>NC_073744.1:99648839-99955802 GCF_029784135.1 Toxorhynchites rutilus septentrionalis
AATCGCGATCCGTAACAGCTTGGATGGTTTTGGAAACAACGAAAGGGTTTGATGGTAGAGTATTCTTGCCAGTTGCTTTGAGCAATAAAATTTGGAGCTCCCCACATAAGGGGTCGGCCCAGAGAGGAGAGGTGCGTGTGGTGGGCACGCCATTATAAAGGTTTGTTGACTTACCGGCACTGCTGGAAGCCATGGTAGAGGCTGGCTATACCCGGGAGGTACAGCCAGGGGGGTTGGTGTAGAGATACACACTAAAAATGGCACTAATGCAGAATAAAAAGACGGGTGAGTAATGTCGGGGACATAACCGGAGCGACGTAGGACTATACAAAGGGGACAGCTTTTGTTAAATATATATTTTAAATATATTGTTTTATTTTCTTCACCTACGTGAATACCTACCTATCTACCTGAAAAATGGATTAGTTTACTGTTTACTCTTTATGAATATGTTGATGGTTCTGAAAAGAACCTTTGGTGTTGTGTTTTTGTTATCACTCGATATTCCCATCTTGTTCGGCTAAACCTTCCTGTTTAGCGATTTGTTGTCACTCGCCACAGCTTTCACAGTTGGAAAATTTCTTCCCATCCAGCTTGTGACATATTTTACAGTAAATTACATTCAATGACACGTCGCATTACCACTACTCAGTGTCGGATTGGAGGTAATTTTAACCTGTTATTGAACATTTGCGATGACAGTGGTACAGTGTCGACTTTCAATGTGGGATCATAATTTGGATCTCTATGTTTACAAAAATGTCCAACTAAATAAGTCACATTATATGTCCGTCCAATTAGCTAAATGTCGAACTAATTGTAGATTACTGTGCTTTCAATCTGGAAACAATTTAAGAATTGGTGAAAATTGAATAATTAGGAAAGTCCCCAACTATCAATAAGCTCAGAACAACTGCCAAATTCACATACTCATCAAATCCTGGCAAACAAATTATGAAAACATCAATTTGTGTTTTATTATTATTTTGGATAATATTTTAGAAAGCATTGAACTTTATTTCCTAAACTCTTTTTTGGAAGGTTTAATGGCCCTGAAAAGCGCCTTGTTTTATGGAATGGTTCCAATTTAGAAAACTTAGTACTCGTGGTTTTGAAAAAAACCATTTCGAACGCCCTCGATGCCGCCTTGTTCTGGATTTGCCGCCAAAGCAGTTTGTATAAAGAACAAACTTTTTTCTTCTGCTACCTGATGCCGTTTTGCGATTGCGTTTGCCACTCGCCATTCGCTGCAACTGCCTGTTGTCTTGATGTCCGCCGAACCGAATGTGTTCTGTTCCGAATGCAGGTTTTCTTATCGTCTCGAGCAGCTTTGCCAGCTAACTCGATCACTCCGGCGGCCGAAACTATATAACGCCGGCTAGGTGGACTGGTACACAGGTACTAACGCGCTCGACCTAGCTACCTTTTCCGGTGCAATTGGCGGATACACCTACGGGAAATTGCAGACCACCACGGTTCGAGCGGGATTTTGCCTTTCCCTTCTCTTTTCCTCCTTTGTTGAGTACACGATGCCGATGTCGTACAACCACACGGGTTTACGGTTTGAAAGAAAATTAAATATTTTTTTGGGGTCCGCGTGTTTTATACTCTAGCGGTACACACTCACAGGATAGAGACAAATCGGTAGACTCAGCCAAAGGGGCGGGTCCAACGAGACGAACGAATGAGCGTTAAAAGGGAGCGATGGCAAAAAAATACATCAAGGTGCTACTGACATTCAACCGATTCGGTCGTGTTTTTAGCGCCCTTGTAAAAGAGTACGGAAAAATAGGAGTTTTCTCGCACAACTAATCAAATGCTTAGAGCAGCCTTTCTGAAGGCTTGATTAGTCCTAAATACAAATTGATTTTCAGCATCGCAACCCGAGGATAGCAGAAGAGGATATCAACAAACGTTCACTGCGGTGGCGGTGCTCACCGGTTCGCCGGAAAAAGCGCGCGCTTTTTCGGCGTCACTGACGCCACGCCCCCTTTTTTCTTTCGGGCAGTGTTGCCAGTTTTTTTCTGTAGTGCTAATAGTGAATCTTAATTATTAAATAAAATCTAAAAAGAAAAAAAAAACACGCATACAAACAGTGAAGTGACTGAAGCAATTATTAGATTAAGTGTAATTTGAAATTTTCTGCACCTGTTGGTGGCTTTTCAAAGTGCTTTATCGGAACAAAGTGTGATTTTCTGGGAAAATACCCCTTAGTGAATATCCCCCATAAGGAATTTTAGTGGTTTTATATCCGTACCTGCTGACTATAACCTAGGTATAGTCAAGCAGAAGCATGGCTTCAAGTAGCTCCGGGCCTCCGGGAGGCCGGGCTACAAATTTGTACGAGGGTAAACCTACCCAACGTACTGCTCCAAGGTGGGCCGACCCACTGAACGGCAACCTTCAGATCCTGTTACTTCGTGCCACAGGAGAGAACGCGATCCCGACTAACCCGTTCGTCGTGAGTAAGACGATCGCCAACGCTGTAGGGAAGAAATACTACACAGCGCGACCACAACGGGACGACAAAAAGAGGACGCAGTATATCCTTACGGCCAAGGACGAGGATATAATTGGTAAGCTCCTTTTAATCAACAAATTGATCGATGAAACCCCTATCGAAGTAATTTACCACCCTACTCTAAATCAACGTAAATGCGTTGTTACTTGCCGTGATGTAATTGACATCAAAGAATCCGAACTGGTGACAGAGCTTTCCGATCAAGGTGTGATCGATGTCAAGCGAATCACCAGGAAGGAGAATAACATTGTTATTCCAACCGCTACTCTCATTTTGACAATTCGTGGAACTGTTGTTCCCGATTTTATTAACTTCGGATTTATTCGAGCTGGGACTAGAAATTTCTATCCCAACCCAATGCAATGTTTCAAATGCTATAAATTTGGACATACGAGCAAGCGATGCAAAGGCGAGAACCCGCTTTGCCGAAATTGTGGACAGGAACATCCAGAACAAAAGGATGGAATTAAAACCTGCAACGCTTCAGCATTTTGCTTGAATTGCCAAGGGGACCATTCCTCTTCGAATAGGAAATGCCCCGTATGGCAAACCGAGAACAACATCACAAAAATCAGAATCGATTATGGTATCTCCTACAAAGAGGCGAAAGAAAAACACAACGGTCAAAATAATGGACCAACTTTTGCAAGTGTTCTGCAAGACAGACTCTCCAACTTGCAAAAGCCAACACCCAGCTGCAACTGCAAATGTAACTGCGCCTCGGCCGCTTCGGCCTCTTCTAGCCGCGAAAGCACTCCCCCAATTGACACTACAATCGATACTTCCATGACAGAGTCGACAACCGACAGCTCAACAACGGAATCTGAAAACGAATCAGTCATTTCAATGGACACTTCTGATGTTCCAAACAAAAATAAAAATAAACGGAAAATGGCGAAAGGATCATCTTCTGATTCAGATCAAAAATCCGAAGATGAAATCCAAAATAACAAGGACAAGAAAAGAACAAAAAACGAACAAAGAACTACACCACCAACAAATAACAACACAACACCAACAAAAAACAACAACAACAACACACATCAAACAAAAAACAACAATAACAACAACAGCAACGCACATTCAACAAAAAACAACACAAACACAACAAACACTCCAAAGACTTCTACACCAAACAAAAACAACACCAATACCTCAAAAGCTTCTCTTTCCAAGGGTAAAGGACCATCGAACTAATTCTCTTTGAATAGTTCAAACATACACACATTTAAGACTTAGGAATTAGAGTTAAAAACACCAACACATTCACTCCAACACAGAAATTCGGGATACAATGGAACATCAGAAGTATCCGACGAAATATTCTAGAACTGAAAATGCTTATTTCAAACTCTAATCCCACAGTCATAGCCCTTCAAGAAACTATGACTCCAAACAACTTCGATAAACACTTCATCTCAAAATATATCACATATTTCAAAGAGGGTCCCAACCCCTCAAAAAACGGAGTTGCAATCGCAATCAAAGATGGCACTCCACATGATCTTCTTCCCATTACCACTGATCTTCAGGCAGTGGTAGTGCGCATTAAACACCCCTTTCCAATCACCGTCGTTAGCATCTACATCACTAATGATTCCGATCCGAACACTCTACGCGGCCAACTGGACCATCTGTTCGCCCAACTTCCCGCCCCAATCATGCTTATGGGTGATTTCAACGCCCACTCATACGCCTGGGGAGGTGCATACCTCGATCGAAAAGGATCCATCATTGAGGATTTCATATCCGACCATTCTCTTCTCCTTCTTAACAACGGCCAACACACCAGAATCCATTATTCTGGTACTACTTCAGCCATCGATCTCACTATAGTATCAGACAAACTATCTTCAAAACTTTCTTGGAACATCCACGATGATACTTGCGGAAGCGATCATTTTCCAATCTTCACTTCCTTCGGCCAAACTTCTCCAGACTTTTCAACAAGGCCAAGATGGAAATTTGAATACGCTGACTGGGCTGGCTATCAGTTTGACATTGAAAACCGCCTCTCCGCTAAACGAGATTGGACAGCCAAGGAATTCTCCAAAGTTGTCCTAGAAGTTGCAATGGTGCACATCCCCAGAACCAGTGGCATCCCTGGCAGGAAATGTGTCCCATGGTGGTCGCCTGAGCTGAAGGCAGCGATCAAAGGTCGACGTAAGGCCCTACGCAAATTAAGAAAGGCCCATCCGGACAGCCCACTGAGACCCACTCTGCTTGCAGAGTTCCAAAGGGCTCGCAAAGAAGCTAAGACTGCTATCAACACAGCCAAGCACAACAGTTGGGTTAAATTCGTCAGCGAAATTAATCCCAACGCGTCAACAAAGGATTTATGGAGTAAGATTGGCAGGCTTCATGGAAAGAAAAGAAGCAAAGAATATAATCTTCTAATTAACGGTCAATACACCAATGACCGGAAAATCATCGCCGAGGCGTTTGGAGATTTCTTTGCTTCCGCCTCCTCCAATCAAAACTACGACCAAACCTTTCTAACCCACAAAACGGAATGCGAAAGAATTCCCATCGATTTTCATACCGATGTGGAATTTGACTTCAACAAAAACCTCTCCCTCAAAGAGCTCGATTGGGTACTGAACAAAGTCAAACAAGGATCCACAGGACCTGATGACATTAGCTACCCTATGCTTATGAATCTACCCCATCTCGGGAAAAAAGCACTTCTGAAGCTCCTCAACAAAGTCTGGGACAGTGGAACCCTCCCCAGTTGCTGGAAAGAGGGTTTAATGATCTGTATCCCGAAACCAGACATGAACAACCATCTTCTTGACAATTTCCGCCCCATCACTCTCCTAAGTTGTGTTGGGAAAGTCTTGGAAAAAATGGTCAATCGACGCTTAACGACTTTTCTAGAGTCAAATAAGCTGATTGATCCCAGACAATTCGCCTTCCGTGCGGGAAAAGGTACAGAAGATTGCCTTGTAGCAATCGAAAAAATCCTAGACGACGCAACTGAAAAATTACACCACATTGATATTGTTTCCCTGGATTTATCCAAGGCCTTCGATCGGGCATGGAGGTACCCAGTGCTGAAAAGCCTTTTCGACTGGGGGATTCGTGGGAGATTAGGTCTCTTCGTTAAAAGTTTTCTAGAAAACCGGTCTTTCAAAACCGTTATTAACAACCACCAATCTTCTCTAAAAATCCCAGAAAACGGCTTCCCACAAGGCTCAGCACTTTCACCAACCCTCTTCAACATTGCCATGCAATCTCTATTCGAGATTATCCCGGACCATATAAAGGTCATAGTCTATGCAGATGACATCACTCTTATCTCTACGAGCTGCTTCGGCTTAATTCAGAGAAAGAGGCTTCAAAAAACCTTAGACTCCATCCAAAACTGGGCTCTAAAAACAGGTTTTAAAATTTCCCCGGAGAAATCCAAACACATACATATCGGAAAAGCTCTCAGAAGGAGAACCTATCTTCAGCTCAACAAAATCCCGATCCCTACAATGAGGACATTGAAAATACTAGGGGTTACTTTCGACAAGAAACTCAACTTCCTATCACATTCCCAAAAGACCAAAATAGCCACCAGAAAGAAATTGAACATCATCAAGTCTATCGCAGGCAACCTAGCCTCTGGTCATAGAAAGACGTTGCTAAATGTTGTAAATGTTTGGTTGGTCCCACAAATCCTTTACGGAATAGGCACCTTCAGCCGTGGAGGGGACAGGGTGTTAAACACCATTCAACCAATTTACAATAAAGCAATTCGGCTCGCAATTGGCGCTTTTCCCACCAGTCCTACTCTTGCTGTAATGGCAGAAAGTGGGCAACTCCCCTTCACCCACCTGGTAACAAAAGCCATCACCAATAAAGCCATCCGTCACTTGTCACTCCCCGAAAGCGACCACAATGTCCCATTAATACATAGAGCTAAAACATGGTTCAAAAATCTCACGAACAAAGATCTTCCCGATATATGTGAACGTTCATCTGCGACGGGAAGAAATTGGAACGTCAAACCGCCGAACATTAACCTTGAACTTCTCAAGACAGTTCGAGCGGGAGACCCTTCTCCAAAAGTCAAAGCCTGCTTCAATAACCTCGTTGCATCCAATTTTCAAATCAACCACCAGGTATACACAGATGGTTCAGTCAGTGCCGATGGAGTTGGATGTGGAATCTTTGAGAGTAGATACACTGGTAGCTTTTCTCTTCCACCGCAATGCTCCATCTTCAGTGCGGAAGCTTTCGCCCTTTTAATAGCTACCCAAGAATGCACCCATGAGTTTCATCCTACCACAATATTCTCAGACTCAGCTAGCTGTCTCCACGATCTTCTGAGTGGAAACAGCAAACACCCATGGATTAAGCAAACAGAAGAGGCTGCTTCAAATAAAAACATCTCCTTCTGCTGGGTTCCTGGTCACTCAGGAATCCGTGGAAACACAGCCGCCGACATACTGGCCGGCAAGGGCAGCAAAATAGATCCCCCAGACATGCCCTGTCCTCCATCTGACATTGTCCGCTGGGTAAAACAGCAAGTCCATGAAAGCTGGGACATAGGCTGGATAAACAGCCGTCCCACTCATCTTCATAAAATTAAAAATTCCACTCTCCCTTGGGATGACCGCCTCAATAGTAGGGAAAGGCAAGTCCTTACCCGTCTTCGAATTGGGCACACTAACTTCACCCACTCACACTTGTTCTGCAGAGCCGAAAAACCCCAATGTGCTTGCAACGAAGCTCCGGTTTCCGTTAGCCATCTTTTACTTGAATGTCAACATACCAAAGATGCTCGAGTCCGACACAACATAGGTCAGAGTCTCCGAGATATCCTCAGTAGAGACGAGACCCAAGAAACCAATTTAATTGCGTTTCTGAAAGAAACCGACTTCTTTGGTAAAATCTAAACCGAAATACTAAATACCTTGGAAAGTGCTTATTAAAGTTCGCCACTTCACAGTCATGTATGCGTGTTTATGTGTGTATACACATGTATGTACGGGTCGGAAGGAAGGTATTCATACATGTATATACACGCATTCAATAATATTAAATAACAAATAATATAATATATACTTTCATACCCACATCTATCTTCTATCCATTACATTATACTTTAATCAACTTCCTATTCCTACAGCCACACTCACCAAGGAGAATAAATTCATTAAATAAACCTCTCCATTTTTCAGCTATACTATATACCATTAAATTCAAAACCACTATATTTTATTATCTATTCAAACTGTATTTCATTTCATTTCACCCCACCCCACACCTACTCCTCCCCTCTTTCCTTCCCATACCACTCCCACCCCCTCCCAATCCACTAATCCCACCCAAATCCTTTCCACTCCTTTCCTTCCTATCCTCCTGAGAGGGGCCGTTTTGTTTTTTGGCTTTGGAACACGCCTTTCGCTAGGTCACTTGTGCTTCGTTACTGCTTTGGTCCTCGGATCAGTAAATTTTTACTTTTCTTTACAGCATATATTAAATATCTTATGAAGCATAGGATCCCTTCCTACCTTCTTCTTTAACCGAGAGTCGAGCGGACAGGTCTGATGAGTGATTTTGTTGGTTTCCCTTTCGCCAGTCCCCTCTGGACTGGTTTTATTGTGGCTCTTCACTGGGCTGGAGGCGAATGAACTGCAAAGTTTAAAGCCTCTTAAAAACAAAGAAACGAAAAATACATTCATTACGATTTGTTCGCTCGTTGGATTCACATACAGACTAAAAAGGGTCCTATTCAGGATCACAAAAAGTCTAAAGAGTTTATTGTTTTGTTATCACTCGATATCCCCATCTTGTTCGGCTAAACCTTCCTGTTTAGCGATTTGTTGTCACTCGCCACAGCTTTCACAGTTGGAAAATTTCTTCCCATCCAGCTTGTGACATATTTTACAGTAAATTACATTCAATGACACGTCGCATTACCACTACTCAGTGTCGGATTGGAGGTAATTTTAACCTGTTATTGAACATTTGCGATGACAGTGGTACAGTGTCGACTTTCAATGTGGGATCATAATTTGGATCTCTATGTTTACAAAAATATCCAACTAAATAAGTCACATTATATGTCCGTCCAATTAGCTAAATTTCGAACTAATTGTAGATTACTGTGCTTTCAATCTGGAAACAATTTAAGAATTGGTGAAAATTGAATAATTAGGAAAGTCCCCAACTATCAATAAGCTCAGAACAACTGCCAAATTCACATACTCATCAAATCCTGGCAAACAAATTATGAAAACATCAATTTGTGTTTTATTATTATTTTGGATAATGTTTTAGAAAGCATTGAACTTTATTTCCTAAACTCTTTTTTGGAAGGTTTAATGGCTCTGAAAAGCGCCTTGTTTTATGGAATGGTTCCAATTTAGAAAACTTAGTACTCGTGGTTTTGAAAAAAACCATTTCGAACGCCCTCGATGCCGCCTTGTTCTGGATTTGCCACCAAAGCAGTTTGTATAAAGAACAAACTTTTTTCTTCTGCTACCTGATGCCGTTTTGCGATTGCGTTTGCCACTCGCCACTCGCTGCAACTGCCTGTTGTCTTGATGTCCGCCGAACCGAATGTGTTATGTTCCGAATGCAGGTTTTCTTATCGTCTCGAGCAGCTTTGCCAGCTAACTCGATCACTCCGGCGGCCGAAACTATATAACGTCGGCTAGGTGGACTGGTACACAGGTACTAACGCGCTCGACCTAGCTACCTTTTCCGGTGCAATTGGCGGATACACCTACGGGAAATTGCAGACCACCACGGTTCGAGCGGGATTTTGCCTTTCCCTTCTCTTTTCCTCCTTTGTTGAGTACACGATGCCGATGCCGTACAACCACACGGGTTTACGGTTTGAAAGAAAATAAGATATTTTTTTGGGGTCCGCGTGTTTTATACTCTAGCGGTACACACTCACAGGATAGAGACAAATCGGCAGACTCAGCCAAAGGGGCGGGTCCAACGGGACGAACGAATGAGCGTTAAAAGGGAGCGATGGCAAAAAAATACATTCATTACGATTTATTCGCTCGTTGGATTCACATACAGGCTAAAAAAGGTCCTTTTCAGGATCACAAAAAGTCTAAAGAGTTTATTGTTTTGTTATCACTCGATATCCCCATCTTGTTCGGCTAAACCTTTCTGTTTAGCGATTGCATTTGCCACTCGCCACAGCTTTCACAGTTGGAAAATTTCTTCCCATCCAGCTTGTGACATATTTTACAGTGAATTACATTCAATGGCACGTCGCATTACCACCACTCAGTGCCGGATTGGAGGTAATTTTAACCTGTAATTGAACATTTGCGATGACAGTGGTACAGTGTCGACTTTCAATGTGGGGTCATAATTTGGATCTCTATGTTTACAAAAATGTCCAACTAAATAAGTCGCATTACATGTCCGTCCAATTAGCTAAATGTCGAACTAATTGTAGATTACTGTACTTTAAATCTGGAAACAATTTAAGAATTGGTGAAAATTGAATAATCAGGAAAGTCCCCAACTATCAATAAGCTCAGAACAACTGCCAAATTCACATACTCATCAAATCCTGGCAAACAAATTATGAAAACATCAATTTGTGTTTTATTATTATTTTGGATAATGTTTTAGAAAGCATTGAACTTTATTTCCTAAACTCTTTTTTGGAAGGTTTAATGGCCCTGAAAAGCGCCTTGTTTTATGGAATGGTTCCAATTTAGAAAACTTAGTACTCGTGGTTTTGAAAAAAACCATTTCGAACGCCCTCGATGCCGCCTTGTTCTGGATTTGCCGCCAAAGCAGTTTGTATAAAGAACAAACTTTTTTCTTCTGCTACCTGATGCCGTTTTGCGATTGCGTTTGCCACTCGCCACTCGCTGCAACTGCCTGTTGTTGTCTTGATGTCCACCGAACCGAATGTGTTCTGTTCCGAAAGCAGGTTTTCTTATCGTCGCGAGCAGCTTTGCCAGCTAACTCGATCACTTCGGCGGCCGAAGCTATATAACGCCGGCTAGGTGGACTGGTACACTGGTACTAACGCGCTCGGCCTAGCTACCCTTGCGGGGAACTCCAGATCAACACGAGCGGGAACTCCAGATCAAGGTTCGAGCGGGATTTTGCCTTTCCCTTCACTTTTCCTCCTTTGCCATATCCAACCATGGCTGCTTGTGTTGGTTTGTTGATGTGAGGTGATGCGAAACGATGTGGTGTACGGTTCGGATGAGAACGATCGTTACGGCAGCGGAGCGGGGATTTTTAAGCTGACTGGCTGGCTCGAGAATTACGCATGTGTGAGACTGCGACCGATGTTTCGTTCATTTTTTTCTTTTTCCTTTCCAATCGTGCTTCATTCTATTTCGCTGCTGCTCTGGTTGCCCGTTTTGGTCGGTACGATTTGAGGAGCACAAAATGGACCAATCAAAAATGGGCACATAGTGTATTTGGACAATGCTTGATATTTCACAATTATTCAATTATTTATCTCAAGCAAAATGAAATGTTATTCGTTATGATAGATGCGTAGATATATTTCCTATCAATTGATGCAAAAATCTTTGCGATCTATTGAGAAATGCTCGAGTTATAAGCGTTCCAAATCTTGCATTTTTTCCTACTTGTTCAGTGCCTAGATTTCCATTTCACCCCCAATATCTTCCGGTTAGACGTAGTCCTACGTCAAAAAAAAAGAAAAGGCTCAACAGTTTCGGAGCTTGTTTCAAAAAAGTTTTTTAAATTTCACTAGAAACACTACTTTTAATACAATGAAACACTACTATAATGTCTATGAGGTTTAAAGAAAAAACTGTTAAAATATCACTAACACTATGTACTGCTGCTGGGGGGGTGCGCCCCCGCACCGGAGAAACGGTAGTGTGGGTACACCACCACTCTGCAATCCAGGATCAAACACCAGCTGAAAATAAAAACCACCACCAGAGATAAGTAACCAGTAATAATAATGTGGGGTATATATAAGTGAGCTGAAAAAACGCGCCAAAAACAGGGACCGACGCTAGGGGCAGTGAAAACTGCCGGTATCGAAAGCCACCAACCGTCTAGGCTATTCGGTGGCCTCCTCCTTGTCCTCGTCTTGTACACCTGTGGGAGAAAACTTTATTTAGAACTGATTAGAGCCTCAAGGAATTTCCTTTAGCATAGAACCAGTTGTATGAGGAGAAAACTTCTATTTTCGCTACTCTTTTCAAAGGGGCGCTACAAACATGACCGTCTCGGTTGAATGTCAGAAGCACCGTGATGAACGAAAGCAAGGGAAGTGTCATTTTATAAAACATAAAAGAATCGAATGTAAACCCCACCCTCTTTATTGTATAAGCTTACTGTATACTCACGAATATAATAAGGGTGGGATTTAGATTCTATACTTTTATGGTTTATAAAATGACGCTTCCTTTGCTTTCGTTCATTTCTTACTCTACTCTCGCACCGTGAGGACTTGAGCTCGTTAGTCTTTCGCAGACAGCTCGTTAGTCATTCGGTGGTAAGGCACACGAAGTCAGCTCGGATTAGCGCACCAGTAGCAGGATAGGTGGAGAAGCCACATCGCTATCGACCGGGAACATTGCGTGAAATTCATCG
Organism: Toxorhynchites rutilus septentrionalis; assembly: GCF_029784135.1. NCBI lineage: Eukaryota > Metazoa > Arthropoda > Insecta > Diptera > Culicidae > Toxorhynchites > Toxorhynchites rutilus. The sequence continues at coordinate 99,660,922 of NC_073744.1, forward strand.
CTATCAGAAGTCGACCGAATTGCTGATCCGCAAGCTACCTTTGCAGCATTTGGATCGTGGAATTGCTCAGGACTTCAAAACCGACTTGCGCTTCCAAAGTTCCGCGGTTATGACGCTGCAGGAGGCTTATTCGAAGATACCAATTTGTGTGCTATCCATGCAAAACGCGTCACATCATGCCCAAGGACATCTAGCTGGCCCATCGTATCCGAGGAGAGCGTGCTATATTAGCGCACCAGTAGCAGGATAGGTGGAGAAGCCACATCGCTATCGACCGGGAACTTTGCGTGAAATTCATCGCTATCAGAAGTCGACCGAATTGCTGATCCGCAAGCTACCTTTGCAGCATTTGGATCGTGGAATTGCTCAGGACTTCAAAACCGACTTGCGCTTCCAAAGTTCCGCGACTATGACGCTGCAGTAGGCTTATTCGAAGATACCAATTTGTGTGCTATCCATGCAAAACGCGTCACATCATGCCCAAGGACATCCAGCTGGCCCATCGTATCCGAGGAGAGCGTGCTATATTAGCTTAGCATATAATCAACGGCCCTTTTATGGGCTCCAAATTTGATGGATTAGAGTACAGAAAAGTTTTTTACAGGCCGAACTGAAAGGAGCATTTAGCGAAAATCGTGGTTTCGATAATAATTCGTTACCGATAGGTGCCATGGATATGGATTTCTTAATGAAGAATATGAAATACATGACATGATGTAGTGAATATATCCGAAGAAATCACTTTGGTGAAACAGCATTATAAAATTATTTGTGTACGAATGCCGCAATCGATAGTCGACTCTAATTTGCGCTGGGTAATTTCCTCGGAGGACTCGATTCCTCCTTTGAACATTAATAATCTCTTTCTGGCAAAACGATGTGGTATGAATCACATTATTTGAATGATAGAATGAAGAAGTTTTCTGCCAATTTCCTTCAACCTCCAAACGTATCTTTCTCCCGTTTGTCGTTTTCGCGTTCGCTAATCCTTTCTCACAACACCCATTTCTCGTTTGAGAAATTGTTGAGTAAACATTGTTTGCCAGTGCGCGTAGAGCGGGAATTCCTAAAGATTCATTGCACCTCTAATAAATTGCCGAAAGACGTGGTCTTACGTTGATCGCACTTGATTGAAAAAATCCAAAACGAAATGTATTTGGTCGCAGCATTATATGAGTAGAAAGCAAATAATCGCTCGAAAATGGCTTGATTTTCGCGATGTGAAACATTTTCCGTTTTTCATGTTATGCATCCAATATTGGATACGAAAATTTCCACTGATGGGGAAAAAAATATTCAGAAGCTTTCCTGTTAATTGCGATTGATTGAAAAATAACAAAACCAAATGTATTTGGTTGCAGTGTTATATGGATAGAAAACATTAAAATAAACTATTTCGCATGAATGTATTTTTCAATTCCCAGGGGAACTGGCAGATTATTTTTCAGCAACGATGATAGCAACGAGAATTCCGCGCGTGTATGTGTGTGTGTGTGGCGGCTGCTCCGATGTTTCAAGCGGAACCGTGGCATCACTCTCCTCCTGATGGATTCCCTTTTGGCCTTAGGTGCACAAACAGGCTCTTGGTGACACCGTTCATCAGCGTTTTCATGATAAACGAAATTAGCTCCACAACAACAGCGACAACATGCTCCAATCGCTATTCAATCATAACTGAGTGGGTTTACGCGCGGCGCTCGCTTATATACCGATTGGTGATTTCAATAGCCTGTTTTGAAAGCAATTTTAAGACTATTGAAACAAGTTTTTGGATGAAAAAGTAACAAGTATATGACGCGTAGACATTTTATCTTTCAAATGAAGTGTTTATCATACCATTTCGTTCAGTTGTTTAAGAGCTATTAACGCTCAAAATCTCGGTCTCCAGCGTAACGCTTTCGTTCTCGAAACTTTGGTTTTACACCCCGGTATAGAAATGAAAGACGTAGTCCTACGTAAAAAAAAAGTGAGACACATTCATTTTTCGTGAGGACATGGACAAGACAACATCGTTGCCTAACGTGCTGGAGGAGGTGGACGGCGAAGAATCGACACATACACGCGCAGAATTCTTTCCGTTTGGATGCCATTCAGCATCGAGAAAGTTCCGGAAAGATCTAATCATTGCTGAAAAATAATCTGCCAGTTCCTCTGGGAATTTAAAAATACATTCATGTAAAAGTATTTTATGTATTTTAATGTTTTCTAACCATATAACACAGCGATCAAATACATTTGATTTTGTAATTTTTCAACCAAGTGTAATAGCAGGAAAGCTTCTGAAGATTATCCTTCCCCATCAATAGGATATTTCCGTATCCAATATTGTATGCTGTGTTTGGATTTCGATCAAAATCGAATGATACACAATGTGTTATGCAAGTAAACTTTCACGAACATATAACCAAATAAGAGAGGATCATTCAGATACTTGTATGAATGTCAGTAATCACTTGTGTAATATTTAGTGATTAAACTGAGAGACGAACGAAGACTGTTGATTGCATATCCGATCTGTATCAAACATCGCATACCATTTTCGAAGCCTGCATACAAGTTTGAACCGCATATATCGTCCCGCTCTACTATAGCGAAACCCACTGCACAGGCAAGTGCAAAGCAATAAATGATACAAGAAAAATTACGTCATCATTCGGTCACCATTTGCGGAGAGCAACAAATGGGGAAAAAGAGCAGTGTTGCTAGTAAAACTATGCGGTCTATATGAATATACACATTTCAAGGGATAGAGGCGTTAAAAATGGAAAATATAATCTGACTACCCTTCCCTTAGCCTCTATCGAGCTAAATAATCATATAGTTTGCACTCTCTGAGACTTAAAAATCAGGATCTGCTACATTAGCTGAATATGAATCTTTCGCTTTGCGTTGTCCGTACGATCCTGCTGTTTCATGATGCATGGAGAGGTCGGTATGCATATGTTAGAGGCAAAGAAGAAAATAAGCTTTCTGCACCGAAAGCGTATATGATAGCTTTGCTTGCATGCTGGTGTGCAATGAAGTGCGAGTCGATGCAGAGTTGTCTCGTTCTATTTTGTGTCGTGATTTGCAGCACATAACAACAATAGAATACCGCTGGGGGAAATGTTTCCTGAAAGATCATATTTGAACGAACGAAAGCATGTGAACAGATATTGACGTAGGATTACGTCTTTCGGGAACATATCGGGGTACAAATTGAAAATTGAAAATCGAGCACATCGTGAAAATTGTCCAATTTCAAATGCTTATTACTCAGTCATTTCATGATGGATTGATGAAATTGTTGCGTCAATGGATTTCGGCACTCCATAACAATTTTTTATATTGAAGAAAATAATATATGTCCAGAAACTAACTAGCGAACAATTGAAACATCTCAACCCCTATCCTAACGGAAATACCGACTTCTAATTGGCCGAAATTGACGACACATGCGGCGGGTCCCTAACAGAGACATCAAAACCAAGCTGCCTGGGGGAAATCGACATTGCAAAAACATGAAAGTAGGGGGAACATTTGTTTCTTCCGAAATGTATTCCCTAACAGAGACATCAAAACCAAGCTGCCTGGGGGAAATCAACATTGCAAATACATGAATACATTTGGGTAGGAGCAAAAGTTTCGGTAGGAACAAAAGTATTCCGTAACAGCAACATCAAAACCAAGGTTCCCGGGGGAAATCGGCATTGCAAGTATATGAAAGTTGGGGGCATTTTAATATTGCAAGTAAGGTGAATGATAATAATCAAGGTGTGTTCCCGCTCGAGAACGGGTCGTTTGGTTTGAGTCGTCTGTTATGTTATGTTCATTTCTACCAAAGGAAAGTTTATACGGTGAGAAAAATTGGAAAGGTTAAGAAATATTAGAAAAAGAGATTGCTCTACATATAGTAATAGGTGTTGTTAGTCCAATTAAAATTCGCATTGAGTTGAATAAACACTCAGAAAGTAAAAAAGTTTATAGATCGTTCATGCACATTTTGCAAGTCTGATTAAATAATCCTTGGTTTCGTTCAAAGAAAACATTCTCTGAATAGAAAGAAGCTTTCTATTTTTTGCATGCATGTTGGCAATTAAAGTCTGGGGAGCCGACTGCATAGCGGGCGACGTCGTACAAATGCTGACCAAAAAAATAAATACCCAAAAATTAGTTTTAGATGCAACCTTCAGCGGCACACAGCAGAACCAGCAGAGAAATTTCAGCGGCTAAAACACACCATTAATTTCTGCCGGTGCTTGGGGTGAAAATGCAAGAGAAACTGTACACCATGTTCGAACATCATGTGAAACATTGGGATTAAACATCGTATGTCCAAACATACCACGAATACAAACATGTCACATTTTCTAACATAGGTACGAAAAAATCATGTTTGTCAACAAACTGTGAACAGCAGCGTGGACATGTTTATTCCGGACGCAGTGTTTTTTGTGAAACATGGAAGACAGCTTGGCATGGAGGCTGGTTTCGACGCATGCAGCGGGTTTTGCATCAGTGTAGAATGGGGAGCGTGTTCTTCATTGACCCCTAGAACGATGGTTTGTTTTCAATGGCGGCGTGGATTTATACAGTTTGCATTATAACGATAGCTAGAAGCATGCACACAAGAATAGCAAAGCAATAGACTCGATACGACTTACAGATGCTGATCTAAAAAAAGCATCAAACCTCAATAGTTTCTGGCGAGTGCGGCTCGTTATTGTCGATTTGTGCAGGAATGTTTATGATGAACTGGACTCTTCATTTTCATTCAAGGGGTTCAGAGTAGAGATGGGCAAACCGTTCACGAACGGTACGAAAGAACTAGTTCGCCGAAAAGAGTGAACGAACGGTCGTTCTTTTTCAAAGAACGGTAGTTCTCCCCATGAACTGATTGCGAGCGCACGGTTTGTGAACGAACTGATTCCGAAAGAAATGTTTGTGAGTGAACTAATTGAGAGTGAACCGTTTGCGAATGAAATGGGAATGGGAAAGAACTGATTGAGAGTGAACTGTTTGAGAACGAAGTATTTACGGGCAAATTGTTTGTGAACGAACGAGTGCAGCTGAACTGATTTGCGCTGGACGGAATCAATAGAACGATTATGCTTGTAAGAAAAATAAAACGATATTGTTATTTACGAGCAAAATGCATATAACGCAGGGTTTATTTTGTTGATGTATACTCAATTTTGGGTTAAACATTGAATTATATTTTCGTAGTTTTAAAACCGAAGCAATATATTTTCAATTTCATGTATTTTTTTCAATTCCGCGAAACATTCATATACTTCCTGATCATCGGATCGTTGTCCGTACGATCCTGCTGTTTCATGATGCATGGAGAGGTCGGTATGCATATGTTAGAGGCAAAGAAGAAAATAAGCTTTCTGCACCGAAAGCGTATATGATAGCTTTGCTTGCATGCTGGTGTGCAATGAAGTGCGAGTCGATGCAGAGTTGTCTCGTTCTATTTTGTGTCGTGATTTGCAGCACATAACAACAATAGAATACCGCTGGGGGAAATGTTTCCTGAAAGATCATATTTGAACGAACGAAAGCATGTGAACAGATATTGACGTAGGATTACGTCTTTCGGGAACATATCGGGGTACAAATTGAAAATTGAAAATCGAGCACATCGTGAAAATTGTCCAATTTCAAATGCTTATTACTCAGTCATTTCATGATGGATTGATGAAATTGTTGCGTCAATGGATTTCGGCACTCCATAACAATTTTTTATATTGAAGAAAATAATATATGTCCAGAAACTAACTAGCGAACAATTGAAACATCTCAACCCCTATCCTAACGGAAATACCGACTTCTAATTGGCCGAAATTGACGACACATGCGGCGGGTCCCTAACAGAGACATCAAAACCAAGCTGCCTGGGGGAAATCGACATTGCAAAAACATGAAAGTAGGGGGAACATTTGTTTCTTCCGAAATGTATTCCCTAACAGAGACATCAAAACCAAGCTGCCTGGGGGAAATCAACATTGCAAATACATGAATACATTTCGGTAGGAGCAAAAGTTTCGGTAGGAACAAAATTCCGTAACAGAAACATCAAAACCAAGGTTCCCGGGGGAAATCGGCATTGCAAGTATATGAAAGTTGGGGGCATTTTAATATTGCAAGTAAGGTGAATGATAATAATCAAGATGTGTTCCCGCTCGAGAACGGGTCGTTTGGTTTAAGTCGTCTGTTATGTTATGTTCATTTCCACCAAAGGAAAGTTTATACGGTGAGAAAAATTGGAAAGGTTAAGAAATATTAGAAAAAGAGATTGCTCTACATATAGTAATAGGTGTTGTTAGTTCAATTAAAATTCGCATTGAGTTGAATAAACACTCGGAAAGTAAAAAAGTTTATAGATCGTTCATGCACATTTTGCAAGTCTGATTAAATAATCCTTGGTTTCGTTCAAAGAAAACATTCTCTGAATAGAAAGAAGCTTTCTATTTTTTGCATGCATGTTGGCAATTAAAGTCTGGGGAGCCGACTGCATAGCGGGCGACGTCGTACAAATGCTGACCAAAAAAATAAATACCCAAAAATTAGTTTTGATGCAACCTTCAGCGGCACACAGCAGAACCAGCAGAGAAATTTCAGCGGCTAAAACACACCATTAATTTCTGCCGGTGCTTGGGGTGAAAATGCAAGAGAAACTGTACACCATGTTCGAACATCATGTGAAACATTGGGATTAAACATCGTATGTCCAAACATACCACGAATACAAACATGTCACATTTTCTAACATAGGTACGAAAAAATCATGTTTGTCAACAAACTGTGAACAGCAGCGTGGACATGTTTATTCCGGACGCAGTGTTTTTTGTGAAACATGGAAGACAGCTTGGCATGGAGGCTGGTTTCGACGCATGCAGCGGGTTTAGCATCAGTGTAGAATGGGGAGCGTGTTCTTCATTGACCCCTAGAACGATGGTTTGTTTTCAATGGCGGCGTGGATTTATACAGTTTGCATTATAACGATAGCTAGAAGCATGCACACAAGAATAGCAAAGCAATAGACTCGATACGACTTACAGATGCTGATCTAAAAAAAGCATCAAACCTCAATAGTTTCTGGCGAGTGCGGCTCGTTATTGTCGATTTGTGCAGGAATGTTTATGATGAACTGGACTCATCATTTTCATTCAAGGGGTTCAGAGTAGAGATGGGCAAACCGTTCACGAACGGTACGAAAGAATTAGTTCGCCGAAAAGAGTGAACGAACGGTCGTTCTTTTTCAAAGAACGGTAGTTCTCCCCATGAACTGATTGCGAGCGAACGGTTTGTGAACGAACTGATTCCGAAAGAAATGTTTGTGAGTGAACTAATTGAGAGTGAACCGTTTGCGAATGAAATGTATGGGAAAGAACTGATTGAGAGTGAACTGTTTGAGAACGAAATATTTACGGGCAAATTGTTTGTGAACGAACGAGTGCAGCTGAACTGATTTGCGCTGGACGGAATCAATAGAACGATTATGCTTGTAAGAAAAATAAAACGATATTGTTATTTACGAGCAAAATGCATATAACGCAGGGTTTATTTTGTTGATGTATACTCAATTTTGGGTTAAACATTGAATTAGATTTTCGTAGTTTTAAAACCGAAGCAATATATTTTCAATTTCATGTATTTTTTTCAATTCCGCGAAACATTCATATACTTCCTGATCATCAGAAAAAAAAAATCTGGGGGAAGCTGGGGCGATGCATGAATTAGGTAAACATGAAATCTTCTAGTGAGGGCAAATTGAGCAAAAAGGTTTTTCGTTGCTTTCAATCCATTGCATGGCCTATTGCGTGTACGAGTTATCGTAATTGTTTGTACGATTGATTGTGAGTGAAGATCGCTGCTGATTTTTTTCTCTGAATGAACATTATGAAAAATGTTCTTACATGGAACCTATGTGTTGTCCAAACAGAAAATATGAAAAATTGCACATATTTTGTGCGCATCAAATGTCGGCCGATAACCATGTTTTCACATACAGTTTGCGACTTTTAAAGAAGAAGCAGCTCATCTTTCCCCACTAAATTTCAAAAATATGAATTCAACGATATCAATTAATAGCTGTCTATTGATGTTGGGTTTCAGCTAACATTCTATGTTTTTCTTAATATAACTGGACGAAAGAGCGAAAGAACGGTTCAAAAGAACTGATTCACTTATATGAACGGTTAGTGACTGAACCGTTCATCAAAGTGAACTTTTGACGTAGGACTACGTCTTTCATTTCTATACCGGGGTGTAAAATCAAAGTTTCGAAAACGAAAGCGTTACGCCGGAGACCGAGATTTTGAGCGTTAATAGCTCCTAAACAACTGAACGAAATAGTATGATAAACACTTCATTCGAAAGATAAAATGTCTACGCGTTATATACTTGTTACTTTTTGATCCAAAAACTTGTTTCAATAGTCTTAAAATTGCTTTAAAACAGGCTATTGAAATCACCAATCGGTATATAAGCGAGCGGCGCTCCGAAATCCACTCAGTTCTAAATGAACAGCGATTGGAGCATGTTGTCGCTGTTGCGGTGAAGCTCTTTATTTATCATGAAAGTGCGGGTGAACGGTGTCACCAAGAGCCTGTTTGTGCACCCTAGGCCAGAAGGGAATCTATCAGGAGGAGAGTGATGCCACAAACGGTTCCCTGGGAAGACATCGCTACACACAAATACACGCGCGGCTATTAACAGGTGGTTATCGAGTTGGCATTAACCACTGGTGGGCTTCCAGTATCGAGGAAAATGTGGAAATATCTAATCGTTACTGAAAATAATCTGCCAGTTCCTCTGGGAATTTTCAAAATATATTCATGTGAAAGAGTTTAATTGAATGTTTTCTATCCATGTTACACTGTGACCAAATATGTTTCAATCAAGTGCTATTAACAGGTGGTTATCGAGTTGGCATTAACCACTGGTGGGCTTCCAGTATCGAGGAAAATGTGGAAATATCTAATCGTTACTGAAAATAATCTGCCAGTTCCTTTGGGAATTTTCAAAATATATTCATGTGAAAGAGTTTAATTGAATGTTTTCTATCTATGTAACACTGTGACCAAATATGTTTCAATCAAGTGCTATTAACAGGTGGTTATCGAGTTGGCATTAACCACTGGTGGGCTTCCAGTATCGAGGAAAATGTGGAAATATCTAATCGTTACTGAAAATAATCTGCCAGTTCCTTTGGGAATTTTCAAAATATATTCATGTGAAAGAGTTTAATTGAATGTTTTCTATCCATGTAACACTGTGACCAAATACATTTGGTTTTGTGGTTTTTCAATCAATCGCATTTAACAGGATAGCTTCAGAAGATTATTCTTCCCCATCAGTAGGATATTTCCGTATCCAATATTGTATGCGCCCGCAATCGATTATTGCTCAGTCGCCGAAAGTTCCGAGCTCAGAGAGTTAATTCCCCTCTAGTTTGCCTTCCAAATTGCCATCGTAAACCACACCTTCTCTCGATTCAATCACACACAAAAAGCATACTTAAGCGATATTCTGGTGGTGAGACACATTCATTTTGACGTAGGACTACGTCTTTCATTTCTATACCGGAGTGTAAAACCAAAGTTTCGAGAACGAAAGCGTTACGCTGGAGACCGAGATTTTGAGCGTTAATAGGTCTTAAACAACTGAACGAAATGGTATGATAAATACTTCATTTGAAAGATAAAATGTCTACGCGTCATATACTTGTTACTTTTTCATCCAAAAACTTGTTTCAATAGTCTTAAAATTGCTTTCAAAACAGGCTATTGAAATCAAAAATCGGTATATAAGCGAGCGCCGCTCGTAAACCCACTCAGTTATGATTGAACAGCGATTGGAGCATGTTGTCGCTGTTGTTGTGGAGCTAATTTCGTTTATCATGAAAACGCTGATGAACGGTGTCACCAAGAGCCTGTTTGTGCACCTAAGGCCAAAAGGGAATCCATCAGGAGGAGAGTGATGCCACGGTTCCGCTTGAAACATCGGAGCAGCCGCCACACACACACACATACACGCGCGGAATTCTCGTTGCTATCATCGTTGCTGAAAAATAATCTGCCAGTTCCCCTGGGAATTGAAAAATACATTCATGCGAAATAGTTTATTTTAATGTTTTCTATCCATATAACACTGCAACCAAATACATTTGGTTTTGTTATTTTTCAATCAATCGCAATTAACAGGAAAGCTTCTGAATGTTTTTTTTCCCCATCAGTGGAAATTTTCGTATCCAATATTGGATGCATAACATGAAAAACGGAAAATGTTTCACATCGCGAAAATCAAGCCATTTTCGAGCGATTATTTGCTTTCTACTCATATAATGCTGCGACCAAATACATTTCGTTTTGGATTTTTTCAATCAAGTGCGATCAACGTAAGACCACGTCTTTTGGCAATTTATTAGAGGTGCAATGAATCTTTAGGAATTCCCGCTCTACGCGCACTGGTAAACAATGTTTACTCAACAATTTCTCAAACGAGAAATGGGTGTGGTGAGAAAGGATTAGCGAACGCGAAAACGACAAACGGCAGAAAGATACGTTTGGAGGTTGAAGGAAAGTGGCAGAAAACTTCTTCATTCTATCATTCAAATAATGTGATTCATACCACATCGTTTTGCCAGAAAGAGATTATTAATGTTCAAAGGAGGAATCGAGTTCTCCGAGGAAATTACCCAGCGCAAATTAGAGTCGACTATCGATTGCGGCATTCGTACACAAATATTTTTATAATGCAGTTTCACCAAAGTGATTTCTTCGGATATATTCACTACATCATGTCATGTATTTCATATTCTTCATTAAGAAATCCATATCCATGGCACCTATCGGTAACGAATTATTATCGAAACCACGATTTTCGCTAAATGCTCCTTTCAGTTCGGCCTGTAAAAAACTTTTCTGTACTCTAATCCATCAAATTTGGAGCCCATAAAAGAGCCGTTGATTATATGCTAAGCTAATATAGCACGCTCTCCTCGGATACGATGGGCAAGCTGGATGTCCTTGGGCATGATGTGACGCGTTTTGCATGGATAGCACACAAATTGGTATCTTCGAATAAGCCTCCTGCAGCGTCATAACCGCGGAACTTTGGAAGCGCAAGTCGGTTTTGAAGTCCTGAGCAATTCCACGAACCAAATGCTGCAAAGGTAGCTTGCGGATCAGCAATTCGGTCGACTTCTGATAGCGATGAATTTCACGCAAAGTTCCCGGTCGATAGCGATGTGGCTTCTTCACCTATCCTGCGGCTGGTGCGCTTATCCGAGCTGCTTTCGTGTGCCTTACCACTGAAAGACTAACTAGCTATCTGCTTGGTCCCAAACAAACGAGTCGTCACGGTGCGAGAGTAGAGTAAGAAATGAACGAAAGCAAAGGAAGCGTCATTTTATAAACCATAAAAGTATAGAATCTAAATCCCACCCTTATTATATTCGTGAGTATACAGTAAGCTTATACAATAAAGAGGGTGGGGTTTACATTCGATTCTTTTATGTTTTATAAAATGACACTTCCCTTGCTTTCGTTCATTTCTTACTCTACTCTCGCACCGTGAGGACTTGTTTCATCGGGACTAAGCAGACAGCTCGTTAGTCCTTCGGCGGTAAGGCACCACGAAAGCAGCTCGGATAAGCGCACCAGCCGCAGGAAGTGTGAAGAAGCCACATCGCTATCGACCGGGAACTTCGCATGAAATTCGTCGCTATCAGAAGTCGACCGAATTGCTGATCCGCAAGCTACCGTTGCAGCATTTGGTTCGTGGAATTGCTCAGGACTTCAAAACCGACTTGCGCTTCCAAAGTTCCGCGGTTATGACGCTGCAGGAGGCTTATTCGAAGATACCAATTTGTGTGCTATCCATGCAAAACGCGTCACATCATGCCCAAGGACATCCAGCTTGCCCATCGTATCCGAGGAGAGCGTGCTATATTAGCTTAGCATATAATCAACAGCCCTTTTCAGGGCTCCAAATTTGATGGATTAGAGTTCAGAAAAGTTTTTTACAGGCCGAACTGAAAGGAGCATTTAGCGAAAATCGTGGTGTCGATGATAATTCAATACCGATAGGTGCCATGGATATGGATTTCATAATGAAGAATATGAAATACATGACATGATGTAGTGAATATATCCCCATATCGAAGAAATCACTTTGATGAAACTGTTTACCGTTTGTCGTTTTTAAGTGTTGGGAAAGGGCATTATTTTTGCTGAGTAAATTCCAAGAAAAAATCCATTCCTTCTTCAAGCGTGATTCATTCTGCTTCGGATCAACGGAACAGTGATAATCATTTCATACAAAAGATAAAATGTCCAAGAGTTATATGATTGCTATTTATTGAGTCGGAAAATTGTTTCAATAACTTAATGATAGCTTCGAAAACAGGTTATAAAATGACGCTTCCTTTGCTTTCGTTCATTTCTTACTCTACTCTCGCACCGTGACGACTCGTTTGTTTGGGACCAAGCAGATAGCTAGTTAGTCTTTCAGTGGTAAGTCACACGAAAGCAGCTCGGATAAGCGCACCAGCCGCAGGATAGGTGAAGAAGCCACATCGCTATCGACCGGGAACTTTGCGTGAAATTCATCGCTATCGGAAGTCGACCGAATTGCTGATCCGCAAGCTACCTTTGCAGCTTTTGGATCGTGGAATTGCTCAGGACTTCAAAACCGACTTGCGCTTCCAAAGTTCCGCGGTTATGAAGCTGCAGGAGGCTTATTCGAAGATACAAATTTGTGTGCTATCCACGTAAACGCGTCACATCATGCCCAAGGACATTCAGCTGGCCCGTCGAATCCAAGGAGAGGGTGCTATATTAGCTTAGCATATAATCAACGGACCTTTTCAGGGCTCCAAATTTGATGGATTAGAGTTCAGAAAAGTTTATTGCAGGCCAAACTGAAACGAGAATTTTCGTTTGGATGCCATACAGCATCGAGAAAATTCCGGAAAGATCTAATCGTTGCTGAAAAATAATCTGCCAGTTCCCTGGGAATTGAAGAATACATCCATGCGAAAGAGTTTATTTTAATGTTTTCTAATTATATGGCGAACACAGCGACCAAATACATTTGATTTCGTAATTTTTCAATCAAGTGTAATTAGCTGTTTATTAGAGATAGGAAATTGCGTTACGAAAGGGGGGGGGAGGTTCAAAATCCGGATTTTTGCGTTACGTAATTTGTGCATGACGCCTGAGGACATCGACAAGACAACATCGTTACTGAACGAGCTGAACGGCGAGGGATCGAGGTATTCATTACCTGGCTTGACCTGACCTGAAATGCAATCAGTTTGTTTTAACTGTGAGGGAGCGCAGAAAAGCCGATCGATCAGAAGGAGAAGAGAAAGTGACCAAGAGAGTATCAGCATCGAAATACGGTTCCTCGGGAAGACATAGAAGCAGCCGCCACACACACACACATACACGCGCGCAACTCTTTTCGTTTCAGGTTATCGAGAGGAAACCTGGAAAGAAATGATCGTTGCTGAAAAATAATCTGCCAGTTCCCCTTGGAATTGAAAATTACATTCAAGCGAGTTTATTTTAATGTTTTCTATCCATATAATACTGCGACCACATACATTTGGTTTTGTGATTTGTCAATCAAGTGCAGTTAACAGGAAAGCTTCTGAAGATTATTCTTCAGAACAAGGTTTTTTGTATCCAATATTGGATGCATAAAACCTTGAGTCTTCAAAGTAACACTCTCGTTTTTGAAGTCACCCAAATATTTATTTATTCATTCATTCAGGATGGATTTAGATTCAACTTCAAACAAATGATCTCTAAATCAACGATAGTCCTACGTCACCCTTGCGGTTCTACCATAGATATAACCCACTTCCTGTTTTTCGTGAGGACATCGACAAGACAACATCGTTGCCTAACGTGCTGGAGGAGGTGGACGGCGAAGGATCGACACATACACGCGCAGAACTCTTTCCCTTAGGATGCCATTCAGCATCGAGAAAGTTCCGGAAAGATCTAATCATTGCTGGAAAATAATCTGCCAGTTCCTTTGGGAATTTTCAAAATATATTCATGTGAAAGAGTTTAATTGAATGTTTTCTATCCATGTAACACTGTGACCAAATATGTTTCAATCAAGTGCTATTAACAGGTGGTTATCGAGTTGGCATTAACCACTGGTGGGCTTCCAGTATCGAGGAAAATGTGGAAATATCTAATCGTTACTGAAAATAATCTGCCAGTTCCTTTGGGAATTTTCAAAATATATTCATGTGAAAGAGTTTAATTGAATGTTTTCTATTCATGTAACACTGTGACCAAATACATTTGGTTTTGTGGTTTTTCAATCAATCGCAATTAACAGGATAGCTTCAGAAGATTATTCTTCCCCATCAGTAGGATATTTCCGTATCCAATATTGTATGCGCCCGCAATCGATTATTTCTCAGTCGCCGAAAGTTCCGAGCTCAGAGAGTTCATTCCCCTCTAGTTTGCCTTCCAAATTGCCATCGTAAACCACACCTTCTCTCGATTCAATCACACACAAAAAGCATACTTAAGCGATATTCTGGTGGTGAGACACATTCATTTTTCGTGAGGACATCGACAAGACAACATCGTTGCCTAACGTGCTGGAGGAGGTGGACGGCGAAGGATCGACACATACACGCGCAGAACTCTTTCCGTTAGGATGCCATTCAGCATCGAGAAAGTTCCGGAAAGATCTAATCATTGCTGGCAAATAATCTGCCAGTTCCTTTGGGAATTTTCAAAATATATTCATGTGAAAGAGTTTAATTGAATGTTTTCTATCCATGTAACACTGTGACCAAATACATTTGGTTTTGGGGTTTTTCAATCAATCGCAATCAACAGGATAGCTTCTGAAGATTATTCTTCCCCATCAGTAGGATATTTCCGTATCCAATATTGGATGCATAAAACCTTGTGCCTCCAACGTAACGCTCTCGTTTTCGAAGTTCTCCAAATATTCATTCATTAAGAATGAATTCAGATTCAACTTCATACAAATGATCTCTAAATCAACGATAGTCCTACGTCACCCTTGCGGTTATACCATAGATATAACCCACTTCCTGTTTTTTGCCCATCTCTAGAAGCTGCACCGAACACCTCTCAACAAACATAGATCATCGTAGCTAGATCATTTTCGACCCGCGCTAGTACATCCAATGCATCCGGAACAGCGCAGCCTGTCAAAACGACTCATTCGCGTTCGATGAACACTCTTATCCTCTCTCCCCTACCAAAACAACTTCGACATCTGAAACTGTCCCGGAAGAAACGAAAAATGCAGCTGCTCACTACTATTTTATTTATAATCGATTCGATTCAGACACCGATTCCGACGACGAAAACGTCACCTATACCATAGCCGAACTTAGTCGCACTCGCAACGCCTCCCGAAAAACGCAAATCGGGCTAGCTAGTTCACTCAACCGCCAATGGACAGTTGCCCACAAATACGGGTAAAGTACACACTGAAGGAAAGAATGGATTTCTGATACCTGTATGATTTCAATTGAAAACGAGATTTGTGTTTGGTTCTTGTTAATTTTGTTTTGTGGATTTGTGTTATTGTTTTTAACCGCCGGAAAATAAAACGCGAGTGGGGCTTTGTCTCTGAACCGTCGTTATGTAGAACTGATGGTGCTACGAATTACTGGCGTGGACAACGACGGCAAGGATAAGGTGCTCCCTACCGTACCATTCCCCATTCGTAAGTCGACAGAGAAATTGAAGGTGCACTCTCCGAAGGTGGCTGTGCGAAATTACACGCTGGAAGTCCTCCTAACAAGAAACAGGCAGAGAGACTACTGGAACTTACCAATCTAGCGCACGAAACTGAGGTGAGGAGAATAAAGCGACGAACCGACCCGACCACTTTCCAGGATACTTCGACGATAATACTCATTATAAACGGTACTCTAACTCCGGAATTAATTGATTTTGGATATTTGAGTGTCAGAACAAGGCCTTACCACCCGTCGCCCATGCAATGCTTCAATTACTGGGTGTTCGGTCATACCAGAACAAAATGCAAACAAGACACGCCGACTTGTGGAAATTGATCTGAAAAACAGGAAGTGGGTTATATCTATGGTATAACCGCAAGGGTGACGTAGGACTATCGTTGATTTAGAGATCATTTGTTTGGAGTTGAATCTAAATCCATCCTGAATGAATGAATAAATAAATATTTGGGTGACTTCAAAAACGAGAGTGTTACGTTGGAGACTCAAGGTTTTATGCATCCAATATTGGATACAAAAAACCTTGTTCTGAAGAATAATCTTCAGAAGCTTTCCTGCTAACTGCACTTGATTGACAAATCACAAAACCAAATGTATGTGGTCGCAGTATTATATGGATAGAAAACATTAAAATAAACTCGCTTGAATGTAATTTTCAATTCCAAGGGGAACTGGCAGATTATTTTTCAGCAACGATCATTTCTTTCCAGGTTTCCTCTCGATAACCAGCAAACGAAAAGAGTTGCGCGCGTGTATGTGTGTGTGTGGCGGCTGCTTCTATGTCTTCCCGAGGAACCGTATTTCGATGCTGATACTCTCTTGGTCACGAGAGTATCAGCATCGGCTTTTCTGCGCTCCCTCACAGTTAAAACAAACTGATTGCATTTCAGGTCAGGTCAGGCCAGGTAATGAATACCTCGATCCCTCGCCGTTCAGCTCGTTCAGTAACGATGTTGTCTTGTCGAAGTCCTCAGGCGTCGTGCACAAATTACGTAACGCTAAAAATCCGAATTTTGAACCACCTCTCCCCCCCCCCTTTCGTAACGCAATTTCCTATCTCTAATAAACAGAAAGTAACGCAACATCTACCCCCTCCCCCCTTATCGCGTTACGTAATTTGTGCACGACGCCTCACGAAAAATGAATGGGTTTCACCACCAGAATATCATTTCAGTATGCTTTTCGTGCGTGATTGAATCGAGAGAAGGTGTGGTTTACGATGGCAATTTGGAAGGCAAACTAGAGGAGAATGAACTCTCTGAGTATGAAAATTTCGGCGACTGAGCAATAATCGATTGAAAATTATATAATTTTCGCGATACGAAACATTTTCCGTTTTTCATGTTATGCATCCAATATTGGATACGAAAATATCCTACTGATGGGAAAGAATAATCTTCAGAAGCTTTCCAGCTAATTACACTTGATTGAAAAATTACGAAATCAAATGTAGTTGGTCGCTGTTTTCGCCATATAATTAGAAAACATTAAAATAAACTCTTTCGCATGGATGTGTTCTTCAATTCCCAGGGAACTGGCAGATTATTTTTCAGCAACGATTAGATCTTTCCGGAATTTTCTCGATGCTGTATGGCATCCAAACGAAAATTCTCGTTTCAGTTTGGCCTGCAAAAAACTTTTCTAAACTCTAATCCATCAAATCTGGAGCCCTGAAAAGGGCCGATGATTATATGCTAAGCTAATATAGCACCCTCTCCTTGGATTCGATGGGCCAGCTGAATGTCCTTGGGCATGATGTGACGCGTTTTGCGTGGATAGCACACAAATTTGTATCTTCGAATAAGCCTCCTGCAGCGTCATAACCGCGGAACTTTGGAAGCGCAAGTTTGAAGTCATGAGCAATTCCACGATCCAAAAGCTGCAAAGGTAGCTTGCGGATCAGCAATTCGGTCGACTTCCGATAGCGATGAATTTCACGCAAAGTTCCCGGTCGATAGCGATGTGGCTTCTTCACCTATCCTGCGGCTGGTGCGCTTATCCGAGCTGCTTTCGTGTGCCTTACCACTGAAAGACTAACTAGCTATCTGCTTGGTCCCAAACAAACGAGTCGTCACGGTGCGAGAGTAGAGTAAGAAATGAACGAAAGCAAAGGAAGCGTCATTTTATAAACTATAAAAGTATAGAATCTAAACCCTACCCTTATTATATTCGTTGCTTACCCTGAGAGAGAAACGAATAACATCGAAGTAAGTATACAGTAATGTATTTGAATCCGGACACTTTGCGTTACATTTAATACCATACCGCAGCCACAACATTTTCTGCATGTTGAATTAATGCGATTGATAAGTAACTATCAAGAAACTATCAGTAACTATGTTAGCAACTATTAATCGCATAAATTCAACATGAAAAAAATGTTATGGCTGTGGTATGATATTGAATGTAATGCAAAGTGTCCGGATTCAAAAGCATTACTGTAAAAAAGAGTTAACTCGACTGAAATTTTTTCGGTTCGACCTGCAAAAACGAAATTAAGAGCCCCCGCCGACTGCAGACTGACTTGTCGACCGATAGTTCGGTCGGCTTCTTAATCAGTACGGAGAAAAAAAGTCTGTAGTGTACAGCATAATGCATAGACGTAAGTATGAGCTTCCCCATCTCACATTCCAATAAGAATTATGGGTTTCCAAGTGGGCGCGCTACATACGGATACGAATGATTTCAATAACCTGTTTTCGAAGCTATCATTAAGCTGTTGAAACAATTTTTCGATTCAATAAATAGCAATCATATAACTCTTGGACATTTTATCTTTTGTATGAAATGATTATCATACTGTTCCGTTGATCCGAAGCAGAATGAATCACGCTTAAAGATAGAATGGTTTTTTTCTTGGAATTTAGTCAGCAGAAATAATGCCCTTTCCCAACAATTAAAAACGACAAACGGTAAACAGTTTCATCAAAGTGATTTCTTCGATATGGGGATATATTCACTACATCATGTCATATATTTCATATTTTTCATTATGAAATCCATATCCATGGCACCTATCGGTATCGAATTATCATCGACACCACGATTTTCGCTAAATGCTCCTTTCAGTTCGGCCTGTAAAAAACTTTTCTGAACTCTAATCCATCAAATTTGGAGCCCTGAAAAGGGCTGTTGATTATATGCTAAGCTAATATAGCACGCTCTCCTCGGATACGATGGGCCAGCTGGATGTCCTTGGGCATTATGTGACGCGTTTTGCATGGATAGCTCACAAATTGGTATCTTCTAATAAGCCTCCTGCAGCGTCATAACCGCGGAACTTTGGAAGCGCAAGTCGGTTTTGAAGTCCTGAGCAATTCCACGAACCAAATGCTGCAAAGGTAGCTTGCGGATCAGCAATTCGGTCGACTTCTGATAGCGACGAATTTCATGCGAAGTTCCCGGTCGATAGCGATGTGGCTTCTTCACGCTTCCTGCGGCTGATGCGCTTATCCGAGCTGCTTTCGTGGTGCCTTACCACCGAAAGACTAACGAGCTGTCTGCTTAGTCCCGATGAAACGAGTCCTCACGGTGCGAGAGTAGAGTAAGAAATGAACGAAAGTTGTTTCATGTTTCTTTGTTTTTAAGAGGCTTTAAACTTTGCAGTTCATTCGCCTCCAGCCCAGTGAAGAGCCACAATAAAACCAGTCCAGAGGGGACTGGCGAAAGGGAAACCAACAAAATCACTCATCAGACCCGTCCGCTCGACTCTCGGTTAAAGAAGAAGGTAGGAAGGGATCCTATGCTTCATAAGATATTTAATATATGCTGTAAAGAAAAGTAAAAATTTACTGATCCGAGGACCAAAGCAGTAACGAAGCACAAGTGACCTAGCGAAAGGCGTGTTCCAAAGCCAAAAAACAAAACGGCCCCTCTCAGGAGGATAGGAAGGAAAGGAGTGGAAAGGATTTGGGTGGGATTAGTGGATTGGGAGGGGGTGGGAGTGGTATGGGAAGGAAAGAGGGGAGGAGTAGGTGTGGGGTGGGGTGAAATGAAATGAAATACAGTTTGAATAGATAATAAAATATAGTGGTTTTGAATTTAATGGTATATAGTATAGCTGAAAAATGGAGAGGTTTATTTAATGAATTTATTCTCCTTGGTGAGTGTGGCTGTAGGAATAGGAAGTTGATTAAAGTATAATGTAATGGATAGAAGATAGATGTGGGTATGAAAGTATATATTATATTATTTGTTATTTAATATTATTGAATGCGTGTATATACATGTATGAATACCTTCCTTCCGACCCGTACATACATGTGTATACACACATAAACACGCATACATGACTGTGAAGTGGCGAACTTTAATAAGCACTTTCCAAGGTATTTAGTATTTCGGTTTAGATTTTACCAAAGAAGTCGGTTTCTTTCAGAAACGCAATTAAATTGGTTTCTTGGGTCTCGTCTCTACTGAGGATATCTCGGAGACTCTGACCTATGTTGTGTCGGACTCGAGCATCTTTGGTATGTAGACATTCAAGTAAAAGATGGCTAACGGAAACCGGAGCTTCGTTGCAAGCACATTGGGGTTTTTCGGCTCTGCAGAACAAGTGTGAGTGGGTGAAGTTAGTGTGCCCAATTCGAAGACGGGTAAGGACTTGCCTTTCCCTACTATTGAGGCGGTCATCCCAAGGGAGAGTGGAATTTTTGATTTTATGAAGATGAGTGGGACGGCTGTTTATCCAGCCTATGTCCCAGCTTTCACGGACTTGCTGTTTTACCCAGCGGACAATGTCAGATGGAGGACAGGGCATGTCTGGGGGATCTATTTTGCTGCCCTTGCCGGCCAGTATGTCGGCGGCTGTGTTTCCACGGATTCCTGAGTGACCAGGAACCCAGCAGAAGGAGATGTTTTTATTTGAAGCAGCCTCTTCTGTTTGCTTAATCCATGGGTGTTTGCTGTTTCCACTCAGAAGATCGTGGAGACAGCTAGCTGAGTCTGAGAATATTGTGGTAGGAAGAAACTCATGGGTGCATTCTTGGGTAGCTATTAAAAGGGCGAAAGCTTCCGCACTGAAGATGGAGCATTGCGGTGGAAGAGAAAAGCTACCAGTGTATCTACTTGAACGAAAGCAAGGGAAGTGTCATTTTATGAAACATAAAAGAATCGAATGTAAACCCCACCCTCTTTATTGTATAAGCTTACTGTATACTCACGAATATAATAAGGGTGGGATTTAGATTCTATACTTTTATGGTTTATAAAATGACGCTTCCTTTGCTTTCGTTCATTTCTTACTCTACTCTCGCACCATGAGGACTCGAGCTCGTTAGTCTTTCGCAGACAGCTCGTTAGTCATTCGGTGGTAAGGCACACGAAGTCAGCTCGGATAAGCGCACCAGTAGCAGGATAGGTGGAGAAGCCACATCGCTATCGACCGGGAACTTCGCATGAAATTCGTCGCTATCAGATATCGACCGAATTGCTGATCCGCAAGCTACCTTTGCAGCATTTGGTTCGTGGAATTGCTCAGGACTTCAAAACCAACTTGCGCTTCCAAAGTTCCGCGGTTATGACGCTGCAGGAGGCTTATTTGAAGATACCAATTTGTGTGCTATCCATGCAAAACGCGTCACATCATGCCCAAGGACATCCAGCTGGCCCATCGTATCCGAGGAGAGCGTGCTATATTAGCTTAGCATATAATCAACAGCCCTTTTCAGGGCTCCAAATTTGATGGATTAGAGTACAGAAAAGTTTTTTACAGGCCGAACTGAAAGGAGCATTTAGCGAAAATCGTGGTTTCGATAATAATTCGTTACCGATAGGTGCCATGGATATGGATTTCCTTATGAAGAATATGAAATACATGACATGATGTAGTGAATATATCCGAAGAAATCACTTTGGTGAAACTGCATTATAAAATTATTTGTGTACGAATGCCGCAATCGATAGTCGACTCTAATTTGCGCTGGGTAATTTCCTCGGAGGACTCGATTCCTCCTTTGAGCATTAATAATCTCTTTCTGGCAAAACGGTGTGCTATGAATCACATTATTTGAATGATAGAATGAAGAAGTTTTCTGCCAATTTCCTTCAACCTCCAAACGTATCTTTCTCCCGTTTGTCGTTTTCGCGTTCGCTAATCCTTTCTCACAACACCCATTTCTAGTTTGAGAAATTGTTGAGTAAACATTGTTTGCCAGTGCGCGTAGAGCGGGAATTCCTAAAGATTCATTGCACCTCTAATAAATTGCCGAAAGACGTGGTCTTTCGTTGATCGCACTTGATTGAAAAAATCCAAAACGAAATGTATTTGGTCGAAGCATTATATGAGTAGAAAACAAATAATCGCTCGAAAATGACTTGATTTTCGCGATGTGAAACATTTTCCGTTTTTCATGTTATGCATCCAATATTGGATACGAAAATTTCCACTGATGGGGAAAAAAATATTCAGAAGCTTTCCTGTTAATTGCGATTGATTGAAAAATAACAAAACCAAATGTATTTGGTTGCAGTGTTATATGGATAGAAAACATTAAAATAAACTATTTCGCATGAATGTATTTTTCAATTCCCAGGGGAACTGGCAGATTATTTTTCAGCAACGATGATAGCAACGAGAATTCCGCGCGTGTATGTGTGTGTGGCGGCTGCTCCGATGTTTCAAACGGAACCGTGGCATCACTCTCCTCCTGATGGATTCCCTTTTGGCCTTAGGTACACAAACAGGCTCTTGGTGACACCGTTCATCAGCGTTTTCATGATAAACGAAATTAGCTTCACAACAACAGCGACAACATGCTCCAATCGCTGTTCAATCATAACTGAGTGGGTTTACGAGCGGCGCTCGCTTATATACTGATTGGTGATTTCAATAGCCTGTTTTGAAAGCAATTTTAAGACTATTGAAACAAGTTTTGAAGACTCAGAATGACGCTTGGGACTAGCAAATCATTCTCGTTGTGCAATTTTCGGTGATTCGAGCTTTAAATGGTCAATAACGACGCCGGCCACGTCCTTACAGTCACCAGGGGAAGGGAAGGAATGTTAGTATGATATTCGCCGCCCGAAGGCCAGAAGGGTCACCTCTATAGCGTGGTTCCCTAGCGAATATCATGGAAGGGATATTTGTTAGTGTGGAAGGTAAGAATCAGGATACACTGAGGTAAGTGATGTGATTATGTGAACGGAACTATCGAACGAAAACTCGAAAATCAAATGCATTTCGTAGCAGCATTATAACGGAACTATCGAACGAAAACTCGAAAATCAAATGCATTTCGTAGCAGCATTATATACACATATACACATGGGTGACCTGAAAAAGTCTCCTCTGCAATATGATCGTAGCTCCGGTAAGTGTTTTGATTCTATAAGTGCGAAAACAACAATTTGACGAAACGAAAACTCGAAAGCCAAACAAATTTCGTATCCGCTAAAGATATTGAAGGGTGATCTGAAAAGATCTCTTCTGTTCGACGAAACGAACAATCAGAAATCAAATGAAGCGGCTGAATATACTAAAGGATGACCAGAAAAGGTTTCCTATGCAATATAACCGGAACTCCGGTAAGTGACTTAATGTTATAAGCGCGGAAACAACTACTCGAAGTAACGAAAACTCTAAAATCAACTAAAGATGTTGTAAGGTGGCCTGAAATATATTGGAATAAAATCCTGAAACTTTTAAGTATTAAAAGTTTCAGGATTTTATATTAAAAAAAATAATACTTATCAAGAACAACCCGGTTTCATCGGGTTGCATCGATAACACAGCCGATACATGTGTTAATGATGACGTCACATTGCTGCTTCTACCGACATCGCTATGTTTACGTAGATGTATATCTTCATTTAATGGGATAGCAACTAACTCACACACTCAGAAAATTGCATAGACCGTCGCCCGTCTCGCTGCACACTCACATATCGCAGTTATCGCATCAAAAATAAAACCATGTTTGTCGTTTGCCATGTTGGCATACCGCAGGCACTCTCACAGTTGACGAATTATTTCGTCATTTTACATGATAATTCTCACGAGAATTAGACTCATTCCTCGTCGATTATTTGCAAGAGACGGACACACATTGTCCGTCCTCCGCTACAATATCGAAGCTGGAAAGTTTTTTTGACGTAGGACTACGTCTAACCGGAAGATATAGGGGGTGAAATGGAAATCTAGGCACTGAACAAGTAGGAAAAAATGCAAGATTTGGAACGCTTATAACTCGAGAATTTCTCAATAGATCGCAAAAGTTTTTGCATCAATTGATAGGAAATATATCTACGCATCTATCATAACGAATAACATTTCATTTTTCTTGAGATAAATAATTGAATAATTGTGAAATATCAAGCATTGTCAAAATGCACTATGTGCCCATTTTTGATTGGTCCATTTTGTGCTCCTCAAATCGTACCGACCAAAACGGGCAACCAGAGCAGCAGCGAAATAGAATGAAGCACGATTGGAAAGGAAAAAGAAAAAAATGAACGAAACATTGGTCGCAGTCTCACACATGCGTAATTCTCGAGCCAGCCAGTCAGCTTAAAAATCCCCGCTCCGCTGCCGTAAGGATCATTCTCATCCAAACCGTACACCACATCGGTTCGCATCACAACACATCAACAAATCAACCCAAGCAGCCATGTCTGGACATGGTAAAGGAGGAAAAGTGAAGGGAAAGGCAAAATCCCGCTCGAACCGTGTTGATCTGGAGTTCCCCGCAAGGGTAGCTAGGCCGAGCGCGTTAGTACCAGTGCACCAGTCCACCTAGCCGGCGTTATATAGTTTCGGCCGCCGAAGTGATTGATTTAGCTGGCAAAGCTGCTCGCGACGATAAGAAAACCCGCATTCGGAACAGAACACATTCGGTTCGGTGGACATCAAGACAACAGGCAGTTGCAGCGAGTGGCGAGTGGCAAACGCAATCGCAAAACGGCATCAGGTAGCAGAAGAAAAAAGTTTGTTCTTTATACAAACTGCTTTGGTGGCAAATCCAGAACAAGGTGGCATCGAGGGCGTTCGAATAGGTTTGTTTTCAAAACCACGAGTACAAAGTTTTCTAAATTGGAACCATTCCATAAAACAAGGCGCTTTTCAGGGCCATTAAACCTTCCAAAAAAGAATTTAGGAAATACAGTTCAATGCTTTCTAAAACATTATCCAAAATAATAATAAAACACAAATTGATTTTTTCATAATTTGTTTGCCAGGATCTGATGAGTATGTGAATTTGGCAGTTGTTCTGAGCTTATTGATAGTTGGGAACTTTCCAGATTATTCAATTTTCACCAATTCTTAAATTGTTTCCAGATTGAAAGTACAGTAATTTACAATTAGTTCGACATTTAGCTAATTGGACGGACATGTTTAGTTGGACATTTTTGTAAACATAGAGATCCAAATTATGACCTCACATTGAAAGTCGACACTGTACCACTGTCATCGCAAATGTTCAATTACAGGTTAAAATCGCCTCCAATGCGACACTGAGTGGCGCTTCGGCACGTCGCATTGAATGTAATTTACTGTACAACATGTCACAAAGCTGGATGGGAAGAAATTTTCCAACTGAGAAAGCTGTGGCGAGTGGCAACAAATCGCTAAACAGGAAGGTTTAGCCGAACAAAATGGGGATATCGAGTGATAACAAAACAATAAACTCTTTAGATTGAAGATAATTTTGTGATCCTGAAAAGGACCCTTTTTAGCCTGCATGTGAATCCAACGAGCGAACAAATCATAATGAATGTATTTTTTTGCCATCGCTCCCTTTTAACGCTCATTCGTTCGTCTCGTTGGACTCGCCTCTTTGGCTGAGTCTGCCGATTTGTCTCTATCCTGTGAGTGTGTACCGCTAGAGTATAAAACACGCGGACCCCAAAAAATATCTTATTTTCTTTCAAACCGTAAACCCGTGTGGTTGTACGGCATCGGCATCGTGGACGTAACAAAGGCGGACAAGTTAAGGGAAAGGTAAAGTCTCACTCGAACCGTGCAGGTCTCCAGTTCCCTGTTGGTCGCATTCACTGATTGCTCCGCAAGGGTAACTAGGCCGAACGGATTGGTGCCGGAGCACCAGTATACCTAACAGCGATTATAGAGTTTCGGCCGTCGGAGTGCTCGAGTTGGCTTGCAAAGCTGCTCACGACAATAAGAAAACCCGCATCAAGAACAGAGCAGCTTCGGTTCGGCGCTCATCAAGGCAACATTTAGTTTCAAGGAGTGGCAAAGTGTTTCTCCGGTACGTCGCATTAAATGTAATTTACTGAACAACATGTCACAAGCTGGATGGGAAGAAATTTTCCAACTGTGAAAGCTGTGGCGAGTGGCAAACGCAATAGCTAAACAGGAAGGTTTAACCGAACAAGATAGGAATATCGAGTGATAACAAAAACACAACACCAAAGGTTCTTTTCAGAGCCATCAACATATTCATAAAGAGTAAACTAATCCATTTTTCAAGTAGATAGGTAGGAGAAGAAAATAAAACAATATATTTAAAATATATATTTAACAAAAGCTGTCCCCTTTGTATAGTTCTACGTCACTCCGGTTATGTCACCGACATTACCCACCCGTATTTTTCCCCTCCGCCAAAGTGATTGTTGTTTTTTTTTCTTTCGCCCATTGGTGACAAGTTAAGTGCCAACGCATCCGGAACAGCGAGGAAGCAGCACCTCTCCAGCGACGCTGGACCGGTGTTCTGTGAATTGGTTCCATTGAGCGTCACATTTGTATCTTCACCAAACATCAAACAGAGAAGTACAATAGAATAGTTTTTGCCGTCTCGCTATTGTGCTTATACCGTAGCGTGCAGCGTTGTATAGCTCCCTGAATAGGGTTGTTCAAGTTGTTCGAACGCATCAGACTAAATTTTTTTATTGAGTTTATTTATTAAAATTTTTTTTTTTACGAAATTATTGTTTTTTTTTTCAAGAAGATTTTTGATTTGAGCTAGTTTTTAGTTTAAGTTAGTTTTTAGTCTAAGTTAGTTTTAAGTTGAGTTTTTGCGCGAGTGTGTGCGTGTGAGTTGTGTGTG
Source organism: Toxorhynchites rutilus septentrionalis (assembly GCF_029784135.1). Taxonomy (NCBI): domain Eukaryota; kingdom Metazoa; phylum Arthropoda; class Insecta; order Diptera; family Culicidae; genus Toxorhynchites; species Toxorhynchites rutilus. Next base: position 99,687,685 of record NC_073744.1, read on the forward strand.
TGCGTGCGAGTTTTTTTTTCGTTTTCATAGGCGGTTGTGCACCGTCTGCGCAACCGTTATGACATCTGCTGATGCCAATGTTGCGCGGACGCGTTATTATCAACAGTCTTCGAAGGCACCATGGGTTGTTTTCTTTCGGCCCAAGGAAAAAGCTTTGAGAACTCTTGATATTTCAAGAGATTTGTAGCGTAATTATAAGGGCGTCTCGATACATAAAGAGAGACCGGACAAACTGCGTGTAGAAGCACCGACTTTTGATGTGGCCAACAAGATTGTTGACCACGAAGTTTTTAACAGGGAGTATCACATCTACATCCCTTCTCGAGAAGTGGAGATAGAAGGCGTAGTAACCGACGCGAGTCTGAGTGTCGATGAACTAAACCAAGCGTCGGGTTCCTTCAAAAACTCGATGATTGGAGATCTTGTAAAGATCCTGGATGTTAGAAATCTGCATTCAGCATCTTTGGAAGAAAATAAAAAAGTTTATAAGCCCTCGCACTCTTTTCGAGTTACTTTCGCAGGTTCTGTTCTCCCAAATTATGTGAAAGTAGAAAATGTTTTTTTCCCAGTGCGCCTGTTTGTACCGCGGGTTTATAATTGTACCAAATGTAAAAAGTTGGGACACTCGGTTAGCCACTGCGGCAGCAAATTTCGTTGCGGCAAATGTGGCGATAAACATAGTGAGGATTCTTGCACTCAAACAGTGGAAAAATGTATTCACTGTGGCGAGAATCCTCACCCTCTACAAGAGTGCCCAAGGTACAAACAGCACTCCGATAAAGTGAAGCGTTCTATCGCTGGACGCTCCAAGCGGACTTATGCCGAAATGCTAAAGACCGCATCAGCCGCTCAAAATGAAAACCAATTTTCGGTTTTGTCATCTCAAGAATCGGATTCTGATTCTGATGAGGGTCATACTTCGGCTGCACCAGAATCTTCAATAAAGGATGAATCATCAAAAAGAAAGCTCTCTTCACCAATGGTGCACCGTAAGAAAGCTAAAATGACCCTCGGAAGATTGTCTAATTCCAAGGGTAATAGTAGCAAAAAAACGAATCCGAAGGCTCCTTCTCAGCCAGTTCCTGGTTGCAGCAAGGATTTTACGTCATTACCCAGAGAAGAGAGAAATAAAAACGCTGCTCCTCGATCTTCTCGTAGAAAATTCGCGTCTAATCGAGGATTGATAGCTTTTTCGGACATTGTGGACTTCATACTAAACACGTTCAAAATTCAAGACCCCCTCAGAAGCCTTATTTCTGCCTTGCTTCCATCTTTAAAGTCTTACCTTAAGCAATTGACTGCTTCATGGCCCCTCCTTGCATCAATCATATCTTTCGATGGATAATTCATCTAACGTAGTAGAAGATATGATCAATGTGCTACAATGGAACTGCCGTAGTCTAGTGCCTAAACTAGACTCGTTCAAATTTTTACTTCAAAATTATGATTGTGAAATATTCGCTCTCTCCGAAACACGGCTTTCTTCTGACACAGAACTCAACATCCACGATTTTAATATTATTCGCCTGGATAGAGATGATTCCTATGGAGGAGTACTTTTAGGGATCAAAAATTGCTACTCTTTCTATAAAATTCCTCTCCCAGCTCTATCAGACGTCGAAATCGTCGCTTGTCAAATAACTGCAAAGAATAAAGAACTCTGCATAGCTTCAGTATACGTTCCCCCGAATACTTCCATTAGCCGTAGTCAACTTTGGAATCTAATTTCGATTCTCTCAACCCCAGTTCTAATTTTGGGTGACATGAACTCCCATGGTACTGGGTGGGGCGATCTTTATGATGACGCTAGGGCGGCTATTTTTTACGATTTATGTGACGATTTCAACTTGACTATCTTGAACACTGGTGAATTGACACGAATTGCAAAACCTCCGGCTCGAGAAAGCCGACTCGATCTATCTTTGTGCTCAAACTCGCTATCATTAGATTGTCAGTGGAGGGTCATCAATGATCCCCATGGTAGCGATCACTTGCCAATCAACATATCAATCAAGTGTAGCCCGCAATCCACTGAACCATCTCGAGTTCCATTTGATCTAACAAGGAACATCGACTGGCAAAAATTTGCAACGGCGGTAACAATCGGTGTCGAATCAATAGATATACTTCCACCATTGGAAGAATATCGATTCTTCGTCGATTTATTGTATAAAAGCTCACTGGAAGCACAAAAAAGAAAAGTTCCAAGTGCTTCATTTAAAAGAAAACCAGCCACTCCTGGCTGGGACGATGAATGCACAAAATTGTATTTGAAAAAATCTGATGCTTTCAAAGCTTTTCGCAGACATGGAACATCCACACACTTCGAGGAATATTCAAAGCTTGAAATACAGCTGAAACAATTAGTTAAAGCAAAAAAACGCGGTTACTGGCGCAATTTCATCGAAGGTCTTTCTCGTGAAACCTCAATACGCACCTTGTGGAGGGTAGCTCGCAACATGCGTAACCGCTCATCTACCAACGAGAGTGAAGAATACTCCAACCGATGGATATTCGATTTCGCTAAAAAGGTCTGTCCAGACTCAGTTCCAGCCCAACATATTCTTCGAGAAACGTCTCCAAGCGGTGGACCTCTGGACAGACCATTCTCAATGCTGGAATTTTCTATGGCTCTTCTTTCATCGAACAACTCTTCACCCCGAAGCGATATGATTAAATTCGTTCTTCTAAAAAATCTTCCCCATATCGCGAAAAGACGCTTGCTAGACTTATTCAATACTCTACTAGAAAACATTATTGTGCCACCCGAATGGAGACAGGTCAAAGTGATAGCAATTCAAAAGCCTGGCAAACCAGCGTCTGACCATAACTCATACCGTCCGATTGCTATGCTCTCGTGCATTAGAAAATTGCTGGAGAAAATGATCCTTCGAAGACTCGATCAATGGATCGAGACAAATAATTTGCTATCAAGTACACAATTTGGGTTTCGCAAGAGCAAAGGAACAAACGATTGTCTAGCGTTGCTTTCTACAGATATTCAACTGGCCTTTGCGCACAAGGAGCAACTGGCTTCAGTATTTTTGGATATTAAGGGAGCTTTTGATTCAGTTTCCATAGAAATTCTGTCAGACAATCTGAACAGATGTGGACTTCCTGGAATTTTGAATAACTTCTTGTACAATTTGTTGTCAGAAGAGCAAATGAACTTCACCCTTGGACAGCTGACAACTTCCAGAAATAGTTATATGGGTCTACCCCAAGGCTCATGTCTCAGCCCCCTTCTTTATAATTTTTATGTGAAAGATATTGACAGTTGTTTGGCAGAACAATGCACGCTAAGACAACTTGCAGATGATGGTGTGGTTTCCGTCAGAGGTCCCCATGCCGAAAACTTGCAAAGACCATTGCAAAATTCCCTAGATAACTTGTCTTCTTGGACAAGGAACTTAGGGATAGAATTCTCGCCGCAGAAAACAGAACTGGTAGTGTTTACTCGAAAGCGGTCCCCAGCCCAATTGCAACTTAAGCTTTTGGGGAGAAACATTACCCAATCATTGACCTTCAAGTACCTTGGTGTCTGGTTTGATTCAAAATGCACTTGGAATACCCACATTACGTATTTGAAGCAAAAATGTCAAAAGAGGGTCAACTTTCTCCGCTCGATTTGCGACACGTGGTGGGGAGCTCATCCGGGAGATCTCATAACGCTTTATAAAACCAACTATTCTATCTATTCTGGAGTATGGCTCTTTCTGCTTTCTCTCAGCAGCTAAAAGTCACCTTCTAAAATTGGAACGAATTCAATATCATTGTCTGCGTATAGCTCTCGGCTGTATGCACTCAACGCATAACATGAGTCTCGAGGTTCTGGCAGGAGTAATTCCTCTACAGAACCGATTCTGGGAACTTTCTCTCAGAATACTGGTGAAATGCGGTATCACGAACACACTTGTGATTGAAAACTTTGATAAAATGCTTCATCTAAATATACAATCTCGGTTTATGAGAATTTATCATCACTATATTTCATCAGATATTTGTCTTCCATCGTTTACTCCAGACCGTGCTCACTTCACCATCAGCAGTTCCTCAATTGAATACGATCTGTCGATGAAACAAGCAATACTTGGGATTTCAGATCAGCTTCGACCAACTTTCATTCCCCGTATTTTTAACCGAAAGTACCAAAAAGTCAATTGCATGAAAAGATACTTCACTGATGGGTCTCGCCTCAATGGATCCACTGGCTTCGGTGTTTTCAATGAAAATTCAAGCGCCTTCCGTAAACTGCAGGAACCTTGTTCCGTTTATGTTGCTGAGCTGGCAGCAATCGACTTCGCATTGGGGATGATCTCCAACAAGCCTGCAGACCATTACTTCATTTTCTCGGATAGTCTCAGTTCGCTTGAGGCTCTCCAGTCGATGAAAACTAGTAGGCACCCATCTTATTTCCTCACAAAAGTGAGACAGCAGATGAGTGCACTGATCGAAAGATCTTATAAGTTAACCTTTGTTTGGGTCCCCTCTCATTGCTCAATTCCTGGCAATGAGAAGGCGGACACTCTCGCAAAGGTGGGTGCCCAGGAAGGCGAATTGTTTGATAGACAGATTTCATACGATGAATTTTTCCAATTACTGCGTCAGAGTTCCCTCTTGAGTTGGCAAACCGATTGGGACACTGGAAGTCTTGGGCGGTGGTTATATTCAATTATTCCAAAGGTTTCTTCGAGAGCGTGGTTCAAAGGTTTGGACTTAAGTCGTGACTTCATTCGTGTAATGAGTAGACTTATGTCCAACCACTACTCGCTAGATGTGCATCTCCACAGAATAAATCTTGTTCAAAGCAACGTCTGTCGGTGTGGAAACGGTTACGATGACATCGATCACGCAGTTTGGCAATGTACGGATAATTACGCAGCCAGAGAGTACCTTTTGAATGCCCTTGAGGTCCAAGGAAGACAACCCTATGTTCCTGTTAGAGACGTGTTGGGAACTCGCGACATCTGCTATATGCAGTTGATCTATATGTTTGTGAAACGGTCTAGTATAAGTATTTAATGCTTTTGTGTTTTTCTTTTTCGTTATTAGTTTGTTTGTCTTGTCCCCCCATCTCACCGTCGCCCACCCTCGACAGCTAGTCGAACACCAGATGCTATCCCTGGTCATTATGCACTATGCTACAGTGCGTGCGGCAACCCTCGGTTGAGACAACGATACCTCATATCCATATCCCCAACCTGACCCGTCCCACAAAAATGTTGCCCTTTTAACCTCGAGTAAACCGCGAGTATTCGGTCGAATCCTACTAAACATAGAAATTAGTTGAAACTTTGTATAAACAAACCTTGAATTAGCGGGTCCGCAAAGCTTATGCGATTGAGCCTTACAAATAAATGAACTGGATAGAGAATTAGACTCGAGAGAGCGGAGAGTCAGAGCAGCTATAAAAACATATTCACGCACACCCTCCCCACATCGATGAGTTAAAGATGGGGGAAATGAAAATGTATCACGAAAAAACACGTTTCTTTCTTTGTTCTTCCGCTAAAATTTGATTGAATATTCATTTTTCTTGTGGTATCACTTCGCGAAGAAATGGCAAATCGTGTTTCCTAATAAACAGAATGATGCCAGAGCTATTTCGATTCTCACACACGCGACGGGAATATAAAGTAGTTTCAACGAGAACACACGGGGCTATCCTAAAGCGGACCTTACACGGTCAAATTTATTGACAATATGATGACATTTGAGAGCATAATGACAGCTGAACATGGCCGGCAATGCAGAAATCCGGATTTTCTGATTTTCGGGCATCAATATCGTGACATTTCATATGGATGCATGATGATGACGTTTTACCTCACGGACTTCCAGACTGAGTTGCCAGATTTGCAAGCGGACATTTAATGTTTGTTAGTCTTTTTTGCGATTGCAATTAAAATTTATACTTATAACTTCTGAAATTGTAGGAATCATAAATGAAAGTTTTTGGTTTGGAAAACTGATACAGTAATTTACATTTAATGCGACATGCCGAGAAACCACTCAGTGTCGCATTGGAGGCGATTTGACCTGTAATTGGACATTGAATATGAGAGTGGTACAGCGTCGACGTCTGGCGGCGAATTTCAATGTGGGGCCATAATTTGGGCCCGAACTCGATGTTTACAAAAATGTCTAATACTTATGACAGACATACAGCTGTACTTGCGTTGTACTTCGAAAATTGTATGTCTGTCACCATGTACAGCGCTAGAACCATGCAAGCAACTCGGTACAATCGCTGTACCTGTACCGACCTATTTTACCGCTGTACATGGCTACAGTTGTACTGTGCGCCGCGCCATAGACGGTTAGTGGTGAGTAGCATGAACAAAACGAATCAAAACATTTGGTATACATTCTTTTCATTGACTTTCTCTTGAGTTAATAACACAGATTGGAAACATATTTGTTGTGTTCGATAGTTTAGACGCTATATAAAAACTCTTTTCATTGAAATATTGGTGAAAATACAATGCAATAAATTCAAACTTCTGATTGTCAGTCTGACATGCGGTACAATGTACAACCAAAGTATGTGTGTCATGCTATCGTGGTACCTGTACAACGCTGTACACGTACAGCGCTAGTACAGTTGTATGTCTGTCCATGGTATTACATGGATAGAAAACATTAAAATAAACTCTTTCATATGAATGTAATTTTAAATTCCCAGAGGAACTGGCAGATTATTTTCAGTAATGATTAGATATTTCCACATTTTCCTCGATACTGGAAGCCCACCAGTGGTTAATGCTAACTCGATAACCATTTGTTAATAGCACTTGATTGAAACATATTTGGTCACAGTGTTACATGGATAGAAAACATTCAAATAAACTCTTTCACATGAATGTATTTTTAAATTCCTAGAGGAACTGGCAGATTATTTTCCGGATCTTTCTCGATCCAAACGGAAAGAATTCCGCGCATGTATGTGTGTGTGTGTAGCGGCTGCTTCGAGATCTTCCCGGGGAACCGTTTGTAGCATCACTCTCCTCCTGATGGATTCCCTTCTGGCCTAAGGTGCACAAACAGGCTCTTGGTGACACCGTTCATCCGCGCGTTCATGATAAATGAAGAGCTTCACCACAACAGCGACAACATGCTCCAATCGCTGTTCAATTAGAACTGAGTGGATTTCCGAGCGGCGCTCGCTTATATACCGATTGGTGATTTCAATAGCCTATTTTGAAAGCAAATTTAAGACTATTGAAACAAGTTTTTGGATCAGAAAGTAACAAGTATAGAACGTGTAGACATTTTATCTTTCGAATGAAGTGTTTATCATACTATTTCGTTCAGTTGTTTAGGAGCTATTAACACTCAAAATCTCAGTCTCCGGCGTAACGCTTTCGTTTTCGAAACTTTGATTTTACACCCCGGTATAGAAATGAAAGACGTAGTCCTACGTCAAAATAATTCTCCGCCGTCACGATTTAAGTTCTATAAAGCGTACGCACTATGAACAGCGGAATATATGGCAATATATTACACATTGTAGAGGAATTCTGTTGGTTACCTTCTCAGGTTTCCCAAAAATAACTATCCGCCGCCGCGACTGGGTTGAAAAAAGGCTACGCGCATTGAATAATGGAATACATCGCTGGTCCGATTAGTTTTAGAGGAGTTTTCTCGGTTACCTTTTCAGGTTTCCCACAGTTGAATCTCTCATAGTAGTCTGTAATCTCTCATAGTAGTCATAGTAGTAGTAGTGTAGTCTCATTAATGTTAAAGGTTTTCCTTTTAAGGTTACCTAAAGACCTCTGCCGCTTGTTGAGATATGAGATTTTCAATATTTAGTTTTGTTGAGTTCACGTGTACATAATCATATCACTTACCTCAGTGAATCCTGATTCTCACTTCTTCCCACTAACAACCCGGACTCAGTCAACTGAGGATAGTCGGCTGACTAACCTACTGACTATACCCGTAGTCAGTTAGTAATGGCTTTTGGCTTCTTCACGCACTTTCTCCGCCAAAACGACTAAACAGTCAGTCGGGCGTTTAGTCGCTATCTCCCTCTACCGATTCGACTATATCAATTCATTCTTCCCAGTCAAATTTTCCTCATTGCATTTTGAAGTGACTTCCCCCAAAACTAATTCGTTCCTCTCTCTTTTTCCCATGTATCTTTATGCATGCATCGATGTTTGAGTTCACCGTGGTTTGACAAACGCTACAGGTGATCTAGATTTTTGTATATCGTACACGAAAATTACTCACACGTATAAAATAGCGTGCTGTGTGTGCGCTATTTTGCACGCCTAATACTAACTAATACTAACGCGAGAACCTTTGAAGCATCTATATATATAAAAATGGATGGAAAAAAATGGATTTCTGTCTGTCTGTCTGTCTGATTCTTATGGACTCGGAAACTACTGAACCGATCGACGTGAAAATTGGTATATAGGGGTTTTTGGGGCCGGGGAAGGTTATTCTATCATATTTTCTGTATCAAACATTTATTCCATGTAACGAAGAAACATGTTATTCGCAAGTGGTTGAAAAATCTTGAACGAGTATTGTGTCGGAAAATAATATGATATTATATTGATGAGTTTTGGTAGAACTACTAGGAATTTTTTAGTGAAAGGTGAATTCAACGGGGTCGATTAGAAGATCAATCAATGAACAATTCTGCGGTGGGGCTCATGAACTTGCGCCTAGTAAGAAAACGTGAATGTTTGAATGTATTCATAACAAAAAAGTCACAGAAGGTTGTGTCCGAGACACGACCGCATAGTTGACGTAGGATTACGTTAGGCTATCTGTCGCAGGCTGATTTTGGATGTTTGAAAAAATAAATTGTTAAACTCTTTGATAATGATCTGATGGCCCTGAAAAGGGCCGTTTGGTTTGGTTGTTGGGTATTTTTTGTTCATTTCACCAGTGTTACAATCGAGCTTTCGGTATCAGTGATAGAAAGTTGTTTCAGCTCCGAGGCACGTTTACGAGATTGGCGCTCATATTGCGTAACATATATTCCGACATATTTACTCGCGTAAAACTTTATGGAGCAACAAAAACAACAATTCACTTCTGTTGTTTTTTTTTTGGCAGCGGTAGCTTTTTCGCAGCCGCTGCTGCTTATTTCTGTTTTCATTTTGGTTGTTTTCGTTGACACCATCACGTCGAGCTAAACGGCGAATAGTGAATTTGATATACTGGATATTGTCATGTAGAACCTTGCGATACGCTTCGATCCTCCTTTGCCTTCCTTGCCGCATGAAGTCATGTTGGTTGATGTTGATCTGATGTGACCACACTTAAAACACTAAAAACATATATGTTTACCGATCTGAGCATCGACCAAATGAGAAATCTGATTGAGCAGCAGCATCAGCAGAAAGAGAGAACATGCCTGAAACTTTCTGCTCATGATGTTTGCGGGACACAGCTCGATGGTTGATGTTAGGCCTCGATGTTTACCGCCGCTGCTGCTGCTACTACCACTTAAGTTCGATATGAGACACAGCTCAATTGTTGGCCGCTCAGATTCGATGCTCGTCTTGAAATTCACTGCTGCACTTTCACGATTCCAAGAAGCGTGTGCTCGCACTTCTGATGGAGAGAGCGTGCCCGAAATGCTCCGCTCGCGATGCTTGCTGCTGCCACTAGTAGAGTAGTAGTAGTTTGCCGCTGCTTATACTGCCATAGAAGCTTGATGTGAGGCACAGCTAGCCTATTGACCACACAGCTTCGATGCTCGTCTATATATTAGCCGCGTCCACTGCTGCTGCTCTCCACTGTTGTCCGTTCCACGTCCGTTGTAAAAATGAATAAAATCCACGAACGCTCCATCCAAAAAGGAGCGTTAAAATATATCATTTGGCGATATAAAGCGATATAAATATATCATTTGGTATGTGTGAAGTAGACGCCTCCTACTCGATTGTCATGCAGCTTGCCGGTGAACGAACGAATCGGGGGCGAAAAAGAAATGACGTCAATTTCGATCAATCAGGCCTAGGTATCTTCTGTTTGGATAGTGGTTGAGATTTTTTAATTGTTCGTTTTAATTGTTTAATTGTTGGTTACATGATATATATTATTTTATTAAATGTGAAAAATCATGCCGACAACGTATGATGCAAACATCTCATCAATCCATCATGAAATGAATGAGCAGTAAACGTTTGAAATTGGACGGGTCGTTCATTTATTCTCTAACGATCATTTATTTTCTTACCGGGAAGCAGCTGACATACTACACTGCGCTTTTATGTACATAAAAAACCACTTTTAACATGCGGGGGAAAAATCTTATATGAAAATTGCCAGATGTCAATGTTGCCAAGCGTAGTTATTGATGGTTAACCTTTCCGTTACGAGTGTCGTCTATAGACGACATCCGCGCGACGAGCTGTGTGTACGAGCGTCGTCTTTAGACGACATGAAATTCATACTGCTCTTCGATCACACCAGCGCGATGTGCATACTTTTCGGCGCAGTGCTCCGTACAAGGGTAGCACGGCGGAGCACACTGCCGTAATGAAAGGGTTAAACCGACGCCGAACCGAACAGCGATGAACGCACCCATATCACGAACATCGGCATTTGAATTGCTATTATGGTGCTACTCGTGTAGTTCGCGCAAAGACATCGGCAAAATATTATTTTAGAAAATTCCTTGAGGCATGACCGGAGCCGTTTCGCTATATATATATATATATATATATATATATATATATATATATATATATATATATACATGCATACATATGTGATTCGCCTCCCTTACCGCATCCAGTCAGGTTGGTTGATGGAAAGTATGTTTCTGATGTGATAAGTTTCCTGTTAGTTGCACATGATCAAAGAAAATGTAAAAGTAAACAGTATTTTTGATCGTAGTTTTTTTTTTTTTTTTTCCAAAATATATTTTTTATTAAGGCACATGTGGCGTTAGCCTGACGGGGCCGGGAGTCCAATATTTTGACAATTTTTGTCTTACAACTATGTTAGTAATATGTAACCGATTACTCGCGGTTGGCTCGAGGTTAGTATTACAAGTGTTCTCATAATTGGTATGTTGCAGTCTTCGATGCTCTATACGTGTGCCCGACACGGGCTACTTCCTATTGGGATGCAGCTGACCATTAATCAGCAACGGCCCCCTAGTCTGTACCCCATATCTAGCGTGGTGCGTCTTTCTCGACTCGAGGAATCCAAGATAGAATGGTCACTAGCCGGCGCAATCATCAGTTCGTGTAGAGTTGTCATGAGCGGTACAACCTTTGGCTCTTGTTGAATGATCAGTGGACTGCACAACCTTTGGCCCGTGCATCTGTAAAGAGTGTGTGTATGTATTGCCGCGACTAAGTAAAAGTTTATCGATCGGATAGGAGGGATATGAAACGGGGACACAACGAAGGAAACATCATTAAACGTTGACATCGGCGTTTCTGAGGAACAGGTATAGATGAAGCAGAAGATCAGGATCCCGACTACCTAAGATATCCCGGACGGGGATATCCGATTGTCTGCCTTTTGCTCTCAGTGCTCTAAGGAGCTGAGAGCGAGCAGCATGGAACCGGATACACGACCAGACAACATGCTCGATGTCGCGGTAGCCATCGCCACAATCACAAAGATTGTTTGCTGCGAGCCCAATGCGATAGAGATGCGCGTTTAGGTTGTAGTGATTGGACATAAGCCGAGATATCACGCGAATGAAATCACGACCGACATTCAATCCCTTAAACCAAGCTTTCGTCGAAACCTTAGGGATAATCGTGTGTAACCAGCGACCGAACTCATCTTCACTCCACATGCGCTGCCAACTAACGAGTGTGTCCTGACGAGGAATGTGAAAAAATTCATTATAGGCAATTAGCCTTTCAAAAAGTGTGCCTTCTGAAGCGCCCAACTTAGCTAGCGAATCCGCTTTCTCATTCCCCGGAATCGAGCAATGAGAGGGAACCCATGCTAAGGTAATCTTGAATAATTTTTGGACCAAAACACTCAATAGATGTCTTATTCTTGTTAGGAAATAAGATGAGCGTTTATCAACTTTCATTGAGCGGATTGCCTCTATTGAGCTGAGACTGTCTGAAAAAATAAAATAATGGTCGATGGGCAGTGTTTCAATGATCCCTAGAGCATAGTATATCGCACCCATTTCTGCGACATACACGGAACAAGGATCTTTGAGTTTGAAAGAGGCTCTGGAATTTTCATTGAAGATGCCGAAGCCAGTGGACCCGTTTATGTATGAACCGTCAGTAAAGAACATTTTATCAGATCCAACTTTCCCATATTTTTCCGAAAATATCGACGGAATAACATTGGAGCGTAGGTGATCTGGTATTCCATGGATTTTTTGTCGCATGGACAGATCAAAAATGACAGAGGAATTGCAAAAGTATGGGAAGCAAACTTGGTTGGAGATGCCTGGTGAAGGGTGCACGTCGTGGGTAAGGTACTCATGGTATAAAGACATAAAACTTGACTGAGGAGTCAGTTGGAGTAGATTTTCGAAGTTATCAATCACCAATGGATTCATGATCTTGCAACGGATGAGAAATCTGTAGGATAATTCTGTGAACCGAAGAGTAAGCGGGGGTACTCCTGCCAAAACTTCGAGACTCATCGTATGTGTCGAATGCAAACACCCCATGGCTATACGCAAGCAACGATATTGTATTCTCTCCAGCTTGAGAATATGAATCCTGGCAGCTGATCGGAAGCAAAAACTGCCATATTCTAACACTGATAATATCGTTGTTTTGTACAACAGAATGAGGTCTCCTGGATGGGCACCCCACCATGTTCCGGTTATTGTTTGGAGAAAATTGATTCTTTGCTGGCATTTCTGTTTCAAATACGCAATGTGTCTCCCCCCAGGTACATTTAGAATCAAAATATACACCCAGGTATTTGAAAAACATAGAGTGTTGGATCGTTTTGCCGGATAGGTAAAGCTGGAATTGGGCGGGTTCGTGCTTCCTAGAAAAAACGACCATTTCAGTTTTCTCCGTAGAGAATTCGATACCCAGCTTGAGGGCCCACGTGAACAGATTGTTCATGGTATCTTGCAACGACTTTTGTAGAGCGACGGGATTAGTACCCGTGATGGAAATAACTCCATCGTCTGCAAGTTGTATCAGCGTGCAGTCTCTAGTTAGACAATCATCCATATCATTGACGTAAAAACTGTACAAGAGGGGGCTTAGGCAGGAGCCTTGCGGTAGGCCCATAAAACTGTAACGAGAAGATTTTGAGTTGCCATGACAGAAATTCATGTGCTTTTCTGACAGTAAATTGTACATGAAATTATTCAGAATTGGTGAAAGTCCACGATTATGAAGCTTCTCTGAGAGAATTTCCATGGAAACTGAATCAAATGCCCCTTTGATATCGAGAAAAACGGAAGCCATTTGTTCTTTGCGAGCAAATGCGATTTGGATTTCAGAAGATAGCAGCGCGAGACAATCATTCGTCCCTTTACCTCGGCGGAAGCCAAACTGCGTATTTGACAGCAAATTGTTCGTTTCGACCCACTTGTCTAAACGAAGTAGAATCATTTTCTCCAACAATTTGCGAATACAGGATAACATTGCAATCGGCCTATACGAGTTGTGATCGCAAGCCGGCTTGTTGGGTTTTCGTATGGCTATCACTCTCACTTGTCTCCAGTCATGCGGGACAATATTCAGCTCCAGAAACTTGTTGAACAAGTTCAGCAAACGCTGTTTTGCCAAGTCGGGAAGATTCTTCAACAAGTTGAATTTAATCTTGTCCGACCCCGGAGCTGAATTGTTACATGAGAGGAGGGCAATTGAGAATTCTACCATCGAAAAATTCTCATAATCGCATTGGAGCGGAATATCGCGTACGACGCTTTGTGCAGGAACAGAATCGGGACAAACCTTCCTTGCAAATTTGAAAATCCAACGGTCAGAGTATTCCTCGCTTTCATTGGTATGGTTCCAGCCACGCATTCTCCTAGCCGTATTCCAAAGAGTACTCATAGCGGTCTCCCTTGACAAACCATTGACGAACTTCCGCCAATATCCACGCTTTTTTGCTTTAATCAGACCTTTTAGTTTGGCTTCTAGAGCTTGGTACTTTCGAAACCATTCCACTAATCCAGTTTTCCTGAATTTTTTGAAAGCGGATGATTTTTCAAGGTAGACCTTTGAACATTCCTTGTCCCACCAAAGTGATGGAGGACGACGTCGGAAAGTGGTAGCAGGAACACGTTTCTTTTGAGCTTGAAGTGCGCTATCGTAAATCAAACTTGATATAAAATTATACTCTTCAAGGGGAGGAAGTTCATGCATCGAAATGATTGCTTCAGATATTAATTCTGCAAATTTTCTCCAGTCAATATTCTTCGTGAGGTCATACGCAATATCGACTGACTCACTAGATTTTGATTCATTGGCGATCGATAAAATTATTGGTAGGTGATCACTACCGTGGGGATCTTGGATTACCTTCCATGTGCAATCCAGGGATAATGAAGAAGAGCAGAGAGATATGTCTAGCATGCTTGCCCGTGCAGGAGGGTTGGCTATCCTAGTTGCTTCCCCAGTATTTAAAACTGTCATGTTGAAGTTGTCGCACAGATCATTAATCAACGTGGCACGATTGTCATCGTAGAGTGACCCCCATGCTGTTCCATGGGAGTTGAAGTCACCTAAGATTAACCGCGGCTCCGGCAATGCCTCGATAATATCAAAGAACTGATGGCGGCCTGCAGTAGTCCTGGGAGGAATATATATCGAAGCAATGCAGAGTTCTTTGCCATTGATTTGTATCTGGCAAGCGACAACTTCAATGCCTGTAATCGATGGGATAGTGACTCTATAGAAGGAGTGACGTTTTTTGATCCCCAATAGTACGCCACCAAACGAGTCGTTACGATCTAGGCGAATAATGTTGAAATCGTGAAAATTCAGCTCGTCGGCTGAACAAAGCCATGTTTCACAGAGAGAAAATACATCACAGTTAGAACTGTGAACTAAAAATTTAAATTGGTCTAGTTTAGGGATGATGCTTCTGCAATTCCACTGTATGACAGTGGTCAAATCCTTGACCTCTTGCGCTGAATTAGGCATCGAGGGAAATGAACGCTGCTAAAAAGCCACATTTTTCTTTCAAAAATGTTCTCACAACCGGAAGCAAACATAATACTATGCTTTTAAGAGGATCATTTATATTTAAAGCATTTAAAATGTTATCCACAAGGTCTGAAAGCGCAAGCAGGCCAGGTAGTGGCTGTTGCTTCGACCGCGAAAATGGAACAGACGTGTTCGTTGTTGTTCCGGGAAGTGCTGAGGACCCCTGGTTGGTAGCATGACCACGTAAACCGGGAGGTACTTGCTTCAAATTAAACTCTTTCGTTTCAAAGCAATATCGAAAGTCCTGAAAAGGACTGGAATGGTTAAATGGGTTGTACGGAATCTGCTGCGTGCTAATGTGAAGTTTCAGTCGGATGTAGCAGTTGTTAACTTTTTGGCAGCGGTAGTTTTTTCCTGAGAGAGAGGAGCCAGCTGAATGACAGATAGTTTGTTTTCTTCTTATTCTTTTTACGAATTCTCATCAAGAAAATTCAAATCGGACAATTTCAATCAAGCAAGTTGTTGTCATTCATTTATAAGAAATGTGTTGAAACTTGACGTGAACTTTTGTTTGTGAGATCATTTGTGCGTTTTTATCCGCGATTTTATTTTTGACTTAGGACTACGCCTAACAGGAATATATGGGGATAAAAATTTGAGCACTTACATGATCAGGAAATAATAAAATATGTACCAGGTCATTTTACTTTTGATAATTCCGATATAGTTGTCTAAAAGAACTATTTCGATGATTTCTAAAAAATATCCGAAATAAGAAGTAAACTGATTTTTATGATTTGCTTACCGGTGAAGTTCTTGTGTGAATTAATGGGTGTTTTGCGCTCATTTGTGACTTTTTCCGATCGTTCATTCAATTTTCGTGAATTCTTTCATTCTTTAACTGGTTCCAGTTTGATTTATTGCTGCAAGCTCGGTGAATCGATTTTTGCAATGTGAGCCATAATTGTATATTTTCCGATACAATTTGAATATGCAGCGTATGTGGAATATACAAAATAAGCGCTAATCTCCCAATGAAAAGAGTCAACATTGATTTCTCCCAGGTGCATTTTGAGGGAATTTTGTTTGTGTCCGATGGAAATAAGAATAGGTTGACTCAAAATGATGCTGTGTCTGCATTCTTAATAAGCACTCTGCCCTTCCTCACAATACCCACTTCCCGTTTGTTTTTCTCAAGATTCATTGTACCCCTTATAAGTTCTCGAAAGATGTAATTTTACGTTGATCGCACTTGATCGAAGAAATTACGAAAAGAATGTATCTGAGCGCAGTATTTGATATACTCTTTCTGAAAAGAACTGGATTTGATTTGCTGAAAACACTCTCGTGTTATGCGTTATGTGTGGCGACGGTAGTTTTTAACGAAGCTGCTTCTGATTTCTATGGCTTCGGCTTGTATGCAGCGATGTTCGAGGATTTGTTTGACTTTTGCTTCCGGGCAGCCACACCAGCTCGATGCTGACGCTTTCTTGGTCGCCTTCTTAGCGATACTATTCTTCTCTTCGGTGGACTCCTTTTTGGCCATGCTTGAACGAACACGATGCTCCAGTGCCCTTCATTTGCACAAACATGCTCTTGGTGGTGACTCCATTCATCAGGATTTCGGAGCTGCTACCTGCTTATATACAGATTTTTGTGATTTCAATAGCTTGCTCTCAAAGCAATTTTTGAGCTTTGGAAACAAATTTTTGGATCAATAAGTAACACACACCCGAGAATTAATCAAGCAAATTAAACCAAATTAGGCATATGGAAACTTTAGGGTGCAATGAATGTTTCTATGGTGGTTAGATACCCCTCCCCCCTCTCTTAGGGGTGGCTGCCATACAAATAAAACACAAATTTCTGCATTACTCGAGAATTAATCAAGTAAATGGGCGGGACGAAGTTTGCCGGGTTAGCTAGTTTTCTTATAAAATGTTTTGCGAAGAAATATCATGTTAAAATTTTCTACATATTCCAATACTTCCCCTTGGTTCACCGTGACTGGTTCGCGCTGACATAAGGGCGATCACAACAAACGCGAGCTGGCTCCTCTCTCTCAGGTTTTTTCGGAGTCGCTGCTGCTTTCCTTGGTTTTGGCATCTTCGGCTTCAGTGCATCGGTTTGCAAGGGTTTCGTTGACAACATCACGGTGAGCTAAACAACGGATAGCGGGTTTGATACACTGGATGTTGTCATGTGGAACCTTGCGATACACTCTTCCTCAACCGGATCCTTTGTCTCCTTTACCTCCATAACCGCATCCAATTGTATTGGTTGATGTGAACAGGAGTACCAGCAATGCACACTAGAAACACATATGTTTATCGATCTGAGCGTCCAACAAGAATGAGAAATCTGACTGAGTAGCAGCAGCAGCAGCAGCAGTAGAGAAAGAGAGCATGCCTGAAACTTTCTACTCATGATGTTTGTTGTTGCCAACAGTAGTGGACCGATGCGAGACACAGCTCGATTGTTGAGGTTCAGCCTCGATGTTTACCGCCGCTGCTGCTGCTACTGCCACTTATGTGAGACACAGCTAAATTGTTGGCCGCTCAGATTCGATGCGGCACTTTCACGATGCCAAGAAACGTTCTCGCACTTCTGACGGAGAGAGCGTGCCTGAAACGATCCGCTCGTGATGCTTGCTGCTGCCACTAGTAGTAGACCGGTTTCAACAACCGTTGCTAATGTTTGCCTCTGCTTATGCTGCCATAGAAGCTCGATGTGAGACACAGCTCGCATTTTGACCGCTCAACTTCTATGCTCGCCTATATATTAGCCGCTTTCACTGCTGCTGCTCTCCACTTGTTGTTGTCCGTTCCACGTCCGTTGTAAGAATGAATGAGATCCACGAATGCTCCTTCCTTTTATATCATTTGGTATGTGTGAAGTAGGCGCCTCCTACTCGATTGCCATGCAGCTTGCCGGTGAGAGAACGAAGCGGGCGCGAAAAAGAAATGACGTCAATTTCGACCAATCAGGACTGGGTATCTCTGTTTGGATAGGGGTTGAATTTTTTCAATTGTTCGATAGTTAGTTATATGATATATACTATTTTATTCAATGTGAAAAATTGTTATGGAGTGCCGTAATCGTTTGATGCAAAAATCTCATCAATCCATCATGAAATGAATGAGTAACAAGCGTTTGAAATTGGACATTTTTCACGATGCGATCGATTTTCATTTTTCAATTTGTACCTCAATATGTTCCCGAAAGACGTAATCCTACGTCAAAACACAAATTTTGGGCGAGACGAGGTTTGCCGGGTCAGCTAGTACTTGATAAATGTCTAAGTTCGTTGGTTCGAGTTCACAATGGGTAGAAAATAAACCGTCCATTGATGGAGTAACTACTTTTTTGCATCAGGAATCAAGTTTTCGTTCCTCTTTATATGGACGTACAATAAGATTGCATACGGTGGTACAAAATAAGTGTCAGGGAGAAATGAAAATGTGGATTGAAGTCAGTTGAATGAAGAGAATCAATTATTCTCATACAAATGCATACAAATTCTATCGGATCGGTTCCAGCTTTGTTAGTCGAAATGCCGTATAACGAGCGGCCGTATAGCGAGGTATGTGTGTATTCGCTAGGGAACCACGCTATAGAGGCGACCCTTCTGGTGGCGAATATCATACTAACATTCCTTCCCTTCCCCTGGTGACTGTAAGGACGTGGCCGGCGTCGTTATTGACCATTTAAAGCTCGAATCACCGAAAATTGCACAACGAGAATGATTTGTTAGTCCCAAGCGTCATTCTGTGTTTTCTTTGTGCAATTTTGTTTGTTCAGGTCAATCACGGAGAGCAACTACGAATTGTACAGTCTACCCAAGCTCAAGCTCAAGCTCACTTTGTGATATTTTACTGGCTCGCTTACGGTGGGTCCGGGCTCAGCACTGTGCTATTAGTAGGCGTAATCGCGTTTAATAAGTTTAAATGTTTTAATCACTCGCGGTAATTATTTAGTTGATCGGTTTGAATTAGTACAAACACTTTGTGATATTCTAGTGGTTCGCTTACGGTTGGTCCGGGCTTGCCACTGTGTTGTTAGTAGTCGTGATCGCGTTTGATAAGTTTTATTTTAGCTTAAAACTAATTTCTTTCTCAAGGGTTAATTACACTCACAATAAAATTATTAAAATTGGAAGAAGAATTAGAATCGTCTCGTGCCGCGGGACAAACGCCTAGGTCCTGATAGTGCTTGTCTGCTACGGGTTGTGGGATTCCTTCTTAGCGCACCTTGTCGCGCTCCAACAACGCAAATCCTCAACTTGATTGAAGATTGCTCTGGGTCCGGATGTTGAATTCTCCCTCCGGGAGGCAGCTAAAGGTGTATCGTAACTTAATAATCGGTTACAAAGGGTCCCGATTACGGGCGCCAGTTACGTCTCGTTCGGAGTTCTAGTTAAGACTAAATTTTATCCTTCTCGATTTGGTTTACATTTTTTTGTTGACTTATTGATTTTTATGCTTAAAGCTATCATCTCTAATTCTATAGAATTCTAGAATATATGTGCTAATCTGAGTCAGTAGGAAATTTGTTCTGGCATTCGAAAATTTGATCTGCTCGCTGCTCGCGTGGTATTTGCGGTGCGGTTTATTTGCTAGCGAAGTATAGCGTCGCGTGTCTGGTGATAACTTGCATTTTGTCTTTTTTATTTCATCCAAATAAAAAATACCTAAATTAGAAGTACACGGATTTGTACATAAAATAATAACAGACTCCAAAAACCATCAACCATCACTTCATGTTAAATGAAATATATGTTTGTATACATACATATTTTTTTAAATGGCTTAAATCTGAAGACTAGTTCGGATAAATTAATAGGATGCCCTGGTGCATTATCCAAAATTAGCAAAGCCATGTTTAAGTTATTGTCTCGCAAATATTTTTTTCACTTCTGTACAATCCTCAAAATTAGCTTTAGTCATCCAAGCATTCTTGTTGAATCTCCATATGAGGGATAATTGATTTTTATTTAGTCCTTCAGAGATAAATATATTAAAAGTGGTTTTAGCCTAAAACCACTCACGGCATTTGCATCAAGAAGCAAAGTTAATCGTTCTCTAGACACCTGATAACCAGGCTCAGATTTTTCGGTTTTTGAAATGTACGTGCGATCAGGCATTCGCTTCCAATAAAGCCCTGTTTCGTCTAGGTTAAACACTTGTTCAGGTTTATGATCACCTCTTTGAATAAGTCTCTTTGAAATGTTAGCATATTTTTTTGATGCGGCCTCATCAGCACTGCTGCTTCAAATTTCATTTTTAAGTAAGGCAAATTAAATCTATTTTTTCAAACCATTGGCTTACTTGGAATGTGACATCTTCAACAGATCCATTCTTCAAATTTTCGAAAATAAATTACGCAAGAATGGCAACATGAAAATATATCGTAATAAAAAATGGCCGTTATAACGAAACATTTCAAGTCGTAAATCGAAAAGTGCCTTAATGTAACATGGCCGTATAAAGAGCGGCCGTATAGCGAGGTATGAGTGTATTGTATTTCCAACACAATTGTTGGAAAATAAGTATTGTTGATTGAATAACAAGTCCAAACGAAGGGTGGTCCATTCCGCCCTGCCTGGTAATATTGTTCCTATCTACCCTATATATTTCCATTATGAAATGGTGAACCTTACTGAAGAGAAATGTCAAGAGAGTGGGAAAAAAATATGACGTCGTTTGCTGTCCCTATCGGTCTACTTTTGTCCCTATTGAAATAGACGTTATATGTATATAAGCCCCTCAATAAATGCTCAAGATACTCAGGGGTTTTCTCACATGATAACATAACTAGCACACAAAGTCAGCGAATGACATGTACATTTTACGACTATTTGATCGATTTTTATCAAGCGCATTACGGAATTCGAAACCCCATCATAAAGGACGCTTTCAGACGATCCTTGTAAGTAATTCCGTCTTCATGAAACTAATCAATTATTATGCTTTTATAATCAGCAGCACCAAGGCGAGGGCGGTTCGATAAGTATTTAGCCTCATCGCCCGATTGAGTAAGTATCGCAAGAGAGATTACTTATCGTGTAGTACATTCTCGTAAGGCTTTTGTAGGCTGAGTACTTATCGGACCGCCCTCGTAAAAGTCGTCTTGTATCTTAAGGCTTCAAATGTAAGAAATTTCACACGCGGACAAAAATGTTCCAATTTGTACTTTTTGACGAAAATCTGTACCCTGTACGGTATAAAATCTGTTCCAAAAATAACGAAAAACTCTGTACCTTTCTAGATTAATCTATACGTGTAGTAACACTGCTTGTGACTTTACACATTTTCTGATCGGTTGTTTCTGTTACAGTTGTTTTCGGGCGTGATTTTATATAGGCATATGGTAAATGATGTTGGTTTGTCCAGTCGAAAATATGATCTTCAACTATATTTTCAATCTACCACCAAACGTATTCAGACCATTTCAGGATTATTTTTTATTTTTTTATCTTCGCTTATTTTTCGTCGGCCTATTTCCGCCACTTTAGTGCCAATCACCGACATCAGGGAGGCGACTCCACCTGTTCCTACCTATCAGACTCAACAACTCATGAGCCGGGCCAACTTCTTTTACTTCCGCTCCGAAGGAAGACGTAACCAGAGATTTTTCGCCTCAGAAAATCCCAACGACGCCAGCTGGGATTGAACCCAGGCCGATCGGATTGTGAGGCTGTTACGCTAACCATACAACCACTGGCGCCGTCTTTCAGGATTATGACACAAATATTGTAAACATCATGTTGCACAGCATTTGTATCAGATTTATATATCTAAATCGCGTAATTACAGTAATCATTCAATAACTGAACCTGGTTTAACTGGTTCAGGTTCAGGATCTGCTACATTAGCTGAATATGAATCTTTCGCTTTGCGTTGTCCGTACGATCCTGCTGTTTCATGATGCATGGAGAGGTCGGTATGCATATGTTAGAGGCAAAGAAGAAAATAAGCTTTCTGCACCGAAAGCGTATATGATAGCTTTGCTTGCATGCTGGTGTGCAATGAAGTGCGAGTCGATGCAGAGTTGTCTCGTTCTATTTTGTGTCGTGATTTGCAGCACATAACAACAATAGAATACCGCTGGGGGAAATGTTTCCTGAAAGATCATATTTGAACGAACGAAAGCATGTGAACAGATATTGACGTAGGATTACGTCTTTCGGGAACATATCGGGGTACAAATTGAAAATTGAAAATCGAGCACATCGTGAAAATTGTCCAATTTCAAATGCTTATTACTCAGTCATTTCATGATGGATTGATGAAATTGTTGCGTCAATGGATTTCGGCACTCCATAACAATTTTTTATATTGGAGAAAATAATATATGTCCAGAAACTAACTAGCGAACAATTGAAACATCTCAACCCCTATCCTAACGGAAATACCGACTTCTAATTGGCCGAAATTGACGACACATGCGGCGGGTCCCTAACAGAGACATCAAAACCAAGCTGCCTGGGGGAAATCGACATTGCAAAAACATGAAAGTAGGGGGAACATTTGTTTCTTCCGAAATGTATTCCCTAACAGAGACATCAAAACCAAGCTGCCTGGGAAAAATCAACATTGCAAATACATGAATACATTTCGGTAGGAGCAAAAGTTTCGGTAGGAACAAAAGTATTCCGTAACAGAAACATCAAAACCAAGGTTCCTGGGGGAAATCGGCATTGCAAGTATATGAAAGTTGGGGGCATTTTAATATTGCAAGTAAGGTGAATGATAATAATCAAGGTGTGTTCCCGCTCGAGAACGGGTCGTTTGGTTTAAGTCGTCTGTTATGTTATGTTCATTTCCACCAAAGGAAAGTTTATACGGTGAGAAAAATTGGAAAGGTTAAGAAATATTAGAAAAAGAGATTGCTCTACATATAGTAATAGGTGTTGTTAGTCCAATTAAAATTCGCATTGAGTTGAATAAACACTCAGAAAGTAAAAAAGTTTATAGATCGTTCATGCACATTTTGCAAGTCTGATTAAATAATCCTTGGTTTCGTTCAAAGCAAACATTCTCTGAATAGAAAGAAGCTTTCTATTTTTTGCATGCATGTTGGCAATTAAAGTCTGGGGAGACGACTGCATAGCGGGCGACGTCGTACAAATGCTGACCAAAAAAATAAATACCCAAAAATTAGTTTTAGATGCAACCTTCAGCGGCACACAGCAGAACCAGCAGAGAAATTTCAGCGGCTAAAACACACCATTAATTTCTGCCAGTGCTTGGGGTGAAAATGCAAGAGAAACTGTACACCATGTTCGAACATCATGTGAAACATTGGGATTAAACATCGTATGTCCAAACATACCACGAATACAAACATGTCACATTTTCTAACATAGGTACGAAAAAATCATGTTTGTCAACAAACTGTGAACAGCAGCGTGGACATGTTTATTCCGGACGCAGTGTTTTTTGTGAAACATGGAAGACAGCTTGGCATGGAGGCTGGTTTCGACGCATGCAGCGGGTTTTGCATCAGTGTAAAATAGGGAGCGTGTTCTTCATTGACCCCTAGAACGATGGTTTGTTTTCAATGGCGGCGTGGATTTATACAGTTTGCATTATAACGATAGCTAGAAGCATGCACACAAGAATAGTTTGCATTATAACGATAGCTAGAAGCATGCACACAAGAATAGCAAAGCAATAGACTCGATACGACTTACAGATGCTGATCTAAAAAAAGCATCAAACCTCAATAGTTTCTGGCGAGTGCGGCTCGTTATTGTCGATTTGTGCAGGAATGTTTATGATGAACTGGACTCATCATTTTCATTCAAGGGGTTCAGAGTAGAGATGGGCAAACCGTTCACGAACGGTACGAAAGAACTAGTTCGCCGAAAAGAGTGAACGAACGGTCGTTCTTTTTCAAAGAACGGTAGTTCTCTCCATGAACTGATTGCGAGCGAACGGTTTGTGAACGAACTGATTCCGAAAGAAATGTTTGTGAGTGAACTAATTGAGAGTGAACCGTTTGCGAATGAAATGTATGGGAAAGAACTGATTGAGAGTGAACTGTTTGAGAACGAAGTATTTACGGGCAAATTGTTTGTGAACGAACGAGTGCAGCTGAACTGATTTGCGCTGGACGGAATCAATAGAACGATTATGCTTAATTAATGTAAGAAAAATAAAACGATATTGTTATTTACGAGCAAAATGCATATAACGCAGGGTTTATTTTGTTGATGTATACTCAATTTTGGGTTAAACATTGAATTAGATTTTCGTAGTTTTAAAACCGAAGCTATATATTTTCAATTTCATGTATTTTTTTCAATTCCGCGAAACATTCATATACTTCCTGATCATCAGAAAAAAAAAATCTGGGGGAAGCTGGGGCGATGCATGAATTAGGTAAACATGAAATCTTCTAGTGAGGGCAAATTGAGCAAAAAGGTTTTTCGTTGCTTTCAATCCATTGCATGGCCTATTGCGTGTACGAGTTATCGTAATTGTTTGTACGATTGATTGTGAGTGAAGATCGCTGCTGATTTTGACGTAGGACTACGTCTTTCATTTCTATACCGGAGTGTAAAACCAAAGTTTCGAGAACGAAAGCGTTACGCCGGAGACCGAGATTTTGAGCGTTAATAGGTCTTAAACAACTGAACGAAATGGTATGATAAACACTTCATTTGAAAGATAAAATGTCTACGCGTCATATACTTGTTACTTTTTCATCCAAAAACTTGTTTCAATAGTCTTAAAATTGCTTTCAAAACAGGCTATTGAAATCAAAAATCGGTATATAAGCGAGCGCCGCTCGTAAACCCACTCAGTTATGATTGAACAGCGATTGGAGCATGTTGTCGCTGTTGTTGTGAAGCTAATTTCGTTTATCATGAAAACGCTGATGAACGGTGTCACCAAGAGCCTGTTTGTGCACCATAGGCCAAAAGGGAATCCATCAGGAGGAGAGTGATGCCACGGTTCCGCTTGAAACATCGGAGCAGCCGCCATACACACACACATACACGCGCGGAATTCTCGTTGCTATCATCGTTGCTATCATCGTTGCTGAAAAATAATCTGCCAGTTCCCCTGGGAATTGAAAAATACATTCATGCGAAATAGTTTATTTTAATGTTTTCTATCCATATAACACTGCAACCAAATACATTTGGTTTTGTTATTTTTCAATCAATCGCAATTAACAGGAAAGCTTCTGAATATTTTTTTCCCCATCAGTGGAAATTTTCGTATCCAATATTGGATGCATAACATGAAAAACGGAAAATGTTTCACATCTCGAAAATCAAGTAATTTTCGAGCGATTATTTGCTTTCTACTCATATAATGCTGCGACCAAATACATTTCGTTTTTGATTTTTTCAATCAAGTGCGATCAACGTAAGACCACGTCTTTCGGCAATTTATTAGAGGTGCAATGAATCTTTAGGAATTCCCACTCTACGCGCACTGACAAACAATGTTTACTCAACAATTTCTTAAACTAGAAATGGGCGTTGAGAGAAAGGATTAGCGAACGCGAAAACGACAAACGGGAGAAAGATACGTTTGGAGGTTGAAGGAAATTGGCAGAAAGCTTCTTCATTCTATCATTCAAATAATGTGATTAATACCACATCGTTTTGCCAGAAAGAGATTATTAATGCTCAAAGGAGGAATCGAGTCCTCCCAGGAAATTACCCAGCGCAAATTAGAGTCGACTATCGATTGCGGCATTCGTACACAAATAATTTTATAATGTAGTTTCACCAAAGTGATTTCTTCGATATGGGGATATATTCACTACATCATGTCATGTATTTCATATTCTTCATTAAGAAATCCATATCCATGGCACCTACCGGTAACGAATTATTATCGAAACCACGATTTTCGCTAAATGCTCCTTTCAGTTCGACCGGTAAAAAACTTTTCTGTACTCTAATCCATCATATTTGGAGCCCTGAAAAGGGCCGTTGATTATATGCTAAGCTAATATAGCACGCTCTCCTCGGATACGATGGGCCAGCTGGATGTCCTTGGGCATGATGTGACGCGTTTTGCATGGATAGCACACACATTGGTATCTTCGAATAAGCCTCCTGCAGCGTCATAGCCGCGGAACTTTGGAAGCGCAAGTCGGTTTTGAAGTCCTGAGCAATTCCACGAACCAAATGCTGCAAAGGTAGCTTGCGGATCAGCAGTTCGGTCGACTTCCGATAGCGATGAATTTCACGCAAAGTTCCCGGTCGATAGCGATGTGGCTTCTCCACCTATCCTGCTACTGGTGCGCTTATCCGAGCTGACTTCGTGTGCCTTATCACCGAATGACTAACGAGCTGTCTGCGAAAGACTAACGAGCTCGAGTCCTCACGGTGCGAGAGTAGAGTAAGAAATGGACGAAATGATGATGATGATGTTGAATTAAAGAGGCTTTAAACTTTTCAGTTCATTCGCCTCTAGCCTTGAGAAAGGCCTTGGGTTTTGACGTAGGACTACGTCTTTCATTTCTATACCGGGGTGTAAAATCAAAGTTTCGAAAACGAAAGCGTTACGCCGGAGACCGAGATTTTGAGCGTTAATAGCTCCTAAACAACTGAACGAAATGGTATGATAAACACTTCATTCGAAGGATAAAATGTCTACGCGTTATATACTTGTTACTTTTTGATCCAAAAACTTGTTTCAATAGTCTTAAAATTGCTTTCAAAACAGGCTATTGAAATCACCAATCGGTATATAAGCGAGCGGCGCTCGGAAATCCACTCAGTTCTAATTGAACAGCGATTGGAGCATGTTGTCGCTGTTGCGGTGAAGCTCTTTATTTATCATGAAAGCGCGGATGAACGGTGTCACCAAGAGCCTGTTTGTGCACCCTAGGCCAGAAGGCAATCTATCAGGAGGAGAGTGATGCCACAAACGGTTCCCTGGGAAGACATCGCTACACACACATACACGCGCGGCTATTAACAGGTGGTTATCGAGTTGGCATTAACCACTGGTGGGCTTCCAGTATCGAGGAAAATGTGGAAATAACTAATCGTTACTGAAAATAATCTGCCAGTTCCTCTGGGAATTTTCAAAATATATTCATGTGAAAGAGTTTAATTGAATGTTTTCTATCCATGTAACACTGTGACCAAATATGTTTCTATCAAGTGCTATTAACAGGTGGTTATCGAGTTGGCATTAACCACTGATGGGCTTCCAGTATCGAGGAAAATGTGGAAATATCTAATCGTTACTGAAAATAATCTGCCAGTTCCTTTGGGAATTTTCAAAATATATTCATGTGAAAGAGTTTAATTGAATGTTTTCTATCCATGTAACACTGTGACCAAATATGTTTCTATCAAGTGCTATTAACAGGTGGTTATCGAGTTGGCATTAACCACTGATGGGCTTCCAGTATCGAGGAAAATGTGGAAGTATCTAATCGTTACTGAAAATAATCTGCCAGTTCCTTTGGGAATTTTCAAAATATATTCATGTTAAAGAGTTTATTTGAATGTTTTCTTTCCATGTAACACTGTGATCAAATACATTTGGTTTTGTGGTTTTTCAATCAATCGCAATTAACAGGATAGCTTCAGAAGATTATTCTTCCCCATCAGTAGGATATTTCCGTATCCAATATTGTATGCGCCCGCAATCGATTATTGCTCAGTCGCCGAAAGTTCCGAGCTCAGAGAGTTCATTCCCCTCTAGTTTGCCTTCCAAATTGCCATCGTAAACCACACCTTCTCTCGATTCAATCACACACAAAAAGCATACTTAAGCGATATTCTGGTGGTGAGACACATTCATTTTTCGTGAGGACATCGACAAGACAACATCGTTGCCTAACGTGCTGGAGGAGGTGGACGGCGAAGGATCGACACATACACGCGCAGAACTCTTTCCGTTTGAATGCCATTCAGCATCGAGAAAGTTCCGTAAAGATCTAATCATTGCTGGAAAATAATCTGCCAGTTCCTTTGGGAATTTTCAAAATATATTCATGTGAAAGAGTTTAATTGAATGTTTTCTATCCATGTAACACTGTGACCAAATATGTTTCAATCATGTGCTATTAACAGGTGGTTATCGAGTTGGTATTAACCACTGGTGGGCTTCCAGTATCGAGGAAAATGTGGAAATAACTAATCGTTACTGAAAATAATCTGCCAGTTCCTTTGGGAATTTTCAAAATATATTCATGTGAAAGAGTTTAATTGAATGTTTTCTATCCATGTAACACTGTGACCAAATATATTTCAATCAAGTGCTATTAACAGGTGGTTATCGAGTTGGCATTAACCACTGGTGGGCTTCCAGTATCGAGGAAAATGTGGAAATATCTAATCGTTACTGAAAATAATCTGTCAGTTCCTTTGGGCATTTTCAAAATATATTCATGTGAATGAGTTTATTTCAATGTTTTCTATCCATGTTACACTGTGACCAAATATGTTTCAATCAAGTGCTATTAACAGGTGGTTATCGAGTTGGTATTAACCACTGGTGGGCTTCCAGTATCGAGGAAAATGTGGAAATAACTAATCGTTACTGAAAATAATCTGCCAGTTCCTCTGGGAATTTTCAAAATATATTCATGTGAAAGAGTTTAATTGAATGTTTTCTATCCATGTAACACTGTGACCAAATATGTTTCTATCAAGTGCTATTAACAGGTGGTTATCGAGTTGGCATTAACCACTGATGGGCTTCCAGTATCGAGGAAAATGTGGAAATATCTAATCGTTACTGAAAATAATCTGCCAGTTCCTTTGGGAATTTTCAAAATATATTCATGTTAAAGAGTTTATTTGAATGTTTTCTTTCCATGTAACACTGTGATCAAATACATTTGGTTTTGTGGTTTTTCAATCAATCGCAATTAACAGGATAGCTTCAGAAGATTATTCTTCCCCATCAGTAGGATATTTCCGTATCCAATATTGTATGCGCCCGCAATCGATTATTGCTCAGTCGCCGAAAGTTCCGAGCTCAGAGAGTTCATTCCCCTCTAGTTTGCCTTCCAAATTGCCATCGTAAACCACACCTTCTCTCGATTCAATCACACACAAAAAGCATACTTAAGCGATATTCTGGTGGTGAGACACATTCATTTTTCGTGAGGACATCGACAAGACAACATCGTTGCCTAACGTGCTGGAGGAGGTGGACGGCGAAGGATCGACACATACACGCGCAGAACTCTTTCCGTTTGGATGCCATTCAGCATCGAGAAAGTTCCGGAAAGATCTAATCATTGCTGGAAAATAATCTGCCAGTTCCTTTGGGAATTTTCAAAATATATTCATGTGAAAGAGTTTAATTGAATGTTTTCTATCCATGTAACACTGTGACCAAATATGTTTCAATCATGTGCTATTAACAGGTGGTTATCGAGTTGGTATTAACCACTGGTGGGCTTCC
The DNA here is from genome assembly GCF_029784135.1 of Toxorhynchites rutilus septentrionalis. Taxonomy (NCBI): domain Eukaryota; kingdom Metazoa; phylum Arthropoda; class Insecta; order Diptera; family Culicidae; genus Toxorhynchites; species Toxorhynchites rutilus. The sequence goes on from NC_073744.1 coordinate 99,717,167, forward strand.
AGTATCGAGGAAAATGTGGAAATAACTAATCGTTACTGAAAATAATCTGCCAGTTCCTCTGGGAATTTTCAAAATATATTCATGTGAAAGAGTTTAATTGAATGTTTTCTATCCATGTAACACTGTGACCAAATATGTTTCAATCAAGTGCTATTAACAGGTGGTTATCGAGTTGGCATTAACCACTGATGGGCTTCCAGTATCGAGGAAAATGTGGAAATATCTAATCGTTACTGAAAATAATCTGCCAGTTCCTTTGGGCATTTTCAAAATATATTCATGTGAATGAGTTTATTTGAATGTTTTCTTTCCATGTAACACTGTGATCAAATACATTTGGTTTTGTGGTTTTTCAATCAATCGCAATTAACAGGATAGCTTCAGAAGATTATTCTTCCCCATCAGTAGGATATTTCCGTATCCAATATTGTATGCGCCCGCAATCGATTATTGCTCAGTCGCCGAAAGTTCCGAGCTCAGAGAGTTCATTCCCCTCTAGTTTGCCTTCCAAATTGCCATCGTAAACCACACCTTCTCTCGATTCAATCACACACAAACAGCATACTTAAGCGATATTCTGGTGGTGAGACACATTCATTTTTCGTGAGAACATCGACAAGACAACATCGTTGCCTAACGTGCTGGAGGAGGTGGACGGCGAAGGATCGACACATACACGCGCAGAACTCTTTCCGTTTGGATGCCATTCAGCATCGAGAAAGTTCCGGAAAGATCTAATCATTGCTGGAAAATAATCTGCCAGTTCCTTTGGGAATTTTCAAAATATATTCATGTGAAAGAGTTTAATTGAATGTTTTCTATCCATGTAACACTGTGACCAAATATGTTTCAATCAAGTGCTATTAACAGGTGGTTATCGAGTTGGCATTAACCACTGGTGGGCTTCCAGTATCGAGGAAAATGTGGAAATATCTAATCGTTACTGAAAATAATCTGCCAGTTCCTTTGGGAATTTTCAAAATATATTCATGTTAAAGAGTTTATTTGAATGTTTTCTTTCCATGTAACACTGTGATCAAATACATTTGGGTTTGTGATTTGTCAATCAAGTACAGTTAGCATGTTAGCTTCTGAAGATTATTCTTCAGAACAAGGTTTTTCGTATCCTACATTGGATGCATAAAACCTTGTGCCTCCAACGTAACGCTCTCGTTTTCGAAGTCTCCCAAATATTCATTCATTCATTCATTCAGAATGGATTTAGATTCAACTTCACATAATGATCTCTAAATCAACGATAGTCCTACGTCACCCTTGCGATTATATCATAGATATAACCCACTTCCTGTTTTTTTTAAATCAAATTTCGCGCATGCTTCCTCTGCTCTCGTTTCCGGTAAATCATGTATATAGTGTAATAATTGTATAACATATGCTGAAAGAGAAGTACGTTAGTAATGGGAGGCATATTTGGTCACCTGGTAGTAGAAATAAGAAATAATTATATCAAACACGCTGAAAGAAAATAAAATGAGAAATGATGTCTAGCCCAGGAAGCTGAAAGTGAATTATATGGTAATTAAAAGATGTTAATTGACTTGTGTGCCATCCACGCAAAATTTGAATTCGTATGTCGGAAAAGAGCCTTTTTTTTACAAAAAATCAAAATCTGTGTATTTTGTTGTGAGTGTGTGTCTAAGTGTGTGTGTGGGTGTGTTTGGTTTGTGATATCTAACTACATATCTAACTAATTTTTTTTTTAGCAGACTTATCTCACTTCTTAACTAGGCGAACCTAGCCAGAATTTTCACCTGCCCCCGGGCTTCTGAATGCCAAAGGGGGACTAGGCTCTGCGGAATGCACGTATCTGCATGCTCGTGCTGTTTTAGTCCTGACCGAGGAATTGTCGGACAATCGCGCAGGTGCTAAGGATGACCGACTTTTGGATGCCGGCCAATTCCTTCTCGATGTTCAACACCTTTAGCGCTTCCAGAAGTGTCTTCGGGATAATTCCAGTTCCAGAGAGAACGACTGGAACAATTCTTGGGACCTCCCTTAGCCCCCACAGTTCCTTGAGCTCCACGGCCAATGGTCGGTACTTGCAGATTTTGCGACCATGGGTCTCCTCCAGATTCTGGTTCAGTGGAATAGCGACATCGATGATGGTGACTTTGCGGTCGCTCTTGTCGTAAACCATTATATCTGGGCGGTTGTGGTGGATCGAGAGGTCGGTCAGAACAGTGCGATCCCAGTACAGCTTGAAACGGTCATTTTCCAGGACAGGTGCAGGCAGGTACCGGTAGTTTGGTACGTTGTCTTCCAGTAGAGCACATTGGAGCGCCAGTTGTCGATGAACAATACGGGCCACGTTGTTGTGGCGCTCGGTGTAGGCTGCGTTGGCCAAAACGGGACAGCCTCCCATAATGTGTTCTATGTTTTCACCTGGTTGATGGCACATCCGGCAAATGTCATCAACGTCTTGATGCCAGACGTACCGCCTGCAGTTTCTCGTCGGCATTATCCTGTCCTGGATGGCTATCATGTCGGCTTCTACTACTGAAGAGAGTTCACCACGCGTTAGCCACAGATTAGATGCGGCCTTGTCGACGTGTGGCCGGTCCAGTTGATGGGGGTGGGCACCATGCACTGCCTTCTGCTTCCAAGCTGCAATCTTCTCCTCCACTGTCTGCAGATTGCAGTTTAGTTGGTACTCCGCTTGCGCCAAGTGCAGAGCGCTGTATCCTCTGTCAGCGGCGCAGACAGCCCGGTATAGCGCGTTTTGGTTGGCGCGTTCTACGAAGTACTCGCGCAGTTGTCGTACCTGGGCAACACACAGTGCAGAAATGTCGACGATTCCAAGTCCCCCTTCTTTGCGTGGTAGTGAAACTCTCTCCAGTGCCGATTGAGGATGGTGCATTCCGGCCTCTTTGAATGCTTTCCTCATCCTCCTCTCAAGGTCCTCTAGGTCAGTTTTGCTCCATTTGACTACACCAAAACTGAAGGTCAGCAGGGGAACCGCGAATGTGTTGATCGCGCGTACCTTGTTCCCCGCGTTGAGGAAAGTCCTCAGGACACAGTTCACTCGACTCAAGAACTTGTCTCGCAGCTCCGTCTTGATGTCGGAGTGGCGAATCCCGGTGAGCTGTCGGAATCCAAGATATTTATAGGATTCGCCACGAACCATGTCTCTTATAAACTCGCCGTCATAGACCTCGTAGCCTCCGGATTCGGTAAGTTGTCCTTTCAGCAGGTGGACACAGCGACCTGCTGAAAGGACAAAGGACAATTTTTTTTGTTTTTTGTTTTTTTTTTATATATTTATTAATTTTTTTTTATAAATAAAATGTGTGTGACCTAACATATGTAATACGTTGGTAACACATATATTAGCTCACAAGCATTAGGTGTTAGTATGAATGATGTGGTTAAGTCTGTAACATATAGTAAATAATTGTATAATGGTTAAATAAGCTCCAAAAGATCCGTCTCCTTCAGGAAATGCAGTAATTTGTCCTCCTCCAAGTTATCTCTTGCTAGGGCTGTCCTTGGGTTGTCAGCTATCTGAAACTTAGTTCTCATAAGGTTGTAACGTGGGCAGACAAGTAGAAAATGTTCTACGGTCAGCCTGACGTTACAGGTATTACAAATGGGTGGTTCGGTTTTTTCAACCAAGAACCTGTGCGTTAATTTGGTATGTCCAATACGAAGACGTGTTAGACATACTTGAAAAGATCTTTGGTTTCTATCCATCCAAGGATGGGTAGTGTTTTTAATTTTTCTTAAAAAAGTATCTCTGCAGATGTTCCATTCGTTCTCCCAGCACGTCATCAGAGATGAGTTAACCCATCTGATTATATCATCAGATGGGACGCTTGTGCTCCATAGTTCGGATGTTCTCCCTTCTTTGGCTAGGCGATCAGCCTCTTCTTTACCGCGGATTCCACAGTGACCTGGGATCCAGCAGAAGGTGATATCATTTTGGGCAGTTTTCTCTTCAATTGCGAGTACCCATGGATGTTTGCTACTTCCGCTCTCAAGAGCAAGAAGCGCGCTAGCAGAATCGGTGAAAATAACCGTCTTTCTGTTGTGTTCACACTTTGATGTAGCGATAAGAAGTGCCGCTAATTCAGCTGAAAATACCGAACAGATATTTGGGAGTTGGAACTTAACTTCCAGGTTATTAGCAAAAATGCCGATACCTACTTGTAAATCATCAAAGGATCCATCTGTAAAGATCTTGTGGTGAAAAAGGTATTTACTGTGGATGTGGTTGTTGAAAATGGCCAAAACTATGCTGCTGTTTTCACCAGCTCGCACAGATTTTTTAATTGACCAATCAATCTGAGGTTCCCGTTTATACCATGGTCGAAGGTTAATAATGGGAATTGGTGCAATCGTTGGAAGAGTGGTTCGGCATGTATCCTGCAACCAGTTATTCACTCTCACAAGAGAGGATTCAAATGTTGGATGTTTCTCGAGCGTTCGTATCGCGCGCGTGCTGTAGAATCTCGTGAGGAACAATTTGAAGGGTAAATTGCCTGACTCAGCGAGTAACGCTTTACTTGGACTAGTTCTAAAGGCCCCTGAAGCTAGTCTTATTATCTTTTGATAGCTAGGCCTCAGTTCTTCAAGCGTTTTCCAGGTGGCACGGCTGAAGAGTTCAATACCGTAAGTAAGTTTGGAATAGACTAAGCTTCTTCCAATGTTGAAGATAGTTTTGCGGGATCCTGTTCGGCTTCGACCGCTTATAACGCTAACTAAGTTAGGGCGGTTTTTAATGTCCGATATTGTACTCTTTATATGTTTATTGAACGTGAGTTTTTTATCCACCATTACACCGAGAATTCGTGCAGAATTGACTCGTTTAATGGAACTACCGTTCAGAAGATAAGAACGTAGTTTTTTCCTGTGACGCTTATTGTTGCAGCAATGAAGAACTTGAGATTTTTCAGCTGAGATCCTAAATCCCACGGAATTCGCCCAGTTATTAACAGACGAGATTCCTTCCTGAAGTCTTCTTCTTGCTAGTACTGGGAATGGGTTTTTTGAAATTAGCAGAATATCATCTGCGTATAGCAAAGCGTCAATATTTTGGGGTATGGCATCAAATAATGATTGCATCGCTATCAGGAAAAGAGCAACCGATAGCACAGAACCCTGTGGCACTCCATTTTCTTGCAGTTTACTGGTGGAGGTGACTCCTCCGAGAAGAACTTTGAAGCTACGATTTTGTAGAAAACTGCGAATTATCTCGAACAAATTACCTTCGATACCCCATTGATGGAGTTGGTCCAAGATATTATATCTCCAGGTTGTATCGTAGGCTTTGGATATGTCCAACAGAGCGAGTTCCCCGTGGAGGTGGTCTCGCGTGATCACGTGAAGGTGTTGATCAAGTTGGCTGAAATACGTGTTGGTACCATTGCCTTGACGAAAAGCATGTTGTCGAGGATCCAGGAGATGACGTTCTTCAAGGTTCGTCATCAATCTCCGTTTGATCATTCTCTCGAAGACCTTGCCTAGGCAATTAAGAAGGGTGATGGGACGAAAACTAGTGGCTAGTGGTTTTTTCTCCATCGGTTTAGGGATGGGGATGACTAGCCCTTCCTTCCATGAGTCGGGGAAACATTTGCTAGCCCAAAGGTTATTATAAATTTGGAGCAGCGACGTTTTGACGTGGAAAGGTAAATGTTTTAACATGCTGTATTCTATTTCGTCTGGTCCGGCTGATTTACCTTTGGACTTACTAATGGACCACAACATTTCTTTCATAGAGAACCTGATATTGTAAATATGAGGTTCCCCTGAGTCCGAGGGAAACTCTGTAGTCTCCGCGGCAGTTTTACGAGCTTTGAAGTCGCTTTTGTAGTTGGAGGTGGCAGAAGTACTAGCAAAATGGTCAGCTAAATGTTCAGCAATGGTTCCGGGATCATCGGTAGTGGTACCATTGATCATAATGGAATAGCCTCGCGATCTTTTTTTGCCACTGATTGCATTAACCTTGCTCCACAGTTCACTAGAAGTTGTCTGAGGGCAAAAGCTATCAAGAAATTTAAGCCAGCTATTTTGTTTAGCTTCCGCTATAATTTTCCTTGCTCTAGCTCTAGTAGATTGAAAATCAGCTAGGGCAAGTACTTTTGTCTCACTACCGTCCAGTTGTCTTCTAAGCTTCCTCAGCGCTTTTCTTCTGGATTTAATGGCCTGTTTGACATCATTATTCCACCATGGGACTGCCGTCCGGCCGGAGATACCACTAGTGCGGGGTATATTAGCTTTCGCAGCTGCGAAAACGGCTTGGGAAAACTCCTCTACTGAATAGTTACCCAGTGCAGGTAACAGATGCGAAATGGTTGATTCGAAACCATCCCAGTCGGCAAATTGGTACAACCATCTCCTTCGCAGGAGGATTTTTGGATTACTGGTCAGTGTTCGGATGTGAATGGGAAAATGATCACTTCCTCTTAGATCATCATCGACACACCATCTGACTCTGGGCGCTAGGTCCCATGAGGTAATCGTTAAATCAATTGAAGAAGTAGAGCCAGAGTGTTCATCCATACGAGTATGTTGGAAGTCGTTCAGGATGATGAGGTTAAGTTGTTCAACGATTTTTAAAATAATTTTACCTCTTAAATTGCATCTTTGGCCACCCCATACAGTATGGTAGGCGTTAAAATCACCCATGATTATGAAAGGGTGTGGTAATTGTTGAATGGCATTGTTCATTTCTGCTTCCAAATTACTGTTACTATGCGTTGGGGAAATGTATATAGAAGCGAGGGTTAACCGTAACGGTCCCGTGAGTTGGATTGCGCATATCTGTAACTGTGATGAAATTTGGATGAGGGTATGTGGGAGAAGGCTCAAAACAGCAAGGCATACTCCACCCTGGCGTGAGGTTAGTCCCTCACGGAAGTACCATTTGTATTTACCTTGTAGTGAAAGATTAAAATCAGGTGAAATCTTAGTCACTCTGGCTTCTTGGAATGCAAGTGTTAGTGGGAGATGTTTCTCCTCAGCTAACATTAATTTAATTTCATCCATTGACCTACTAAGCCCACGCAAATTCCATTGAATGGCAAGTTTTCGGTTGGATGTTGAATCTTGGACAACAGGTGTACTGTTTTTGTGTGGAGTGTTGAACTTGAAAAAATATTATGGAGGCTCTTGAAGGGTTTAATTAATGTGGAAGGAGGTATAACTGAAATTATTTAGACTGTTTGTTACCTTTGGAAATCTTGGTCTTCAGTCTAGGGTCAAATTTTAAGTAATTTGGTATTGTTCTATTTGTATTGGGTACTGTTTTGTGTGAAGTAGATGGTTGAGGGTCGGCCAGTTGTGGGGCGGCCGGTTGGGTTATTTGAAGTTGTTGGTTTTTGTACCTTTTCCTTGTTTTATCATTAACGCGGAAATTTTCATCTTCAGATGATTTCAATTCATCTGAAGTTGTAGTTTTAACATTTTTAATTTTTCGTTTGTTTAATTTTGCTGATTCAGTTTCCATGGGAATTTCTGAATCAGTTTCGGAATCGGAAGTGGAGATGGTATATTCCATGTCTGGTAGATTAATTATCGGTGTGGAAACCGTTGGAATGATTGGGGTAGGGTTGGATTGCGTGCAGTTGCACTTGCAGCGATTGCATCCTGTGCTTTGGGCTACATTAAATCTCTCTTGGACTTTGCTTGCGTAAGAGGATCCATTTATCTTGGCCTGGTAGCTTAGTTTGGCTTCCTTGTAGGATATGCCTTGGTCAACTCTCACTTTGGTGATGTTGTTTTCCATGACCCATGCAGGGCATTTTCTATTAGTAGAAGGGTGGTTGCCACTGCAATTTACACAGTAGGCAGGAGCGTTGCAAATAAAGCTCTTGGCAGTTTCTTCGTTGCCTAGTTCTGGGTGTGCTTGTCCACAGTTTCGGCATAATTGGATCTTGGTCCTACATTTTTTCGAAGTGTGTCCGAATTTGTAGCAGCCGAAACACTGCATCGGATTCGGATAAAAATTACGAGTGGGGGCGCGGATAAAGCCAAAATTGATGTATTCAGGAATTACAGTACCTCTGATTGTCAAAATCAAGGTTGGAGTTGGAATTAATTCCTTCTTGGTTGGGTCCATACGGGAAATTCGTTTGATTGCTATGACTCTTTGGTCAGCAAGCTCTTTTAAAAGTACAGCTTCTGCCATATCAATAACATCCCTACACGATACTACGCATTTGCGCTGGTTCAAGGTAGGGTGAAAATTTATCTCCACAGGGGTTTTGTCAATTAATGACTTAATACCCAGGAGTGCATCCACATATTCTTTGTTGCGAATATGGATAACATATTGTAGATTATTATTTTCATCTCGCTGTGGTCTCGCGTCCTTGAAATCGCGATCCGTAACAGCTTGGATGGTTTTGGAAACTACGAAAGGGTTTGATGGTAGAGTATTCTTGCCAGTTGCTCTAAGTAATAAAATTTGGAGCTCCCCGCATAGGGGGTCAGCCCAGAAAGGAGAGGTGCGTGTGGTGGGCACGCCATTATATAGGTTTGTTGACTTACCGGTGCCGGCGATGCCAGAGCTACTGGAAGCCATGATTGTGGCTGGCTATACCAGGGGGTACAGCACTGGTACTACTAGAACAAAAAATCACTATCTTCGGAAATGGTATAGAAAAAATTTAGAAATGCACTGTAATTATTGCTTCAACACTACTGAAATGTCCTTATAATCACTATTGCCTTGGGAGGCTATGGGTAGAAAGATACTGTTTTTAAATCACTTGCACTAAGTACAGCTGCTGGGGGGAAAGCCCCCCGCACCGGAGAGAAGGTAGTGTGGCAACACCACTATTCCGCAGCGCAGGAAACAACACCAGCTGTAAAGAAAAAACCACCACCAAATATAAGTATAACAATATAAACAGTTAGCGATATACGGTAGAAAAAATAAGCAAGCTATAAAGCGCGCCAAAAACAGGGACCGACGCTAGGGGCAGTGAAAACTGCCGGTATCGAAAGCCACCAACCGTCTAGGCTATTCGGCGGCCTCCTCCTTGTCCTCGTCTTGTACACCTGTGAGAAAGAACTTTATTTAGGACTGGTTAGAGCCTCAAGGAATTTCCTTTAGCATAGAACCAGTTGTATGAGGAGAAAACTTCTATTTTCGCTACTCTTTTCAAAGGGGCGCTACAAACATGACCGTCTCGGTTGAATGTCAGAAGCACCGTGAAATGGACGAAAGCAAAGGAAGCGTCATTTTATAAACCATAAAAGTATAGAATCTAAATCCCACCCTTATTATATTCGTGAGTATACAGTAAGCTTATACAATAAAGAGGATGGGGTTTACATTCGATTCTTTTATGTTTTATAAAATGACACTTCCCTTGTTTTCGTTCATTTCTTACTCTACTCTCGCACCGTGAGGACTCGTTTCATCGGGACTAAGCAAACAGCTCGTTAGTCTTTCGGTGGTAAGGCACCACGAAAGCAGCTCGGATAAGCGCATCAGCCGCAGGAAGCGTGAAGAAGCCACATCGCTATCGACCGGGAACTTCGCATGAAATTCGTCGCTATCAGAAGTCGACCGAATTGCTGATCCGCAAGCTACCTTTGCAGCATTTGCTTCGTGGAATTGCTTAGGACTTCAAAACCGACTTGCGCTTCCAAAGTTCCACGGCTATGACGCTGCAGGAGGCTTATTCGAAGATACCAATTTGTGTGCTATCCATGCAAAACGCGTCACATCATGCCCAAGGACATCCAGCTGGCCCATCGTATCCGAGGAGAGCGTGCTATATTAGCTTAGCATATAATCAACAGCCCTTTTCAGGGCTCCAAATTTGATGGATTAGAGTTCAGAAAAGTTTTTTATAGGCCGAACTGAAAGGAGCATTTAGCGAAAATCGTAGTGTCGATGATGATTCGATACCGATAGGTGCCATGGATATGAATTTCATAATGAAAAATATGAAATATATGACATGATGCAGTGAATATATACCCATATCGAAGAAATCACTTTGATGAAACTGTTTACCGTTTGTCATTTTTAATTGTTGGGAAAGGGCATTATTTCTGCTGACTAAATTCCAAGAAAAAATCCATTCCTTCTTTAAGCGTGATTCATTCTGCTTCGGATCAACGGAACAGTATGATAATTATTTCATACAAAAGATAAAATGTCCAAGAGTTATATGATTGCTATTTATTGAGTCGAAAAATTGTTTCAATAGTTTAATGATAGCTTCGAAAACAGGTTATTGAAATCATTCGTATCCGTATGTAGCGCGCCCACTTGGAAACCCATTAATCTTATTGGAATATGAGATGGGGAAGCTCATACTTACGTCTATGCATTATGCTGTACACTTCAATTAGAGCCCCCGCACACTATAGCCTTTTTTTCAGCCGACAGTTTGGTCGGATCGGCCTACTGGTGCAAAAACCGACGCAACTGAATCGGTGTAATTTGCGCACGTGCATACCTCTCCGTACTGATTAAGAAGCCGACCGAACTATCGGTCGACAAGTCAGTCTGCAGTCGGCGGGGGCTCTTAATTTCGTTTTTGCAGGCCGAACCGAAAAAATTTCAGTCGAGTTAACTCTTTTTTACAGTAATGCTTTTGAATCCGGACACTTTGCATTACATTCAATATCATACCACAGCCATAACATTTTTTTCATGTTGAATTTATGCGATTAATAGTTGCTAATATAGTTACTGATAGTTTCTTGATAGTTACTAATCAATCGCATTAATTCAACATGCAGAAAATGTTGTGGCTGCGGTATGGTATTAAATGTAACGCAAAGTGTCCGGATTCAAATACATTACTGTATACTTACTTCGATGTTATTCATTTCTCTCTCAGGGTAAGCAACGAATATAATAAGGGTGGGGTTTATATTCTATACTTTTATGGTTTATAAAATGACGCTTCCTTTGCTTTCGTTCACTTCTTACTCTTCTCTCGCACCGTGACGACTCGTTTGTTTGGGACCAAGCAGATAGCTAGTTAGTCTTTCAGTGGTAAGGCACACGAAAGCAGCTCGGATAAGCGCACCAGCCGCAGGATAGGTGAAGAAGCCACATAGCTATCGACCGGGAACTTTGCGTGAAATTCATCGCTATCGGAAGTCGACCGAATTGCTGATCCGCAAGCTACCTTTGCAGCTTTTGGATCGTGGAATTGCTCAGGACTTCAAAACCGACTTGCGCTTCCAAAGTTCCGCGGTTATGACGCTGCAGGAGGCTTATTCGAAGATACAAATTTGTGTGCTATCCACGCAAAACGTGAAACGTGATGTGACGACATCATGCCCAAGGACATTCAGCTGGCCCATCGAATCCAAGGAGAGGGTGCTATATTAGCTTAGCATATAATCAACGGCCCTTTTCAGGGCTCCAAATCTGATGGATTAGAGTTCAGAAAAGTTTTTACAGGCCAAACTGAAACGAGAATTTTCGTGTGGATGCCATACAGCATCGAGAAAATTCCGGAAAGATCTAATCGTTGCTGAAAAACAATCTGCCAGTTCCGTGGGAATTGAAGAATACATCCATGCGAAAGAGTTTATTTTAATGTTTTCTAATTATATGGCGAACACAGCGACCAAATACATTTGATTTCGTAATTTTTCAATCAAGTGTAATTAGCTGGAAAGCTTCTGAAGATTATTCTTTTCCATCAGTAGGATATTTTCGTATCCAATATTGGATGCATAACATGAAAAACGGAAAATGTTTCGTATCGCGAAAATTATATAATTTTCAATCGATTATTGCTCAGTCGCCGAAATTTTCATACTCAGAGAGTTCATTCTCTAGTTTGCCTTCCAAATTGCCATCGTAAACCACACCTTCTCTCGATTCAATCACGCACGAAAAGCATACTGAAATGATATTGTGGTGGTGAAACCGATTCATTTTTCGTGAGGCGTCGTGCACAAATTACGTAACGCGATAAGGGGGGAGGGGGTAGATGCTTCAATTACTGGGTGTTCGGTCATACCAGAACAAAATGCAAACAAGACACGCCGACTTGTGGAAATTGATCTGAAAAACACGCGATTCCGGCGGAGGGTCCCAAATACGAACGGACATTGTTTTGTATAAAATGTGGATCGAATCTCGTTCCTGTCCTGAATACCGGAAAGAGAACACCATCCAGAGCTTGAGCTTGAGCTTGGGTAGACTGTACAATTCGTAGTTGCTCTCCGCGATTGAATTGCACCAAATTGCACAATGAAGACTCAGAATGACGCTTGGGACTAGCAAATCACTCTCGTTGTGCAATTTTCGGTGATTCGAGCTTTAAATGGTCAATAACGACGCCGGCCACGTCCTTACAGTCACCAGGGGAAGGGAAGGAATGTTAGTATGATATTCGCCGCCCGAAGGCCAGAAGGGTCACCTCTATAGCGTGGTTCCCTAGCGAATATCATGGAAGGGATATTTGTTAGTGTGGAAGGTAAGAATCAGGATTCACTGAGGTAAGTGATGTGATTATGTGAACGGAACTATCGAACGAAAACTCGAAAATCAAATGCATTTCGTAGCAGCATTATATACACATATACACATGGGTGACCTGAAAAAGTATCCTCTGCAATATGATCGTAGCTCCGGTAAGTGTTTTGATTCTATAAGTGCGAAAACAACAATTTAACGAAACGAAAACTCGAAAGCCAAACAAATTTCGTATCCGCTAAAGATATTGAAGGGTAATCTGAAAAGATCTCTTCTGTTCGACGAAACGAACAATCAGAAATCAAATGAAGCGGCTGAATATACTAAAGGATGACCAGAAAAGGTTTCCTATGCAATATCACCGGAACTCCGGTAAATGACTTAATGTTATAAGCGCGGAAACAACTACTCGACGTAACGAAAACTCTAAAATCAACTAAAGATGTAAGGTGGCCTGAAATATATTGGAATAAAATCCTGAAACTTTTAAGTATTAAAAGTTTCAGGATTTTATATTTAAAAAAATAATACTTATCAAGAACAACCCGGTTTCATCGGGTTGCATCGATAACACAGCCGATACATGTGTTAATGATGACGTCACATTGCTGCTTCTACCGACATCGCTATGTTTACGTAGATGTATATCTTCATTTACTGGGATAGCAACTAACTCACACACTCAGAAAATTGCATAGACCGTCGCCCGTCTCGCTGCACACTCACATATCGCAGTTATCGCATCAAAAATAAAACCATGTTTGTCGTTTGCCATGTTGGCATACCGCAGGCACTCTCACAGTTGACGAATTATTTCGTCATTTTACATGATAATTCTCACGAGAATTAGACTCGAGAGAGCGGAGAGTCAGAGCAGCTATAAAAACATATTCACGCACACCCTCCCCACATCGATGAGTTAAAGATGGGGGAAATGAAAATGTATCACGAAAAAACACGTTTCTTTCTTTGTTCTTCCGCTAAAATTTGATTGAATATTCATTTTTCTTGTGGTATCACTTCGCGAAGAAATGGCAAATCGTGTTTCCTAATAAACAGAATGATGCCAGAGCTATTTCGATTCTCACACACGCGACGGGAATAGAAAGTAGTTTCAACGAGAACACACGGGGCTATCCTAAAGCGGACCTTACACGGTCAAATTTATTGACAATATGATGACATTTGAGAGCATAATGACAGCTGAACATGGCAATGCAGAAATCCGGATTTTCTGATTTTCGGGCATCAATATCGTGACATTTCATATGGATGCATGATGATGACGTTTTACCTCACGGACTTCCAGACTGAGTTGCCAGATTTGCAAGCGGACATTTAATGTTTGTTAGTCTTTTTTGCGATTGCAATTAAAATTTATAAACTTCTGAAATTGTAGGAATCATAAATGAATGTTTTTGGTTTGGAAAACTGATACAGTAATTTACATTTAATGCGACATGCCGAGAAACCACTCAGTGTCGCATTGGAGGCGATTTGACCTGTAATTGGACATTGAATATGAGAGTGGTACAGCGTCGACGTCTGGCGGCGAATTTCAATGTGGGGCCATAATTTGGGCCCGAACTCGATGTTTACAAAAATGTCTAATACTTATGACAGACATACAGCTGTACTTGCGTTGTACTTCGAAAATTGTATGTCTGTCACCATGTACAGCGCTAGAACCATGCAAGCAACTCGGTACAATCGCTGTACCTGTACCGACCTATTTTACCGCTGTACATGGCTACAGTTGTACTGTGCGCCGCGCCATAGACGGTTAGTGGTGAGTAGCATGAACAAAACGAATCAAAACATTTGGTATACATTCTTTTCATTGACTTTCTCTTGAGTTAATAACACAGATTGGAAACATATTTGTTGTGTTCGATAGTTTAGACGCTATATAAAAACTCTTTTCATTGAAATATTGGTGAAAATACAATGCAATAAATTCAAACTTCTGATTGTCAGTCTGACATGCGGTACAATGTACAACCAAAGTATGTGTGTCATGCTATCGTGGTACCTGTACAACGCTGTACACGTACAGCGCTAGTACAGTTGTATGTCTGTCCATGGTATTACATGGATAGAAAACATTAAAATAAACTCTTTCATATGAATGTAATTTTAAATTCCCAGAGGAACTGGCAGATTATTTTCAGTAATGATTAGATATTTCCACATTTTCCTCGATACTGGAAGCCCACCAGTGGTTAATGCTAACTCGATAACCATTTGTTAATAGCACTTGATTGAAACATATTTGGTCACAATGTTACATGGATAGAAAACATTCAAATAAACTCTTTCACATGAATGTATTTTTAAATTCCTAGAGGAACTGGCAGATTATTTTCCGGATCTTTCTCGATCCAAACGGAAAGAATTCCGTGCGTGTATGTGTGTGTGTGTGTAGCGGCTGCTTCGAGATCTTCCCGGGGAACCGTTTGTAGCATCACTCTCCTCCTGATGGATTCCCTTCTGGCCTAAGGTGCACAAACAGGCTCTTGGTGACACCGTTCATCCGCGCGTTCATGATAAATGAAGAGCTTCACCACAACAGCGACAACATGCTCCAATCGCTGTTCAATTAGAACTGAGTGGATTTCCGAGCGCCGCTCGCTTATATACCGATTGGTGATTTCAATAGCCTATTTTGAAAGCAAATTTAAGACTATTGAAACAAGTTTTTGGATCAGAAAGTAACAAGTATAGAACGCGTAGACATTTTATCTTTCGAATGAAGTGTTTATCATACCATTTCGTTCAGTTGTTTAGGAGCTATTAACACTCAAAATCGCAGTCTCCGGCGTAACGCTTTCGTTTTCGAAACTTTGATTTTACACCCCGGTATAGAAATGAAAGACGTAGTCCTACGTCAAAATAATTCTCCGCCGTCACGATTTAAGTTCTATAAAGCGTACGCACTATGAACAGCGGAATATATGGCAATATATTACACATTGTAGAGGAATTCTGTTGGTTACCTTCTCAGGTTTCCCAAAAATAACTATCCGCCGCCGCGACTGGGTTGAAAAAAGGCTACGCGCATTGAATAATGGAATACATCGCTGGTCCGATTAGTTTTAGAGGAGTGTTCTCGGTTACCTTTTCAGGTTTCCCACAGTTGAATCTCTCATAGTAGTCTGTAATCTCTCATAGTAGTCATAGTAGTAGTAGTGTAGTCTCATTAATGTTAAAGGTTTTCCTTTTAAGGTTACCTAAAGACCTCTGCCGCTTGTTGAGATATGAGATTTTCAATATTTAGTTTTGTTGAGTTCACGTGTACATAATCATATTACTTACCTCAGTGAATCCTGATTCTCACCTCTTCCCACTAACAACCCGGACTCAGTCAACTGAGGATAGTCGGCTGACTAACCTACTGACTATACCCGTAGTCAGTTAGTAATAACTTTTGGCTTCATCACGCACTTTCTCCGCCAAAACGACTAAACAGTCAGTCGGGCGTTTAGTCGCTATCTCTCTCTACCGATTCGACTATATCAATTCATTCTTCCCAGTCAAATTTTCCTCATTGCATTTTGAAGTGACTTCCCCCAAAACTAATTCGTTCCTCTCTCTTTTTCCCTTGTATCTTTATGCATGCATCGATGTTTGAGTTCACCGTGGTTTGACAAACGCTACAGGTGATCTAGATTTTTGTATATCGTACACGAAAATTACTCACACGTATAAAATAGCGTGCTGTGTGTGCGCTATTTTGCACGCCTAATACTAACTAATACGAACGCGAGAACCTTTAAAGCATCTATAAATAGATGGAAAAAAATGGATTTCTGTCTGTCTGTCTGTCTGATTCTTATGGACTCGGAAACTACTGAACCGATCGACGTGAAAATTGGTATATAGGGGTTTTTGGGGCCGGGGAAGGTTATTCTATCATATTTTCTGTATCAAACATTTATTCCATGTAACGAAGAAACATGTTATTCGCAAGTGGTTGAAAAATCTTGAACGAGTATTGTGTCGGAAAATAATATGATATTATATTGATGAGTTTTGGTAGAACTACTAGGAATTTTTTAGTGAAAGGTGAATTCAACGGGGTCGATTAGAAGATCAATCAATGAACAATTCTGCGGTGGGGCTCATGAACTTGCGCCTAGTAAGAAAACGTGAATGTTTGAATGTATTCATAACAAAAACACAAATTTTGGGCGAGACGAGGTTTGCCGGGTCAGCTAGTACTTGATAAATGTCTAAGTTCGTTGGTTCGAGTTCACAATGGGTAGAAAATAAACCGTCCATTGATGGAGTAACTACTTTTTTGCATCAGGAATCAAGTTTTCGTTCCTCTTTATATGGACGTACAATAAGATTGCATACGGTGGTACAAAATAAGTGTCAGGGAGAAATGAAAATGTGGATTGAAGTCAGTTGAATGAAGAGAATCAATTATTCTCATACAAATGCATACAAATTCTATCGGATCGGTTCCAGCTTTGTTAGTCGAAATGCCGTATAACGAGCGGCCGTATAGCGAGGTATGTGTGTATTCGCTAGGGAACCACGCTATAGAGGCGACCCTTCTGGTGGCGAATATCATACTAACATTCCTTCCCTTCCCCTGGTGACTGTAAGGACGTGGCCGGCGTCGTTATTGACCATTTAAAGCTCGAATCACCGAAAATTGCACAACGAGAATGATTTGTTAGTCCCAAGCGTCATTCTGTGTTTTCTTTGTGCAATTTTGTTTGTTCAGGTCAATCACGGAGAGCAACTACGAATTGTACAGTCTACCCAAGCTCAAGCTCAAGCTCACTTTGTGATATTTTACTGGCTCGCTTACGGTGGGTCCGGGCTCAGCACTGTGCTATTAGTAGGCGTAATCGCGTTTAATAAGTTTAAATGTTTTAATCACTCGCGGTAATTATTTAGTTGATCGGTTTGAATTAGTACAAACACTTTGTGATATTCTAGTGGTTCGCTTACGGTTGGTCCGGGCTTACCACTGTGTTGTTAGTAGTCGTGATCGCGTTTGATAAGTTTTATTTTAGCTTAAAACTAATTTCTTTCTCAAGGGTTAATTACACTCACAATAAAATTATTAAAATTAGAAGAAGAATTAGAATCGTCTCGTGCCGCGGGACAAACGCCTAGGTCCTGATAGTCCTTGTCTGCTACGGGTTGTGGGATTCCTTCTTAGCGCACCTTGTCGCGCTCCAACAACGCAAATCCTCAACTTGATTGAAGATTGCTCTGGGTCCGGATGTTGAATTCTCCCTCCGGGAGGCAGCTAAAGGTGTATCGTAACTTACTTATCGGTTACAAAGGGTCCCGATTACGGGCGCCAGTTACGTCTCGTTCGGAGTTCTAGTTAAGACTAAATTTTATCCTTCTCGATTTGGTTTACATTTTTTTGTTGACTTATTGATTTTTATGCTTAAAGCTATCATCTCTAATTCTATAGAATTCTAGAATATATGTGCTAATCTGAGTCAGTAGGAAATTTGTTCTGGCATTCGAAAATTTGATCTGCTCGCTGCTCGCGTGGTATTTGCGGTGCGGTTTATTTGCTAGCGAAGTATAGCGTCGCGTGTCTGGTGATAACTTGCATTTTGTCTTTTTTATTTCATTCAAATAAAAAATACCTAAATTAGAAGTACACGGATTTGTACATAAAATAATAACAGACTCCAAAAACCATCAACCATCACTTCATGTTAAATGAAATATATGTTTGTATACATACATATTTTTTTAAATGGCTTAAATCTGAAGACTAGTTCGGATAAATTAATAGGATGCCCTGGTGCATTATCCAAAATTAGCAAAGCCATGTTTAAGTTATTGTCTCGCAAATATTTTTTCACTTCTGTACAATCCTCAAAATTAGCTTTAGTCATCCAAGCATTCTTGTTGAATCTCCATATGAGGGATAATTGATTTTTATTTAGTCCTTCAGAGATAAATATATTAAAAGTGGTTTTAGCCTAAAACCACTCACGGCATTTGCATCAAGAAGCAAAGTTAATCGTTCTCTAGACACCTGATAACCAGGCTCAGATTTTTCGGTTTTTGAAATGTACGTGCGATCAGGCATTCGCTTCCAATAAAGCCCTGTTTCGTCTAGGTTAAACACTTGTTCAGGTTTATGATCACCTCTTTGAATAAGTCTCTTTGAAATGTTAGCATATTTTTTTGATGCGGCCTCATCAGCACTGCTGCTTCAAATTTCATTTTTAAGTAAGGCAAATTAAATCTATTTTTTCAAACCATTGGCTTACTTGGAATGTGACATCTTCAACAGATCCATTCTTCAAATTTTCGAAAATAAATTACGCAAGAATGGCAACATGAAAATATATCGTAATAAAAAATGGCCGTTATAACGAAACATTTCAAGTCGTAAATCGAAAAGTGCCTTAATGTAACATGGCCGTATAAAGAGCGGCCGTATAGCGAGGTATGAGTGTATTGTATTTCCAACACAATTGTTGGAAAATAAGTATTGTTGATTGAATAACAAGTCCAAACGAAGGGTGGTCCATTCCGCCCTGCCTGGTAATATTGTTCCTATCTACCCTATATATTTCCATTATGAAATGGTGAACCTTACTGAAGAGAAATGTCAAGAGAGTGGGAAAAAAATATGACGTCGTTTGCTGTCCCTATCGGTCTACTTTTGTCCCTATTGAAATAGACGTTATATGTATATAAGCCCCTCAATAAATGCTCAAGATACTCAGGGGTTTTCTCACATGCATAACTAGCACACAAAGTCAGCGAATGACATGTACATTTTACGACTATTTGATCGATTTTTATCAAGCGCATTACGGAATTCGAAACCCCATCATAAAGGACGCTTTCAGACGATCCTTGTAAGTAATTCCGTCTTCATGAAACTAATCAATTATTATGCTTTTATGCAGCACCAAGGCGAGGGCGGTTCGATAAGTACTTAGCCTCATCGCCCGATTGAGTAAGTATCGCAAGAGAGATTACTTATCGTGTAGTACATTCTCGTAAGGCTTTTGTAGGCTGAGTACTTATCGGACCGCCGACTTTTACGTCTTGTATCTTAAGGCTTCAAATGTAAGAAATTTCACACGCGGACAAAAATGTTCCAATTTGTACTTTTTGACGAAAATCTGTACCCTGTACGGTATAAAATCTGTACCAAAAATAACGAAAAACTCTGTACCTTTCTAGATTAATCTATACGTGTAGTAACACTGCTTGTGACTTTACACATTTTCTGATCGGTTGTTTCTGTTACAGTTGTTTTCGGGCGTGATTTTATACAGGCATATGGTAAATGATGTTGGTTTGTCCAGTCGAAAATATGATCTTGAACTATATTTCCAATCTACCACCAAACGTATTCAGACCATTTCAGGATTATGACACAAATATTGTAAACATCATGTTGCACAGCATTTGTATCAGATTTATATATCTAAATCGCGTAATTACAGTAATCATTCAATAACTGAACCTGGTTTAACTGGACTGCTTTTTAGCTGGACGAACGTTAACGGGGTCTTGTCCCAGTTAGAAAGTAGAAGTTCGTGAACAATTGTCGCCATTTTCAATTTGAAGATTCGCAGTTTTAGTTTGTTTAGTTTTAGATGTTATAAAAATTAACATTATTTTTGGGAGGAGGCGATCTGGCGTAGTGGTAACATCCATACCTCTGTCGCAGAGATCACGAGTTCAATTCTCGCTCCCGACATTCTTCCATAAAATGGAAGTAAAAGTGACGAACCAGCCGAAATGTATTGAAATTCACTATAATAGAGCAAAACAAATTAACCACCGTTCAAAAAGGACACACGGTTCTTTTCTGAGCCGTGGCTCTTTTTGAACCGCGGTTCATTTAAGAGCCGTTCATTTGAGAACCACGGTTCAAAAAAGAACAGCGGTTCATAAAAGAACCGTGTTTCTGTTAAGAGCCGGTTCATTGATAAAGAACCGTGAATCGTACGCTCGTTCTAACGAGCCGTGGCTTGCGATAATGCGGTTGAATGGACCACCCTTCATTTGGGCTTGTTATTCAATCAATAATAATTATTTTCAACAATTGTGTTGAAAATACATACATTTAAGAGCCGTTCATTTGAGAACCACGGTTCAAAAAAGAACAGCGGTTCATAAAAGAACCGTGTTTCTTTTAAGAGCTGGTTCATTGATAAAGAACCGTGAATCGTACGCTCGTTCTGACGAGCCATGGCTTGCGATAATGCGGTTGAATGGACCACCCTTCATTTGGGCTTGTTATTCAATCAATAATAATTATTTTCAACAATTGTGTTGAAAATACACCTCGCTATACGACCACTCTTTATACGGCCATCTTACATTAATCCTTTCGTTACGAGCGTCGTTTATAGACGACATCCGCGCGACGAGCTGTGTGTACGAGCGTTGTCTTTAGACGACATGAAATTCATACTGCTCTTCGATCACACCAGCGCGACATGCATACTTTTCGGCGCAGTACTCCGTACAGGGGTAGCACTTCGGCGGAGCACACTGCCGTAATGAAAGGGTTAAGGCACGTTTTCGATTTACGACCTAAAATGTCTCGCTATAACGGCCATTTTTTATTACGATATATTTTCATGTTGCCAATCTTGCGTAATTTATTTTCGAAAATTTGAAGAATGGCTCTGTTAATTAAAGATGTCACATTCCAAATAAGCCGAGAATGGTTTGAAAAAATTAAAAATAATATAATATAAGTATAAAATCTGTACCAAAAATAACGAAAAACTCTGTACCTGTCTAGATTAATCTATACGTGTAGTAACACTGCTTGTGACTTTACACATTTTCTGATCGGTTGTTTCTGTTGCAGTTGTTTTCGGGCGTTAATTAACACTTTGGCGACACCACAGTGGTTACGTACGAAAACTAGCGTCCGACTGCCGGCGACACCACAGTGGTTACGTGCGCTTAGTGTCTCACTGGCCGGCGACAGCACTTTAGTATCGTTTGAATTCTGTTGGGATTTTGTTTAGGTAACATTAACCTACACACGCCTACAAGTTTTTTTATTTTTTATAAATAGGGGAGGTGGGGAAATACGGACGTGCGCTTAGTGTCTCACTGGCCGGCGACAGCACTTTAGTATCGTTTGAATTCTGTTGGGATTTTGTTTAGGTAACATTAACCTACACACGCCTACAAGTTTTTTTTTTATTTTTTATAAATAGGGGAGGTGGAGAAATACGGACATATTAAGAAGAACTTCAATTATATCTTTCGAAACTCATATTTCTCCAAACTTAAATACAGTTCCTTACATTTCAATATACTGTTTTTCGAATTATTCGGCCGAATGTTTTTCAATGTTTTTACTAAAATTAAAACAGACCGGAAAGTAGAACATTTTTCGAAGATTATGTGGGAGAAATATGGACAGTTTTGTAATATTTACGCATGTATATGGTCGAAATTTAATGAAAGTGAGAAATAGCAAACTCAATAAAAAATAAAATATCTACTAAAAAAACAGGAAGTGGGTTATATCTATGGTATAACCGCAAGGGTGACGTAGGACTATCGTTGATTTAGAAATCATTTGTTTGAAGTTGAATCTAAATCCATTCTGAATGAATGAATAAATGAATACTTGGGGGACTTCGAAAACGAGAGCGTTACGTTGGAGGCACAAGGTTTTATGCATCCAATATAGGATACGAAAAACCTTGTTCTGAAGAATAATCTTCAGAAGCTTTCATGCTAACTGTACTTGATTAACAAATCACAAACCCAAATGTATTATATGGATATTTTATGGATAGAAAACATTAAAATAAACTCTTTCGCTTGAATGTAATTTTCAATTCCAAGGGGAACTGGCAGATTATTTTCCAGCAACGATTTGATATTTCCACATTTTCCTCGATACTGGAAGCCCACCAGTGGTTAATGCCAACTCGATAACTCGATAATAGCACTTGATTGAAACATATTTGGTCACAGTGTTACATGGATAGAAAACATTCAAATAAACTCTTTCACATGAATGTATTTTTAAATTCCCAGAGGAACTGGCAGATTATTTTCCGGATCTTTCTCGATGCTGAATGGCATCCAAACGGAAGGAATTCCGTGCGTGTATGTGTGTGTGTAGCGGCTGTTTCGATGGTCACCTTCTCTTCTCCTGAAGGATCGGCTTCTCTGTGCTCCCTCACAGTTTCAAACAAACTGCTTGCGTTTCAGGGCAGATCTCGATCCATCGCTGTCCAGCACCCTCAGCAACAATGTTGTCTTGTCGATGTCCTCACGAAAAATGAATGCCAGAAAATCGCTTAAGTATGCTTTTTGTGCGTGATTGAATCGAGAGAAGGCGTGGTTTACGATGGCAATTTGGAAGGCAAACTAGAGGGGAATGAACTCTCTGAGCTCGGAACTTTCGGCGACTGAGCAATAATCGATTGCGGGCGCATACAATATTGGAAACGGAAATATCCTACTGATGAGGAAGAATAATCTTCAGAACTTTTCTACAGCGACAGTTAGAAATCTTTGCCAGCTGGTGTGAAGCAAATTGTATGTCGCTGAACTCATCAAAATGCTCTGTCATCTCTTTTTCTCGCAAACACACAACGATACAGTACGATTATGAGCTTTTCGGATCGATACTCAACAGAGTCACATGTATAAAAGACCTGGGAATTATTTTAGATTCGAAGATCACGTTCAGCGAACATATCGCATACGCAGTCTCAAAGGCTTCCAAGGCTCTTGGATTCATTTTCCGCACTACTAAACACTTTACGGACATACAATGCCTTAAGGTTTTATATTGCTCTCTGGTTCGCTCGATTTTGGAGTACGCTTCGGTCGTCTGGGCTCCATATTACCACAATAACATACAAAGAGTGGAGTCTGTGCAGCGTAAATTTGTCCGTTATGCACTGCGTCGTCTCCATTGGAATGACCCTCAAAACCTTCCAAGATATGAAGATCGTTGTAAGCTCCTGGGTTTGGATCAGTTATGCGTGCGACGTAACACAGCTAGAGTTGTTTTCGTTTACGATCTCATCCAAGCCAACATCGACTGTTCTGGATTGTTAAGTTGCATTAATTTCAACGTCAGAAGGAGAAATCTGCGTAACCACGAATTTCTCCGCCTTCCAACTGCACGAACTAATTACTCTCACCATGAGCCTGTTGCTAGCATGGCTCGAACATTCAATCGCCATTTTGAAAACATCGATTTTCATATATCAAGGAACAGAATAAAAAATCGTCTTAGACAAGCTCAAACGTTATTAGGTTAAGACAATTAGTTAAGTAGTTAGTATCATTAGGGTTCAATGTCAACCTGTTGATAAATAGTTAAATAAATAAAGAAGCTATCCTGTTAATTGCGATTGATTGAAAAACCACAAAACCAAATGTATTTGATCACAGTGTTACATGGAAAGAAAACATTCAAATAAACTCTTTAACATGAATATATTTTGAAAATTCCCAAAGGAACTGACAGATTATTTTCAGTAACGATTAGATATTTCCACATTTTCCTGGATACTGGAAGCCCACCAGTGGTTAATGCCAACTCGATAACCACCTGTTAATAGCACTTGATTGAAATATATTTGGTCACAGTGTTACATGGATAGAAAACATTCAATTAAACTCTTTCACATGAATATATTTTGAAAATTCCCAAAGGAACTGGCAGATTATTTTCCAGCAATGATTAGATCTTTCCGGAACTTCTCGATGCTGAATGGCATCCTAACGGAAAGAGTTCTTCGCGTGTATGTGTCGATCCTACGCCGTCCACCTCCTCCAGCACGTTAGGCAACGATGTTGTCTTGTCGATGTCCTCACGAAAAATGAATGTGTCTCACCACCAGAATATCGCTTAAGTATGCTTTTTGTGTGTGATTGAATCGAGAGAAGGTGTGGTTTACGATGGCAATTTGGAAGGCAAACTAGAGGGGAATGAACTCTCTGAGCTCGGAACTTTCGGCGACTGAGCAATAATCGATTGCGGGCGCATACAATATTGGATACGGAAATATCCTACTGATGGGGAAGAATAATCTTCTGAAGCTATCCTGTTAATTGCGATTGATTGAAAAACCACAAAACCAAATGTATTTGGTCACAGTGTTACATGGATAGAAAACATTCAATTAAACTCTTTCACATGAATATATTTTGAAAATTCCCAAAGGAACTGGCAGATTATTTTCAGTAACGATTAGATATTTTCACATTTTCTTCGATACTGGAAGCCCACCAGTGGTTAATGCCAACTCGATAACCACCTGTTAATAGCACTTGATTGAAACATATTTGGTCACAGTGTTACATGGATAGAAAACATTCAATTAAACTCTTTCACATGAATATATTTTGAAAATTCCCAAAGGAACTGGCAGATTATTTTCAGTAACGATTAGATATTTCCACATTTTCCTCGATACTGGAAGCCCACCAGTGGTTAATGCCAACTCGATAACCACCTGTTAATAGCACTTGATTGAAACATATTTGGTCACAGTGTAACATGGATAGAAAACATTCAATTAAACTCTTTCACATGAATATATTTTGAAAATTCCCAGAGGAACTGGCAGATTATTTTCAGTAACGATTAGATATTTTCACATTTTCCTCGATACTGGAAGCCCACCAGTGGTTAATGCCAACTCGATAACCACCTGTTAATAGCCGCGCGTGTATGTGTGTGTAGCGATGTCTTCCCAGGGAACCGTTTGTGGCATCACTCTCCTCCTGATAGATTCCCTTCTGGCCTAGGGTGCACAAACAGGCTCTTGGTGACACCGTTCATCCGCGCTTTCATGATAAATAAAGAGCTTCACCGCAACAGCGACAACATGCTCCAATCGCTGTTCAATTAGAACTGAGTGGATTTCCGAGCGCCGCTCGCTTATATACCGATTGGTGATTTCAATAGCCTGTTTTGAAAGCAATTTTAAGACCATTGAAACAAGTTTTTGGATCAAAAAGTAACAAGTATATAACGCGTAGACATTTTATCTTTCGAATGAAGTGTTTATCATACCATTTCGTTCAGTTGTTTAGGAGCTATTAACGCTCAAAATCTCGGTCTCCGGCGTAACGCTTTCGTTTTCGAAACTTTGATTTTACACCCCGGTATAGAAATGAAAGACGTAGTCCTACGTCAAAAAAAGATTTCTAAAACCGGACAATCCATGATCAAAAGTGGATAATACATGATTTATCTTTGAAGAAAAACATTGACATTATTACCAACTAGAGACTTGGGGATTTTCAACAAACCCAAACCTGATTACATATGATTTTCACGAAGAAAGATCAATTTGCATTTAATAGTTGCGTGAAAACATGCAAAATCGGACAAACCAACATCATTTACCTTATATGTTAGCATATCAAATTAATATATATCTGCGTATACCACCGGTGATCAGGCATCGGAACACTCGCATCGATTTCCACTCAGCGCGGGTAAACGATAGCAGACGAGTAGCAGTCGTCTGCTATCGTTTACCCGCGCTGCGTTATTTTGTTCCTTCATGTGTGACTGTCGATCGCCCCACATCGCACTCAGCGAATGCTAAGTGAGTGAGTAGGATGCATTGCTTCCATACTTTACCTTCCTCACTCGCTCTGATGCATAGCGTGATCTATTCCGTCAGACACTCGCTCGCATCCCCCTCCGAGGCAATAAAAGTTTGACTCGCACGGCAAAACGAGGGGCATGATTATTTGCGATCGTGAATTTGGACCGAGTTACTTCGGATAGTTCACAGAGAGGCAAACGATTAGTTCGCATTGAGCAGCCAATGCAGGATGGTAGATTAGAGATGGGCAAAACAGTTCACTTTGATGAACGGTTAGTGAGTGAACCGTTCATCTACGTGAATCAGTTCTTTTGAACCGTTCTTTCGTTCAGCGGTATTAAGAACAACATAGAATGTTGGCTGGAACTAGAGATGGGCAAACCGTTCACGAACGGTACGAACGAACTAGTTCGCCGAAAAGAGTGAACGAACGGTCGTTCTTTTTCAAAGAACGGTAGTTCTCCCCACGAACTGATTGCGAGCGAACGGTTTGTGAACGAACTGATTCCGAAAGAACGGTTTGCGAGTGAACTGTTTGAGAGTGAACTGATGGAGAGTGAACTGCTTGTGAACGAACTGGTTCAGAACGAACTGTTTGCGGGCGAACTGTTTGCGAACGAACTAGTGCAGCTGAACTGATTTGCGCTGGACGGAATGAACAAATATAACGAGAACGCTTGTAAGGAAAATAAAACGATATTGTCATGATGAGCAAAATGCATCTAACGCAGGGTTTATTTTGTTAATGTATACTCAATTTTGTGTTAAAAATTAAATTAGATTTTCGTAGTTTTAAAAGCAAAAATATATATATTCAATTACATGTATTATTTCAATTCCGCCTAACATTCATATATTTCGTGATTATCAGAAAAAAATCTGGGGAAGCTGGGGCGATTCATGGATTAGGTAAACATAAAATTTTATAGTGAGGGCATGTTGAGAAAAAAGTTTTTTCGTGGCTTTCAATTCATTGATTGGTCTATTGCGTGTACGTGTTATTGAGATTGTTTGTATGATTGATTGTTAGTGAAAATCGCTGCTGATTTTTTTCCCTGAATGAACATTATGAAATATGTAATCTTACATGGAACCAGTGTGTTGTCCAAAAAGAGAATATGAAAAATTGCACATATTTTGTGCGGATCAAATTATTACATAAATACCATACGTACACTATCCAATCCAACGATATCAATTAATAGCTGTCTATTGATGTTGGGTTCCAGCCAACATTCTATGTTGTTCTTAATACCGCTGAACGAAAGAACGGTTCAAAAGAACTGATTCACGTAGATGAACGGTTAGTGAGTGAACCGTTCATCAAAGTGAACTGTTTTGCCCATCTCTACCTCAGATGGACTCTCATTTGCAAATTTTGGTTTTTGAATTGATCTTTTTGTACACAAATGCGATAGAGCGCACCAAATCTAAACAGTGCCCTTTAGGAATTTAGTAAATATCATTACCTCCAGAGATGCCAGCAGAAGGTCTTCGTCGAAAATATGAAATGTTGATGTGTATAAATACCTGCCAGCTACCTTTGTAACCGTGAGAATAGTAAAGTGATGTTTGAAAAACTGCAGGGAATTGAGTCAAGACATATAGAAAAGAAATACGATATCCCTGTAGACTGCAACAGAATAGAGTCTCCGATAAAAATTAAATATCAGTAAAATTGCGAACTTGTCTGCAAATTTGGCATCCTTGCAATGATGATAAACAAATTTCGAAATAATTCGAAGACGAACGGATTGATAAATGTGCTTAATCGAAGTAGAACGGGTTACAAAATGCATTATTTTGCCAATTTCAACCCGTTCGGGATCCGGAATAGAGGTGAATTCCTTAATATTTTCCTTCGTTGATCGTATTGTTGTGAACCTATTCACGTTGGAGAGCATATTCGAACATATTCGTTGGCCGAGGCATTTTGATGTAATGTAATACTTTTCCGTTTACTATTTTTGAAAGCATAGGCAGCCGTGGCAGTGTTCCGAGCTCTGCAATACAATTTTCTTACCCAATGTTAAAGTTGCTTAAACTTACATTATACACCCATTAAACGTAAAAATAATAATTGTATTGATATCAATAAAATTTTATTCTATTGATTTTCATGACATGAAACGCTATGACTAAGGAATAACATTTTATTGAGTAGTTTTTATAGCTGTTTCGATGATGTTGTCTGGCATCAGTGTCGAAAAAATAACGAATTTCACCAAACAAACAAAACCATGGTCGAAGATTGAAAAATGAAAATTTAACTTTCAGAGCACTTGCTCGAGTTTTGATGGGAAGTGTGCGAAAACGATCATTTTCTTCACACTGTTTCGCAAAATTATTGATTTTCGGGCGAGTGATGAGGGAGGGACATGAAAGAAATGAGAGCCATTGTGGCAGCCATTTGTGGCTAGCTTCCACTTTAACCTTAATATAGAGAAAACATATTGGAAACGGAAAAAGTAATTTTCTTTTATAATTTTTAGTTTGTGTTTAATTCAACCCAATGCGAATTTTAATTGGACTAACAACACCTACACTATACTATATGTAGAGCATATGGGAAATCACTTTCTCTAATATTTCTTCACTTCTACAATTTTTCTCGCCGCTTAACCAAACGACCCGTTCTCGAGCGGAAAAACAGCTTGATTTTTGACGTAGGACTACGTCTAACCGGAAGATATAGCGGGTGAAATGAAAATCTAGGCACTGAACAAGTAGGTAAAAATGCAAGATTTGGAACGCTTATAACTCGAGCATTTCTCAATAGATCGCAAAGGTTTTTGCATCAATTGATTGGAAATATATCTACGCATCTATCATAACGAATAACATTTCATTTTTCTTGAGATAAATAATTGAATAATTGTGAAATATCAAGCATTGTCCAAATGCACTATGTGCCCATTTTTGATTGGTCCATTTTGTGCTCCTCATATCGTACCGACCAAAACGGGCAACCAGAGCAGCAGCGAAATATAATGAACCCGATTGGAAAGGAAAAAGAAAAAATATGAACGAAACATTGGTCGCAGTCTCACACATGCGTAATTCTCGAGCCAGCCAGTCAGCTTAAAAATCCCCGCTTCGCTGCCGTAACGATCATTCTCATCCAAATCATACACCATATCGTTTCGCATCACAACATATCAACAAACCAACACAAGCAGCCATGTCTGGACATGACAAAGGAGGAAAAGTGAAGGGAAAGGCAAAATCCCTATGCCGAGCGCGTTAGTACCAGTGCTCCAGTCCACCTAGTCGGCGTTATATAGTTTCGGCCGCCGAAGTGATCGAGTTGGCTGGCAATGCTGCTCGTGACGATAAGAAAATCCGCATTCAGAACAGACCACATTCGGTTCGGTGGACATCTAGACAAGAATAGTTTCAGCGAGTGACGAGCAGAAGATAATAGTTTGTTCTTCATACAAACTGCTTTGGTGGCAAATCCAGAACAAGGCAGCATCGATGGCGTTCGAAATGGTTTTTTTCAAAACCACGAGTACAAAGTTTTCTAAATTGGAACCATTCCATAAAACACGGCGCTTATCAGGGCCATTAAACCTTTCAAAAAAGAGTTTACGAAATACAGTTCAATGCATTCTAAAATATTATCCAAAATAATAATAAAACACAAATTGATTTTTCATAATTTGTTTGCCAGGATATGAAGAGTATGAGAATTTTGCAGTTGTGCTGAGCTTATTGATGGTTGGGGACTTTCTCGATTATTCAATTTTCACCAATTCTTAAATTGCTTTCAGATTGAAAGTACAGTAATTTTAGTTCGATAATTAGCTAATTGGATTTTTGTAAACTCTATGGGGGTCCAAATTATGACCCAACATGTCCCAAGCTGGATGGGAAGAAATTTTCCAACTGTGAAAGCTGTACCACTGTCATCGCAAATGTTCAATTACAGGTTAAAATCACCTCCAATGCGACACTGAGTGGTGCTTCGGCATGTCGCATTAAATGTAATTTACAGTACAACATGTCCCAAGCTGGATGAGAAGAAATTTTCCAACTGTGGCGAGTGGCAAACGCACTCGCTAAACAGGAAGGTTTAACCGAACAAGATGGAGATATCGAGTGAGAACAAAACAATAAACTCTTTAGATTAAAGATGATTTTGTGGACCTGAAAAGGACCCTTTTTAGCGTTTGCTTCCTTCTCCTTCTTCTGGTCGGTTTCCGAGATATTCTTCTGCGCCGTGCCGAACTTTTTGGCGGCTTTTCCACTATTCCACTAGTCTTCGGTGCCTTCGTGTTTGTTAGAAACACCTGCATGTGAATCCAACGAGCGAACAAATCGTAATGAATATATTTTTTCTTCTTCTTTCTTTGTTTTTAAGAGGCTTTAAACTTTGCAGTTCATTCGCCTCTAATATATTTTTTTGCCATCGCTGCCTTTTAACGCTCATTCGTTCGTCTCGTTGGACTCGCCCCTTTGGCTGAGTCTGCTGATTTGTCTCTATCCTGTGAGCGTGTACCGCTAAAGTACAAAACGCGCGGATCCGCTGAAAAATATATCATTCACTTTCAAACCGTAAATCAGTGTGGTTGTATGGCATCGTTTCACATCACATCGCATCAACGGATTGGTGCCGGAGCACCAGCATACCTAATAGCGGTTATAGAATGTCGGCCGCCGGAGTGCTCGAGTTGGCTTGCAAAGCTGCTCACGACAATAAGAAAACCCGCCTACAGAACAGAGCACATTCGGTTCGGTGGCAACAATCAATTTCAGCGAGTGGCAAACGCAATCTCAAAACGGCAGCAGGTAGAAGAAGGAAAATGTTTGTTTATACAGACTGCTTTGGTGGCAAAACCAGCCACCGTAAAACACGGCGCCTTTCATGGCCATTAAGCCATTCAAAGAAAAGTTATTAAAAGGTATTCACAATACCAATGCATTCTAAAGTGACATAATATGGCATATAATATGAACTGAATTATTTTGTTTATGCTTGTTTTTGAACTTATTAGTGGTTGAGGTCTTTTAAATTGATCATTCAGTTTTCACAAACCCATACATGGTCTCCGAATTAAAAGTGGCTCCAAATTACAACACATTGTATGCAGGATGGCATTAACGAATTTTCTCGGTAGCAAGAACTGCTTTCTTTAGTTGATAACTGATGTTGAAAATTGACTAACGTTACAACTGCATTGTATAGAAACATAACTAAGGAGCAATATGATGAGCTATGCATTTCCTGCTACTCTGTTCTTATTTTAAAGGACTTTAATTCGAAGGTCATCCGTCCCTGTATTCACATTGATTTTTCAGAACGTTTATAGCTCGTCTATTCCTCGACAGATTGTAGAGTTCGTCTCCAAAACCTCAGTTCTTTTTCATTTTTATTTATTTTGTTTGCGGAGACTACAAATATTACAATTCATTCGTCTCCGAAACCAAAGTTTAGGGTACGGTAATGTGCTCAATGAACTGACGATCACCTATGCATTCCTTATCACAGCCATCATTTTGATTGTACGATATGTGCATACGCCGAAAAATGCCCGGCGTTGAACATTTAATGAGTACAAAGCCTCCGGAAAAAAAATCAAGAATCAACTATAAGACAGTGAGAAAAAAATGAGAATTTTTTACAAAAAAAACGCAAAAACACAACCAAAAGGTTTATTTCAGAACTCCCAACATGTTCATAAAGAGTAAACAGTAAACTAATCCATATTTCAGGTAGAGAGGTAGGTATTCACGTAGGAGAAGACAATAAAACAACATATTTAAAATATATATTTAGAATAAGCTGTCCCCGTTGTATAGTCCTACGTCACTCCGGTTATGTCCCCGACATTACCCACCCGTCTTTTTTTATTTATGAAAATTGAAATAAATCGTTTCACATATCAAGTAATTTTCACCACAACACAAAATTTACACTTACACTTGTGATCATTTTTTCACAATACACGATCGGCCATTGATATGAAATTACACGAAGCAACATTTCGGTGGGAGCAAAAGCGCCCCCTATGTATTTGCAATGTTTCTTCTTATTTTCCTTTGTTTACGGAGACTTTAAATCTAACGATTCAATCGTCTCCGATTTTCTTTTCTACTATTTTTATTATTCTAGTTTCAAATGTTCTATATTTTCCTGTAAAGTCCTGTTGCTTTCAAAAATTCAATTAAGTTATTCTCCTGAATGTCATCATTACTCAATATGTCCCTTAGGTTTTTTCCAATATTAATCCTAATTCTAGCATCCTTCGTATGTTGACAATCCAGTAGTAAGTGATTTACAGAGATGGGAACCTCGTTGCAAGAGCATTGAGGTTTTTCTTTATTTCTTTGAAAAAGATATGTATGAGTGACCTTTGTATGGCCGATTCGAAGACGGGTGAGAAGCCGTCTTTCCTTACTGTTGTTTCTGTCATGCCATGGAAGAGTGGTATTTTTAATTTTTTGAAGAAAAGTTGGTCTGTTGTTTCTCCAGGCTATGTTCCAACTTTGGTGGATCTGCTGTTTTACCCAAAGTTCCGCATGGGAGCGAGGAATGGGTACATTAGGGGGTTCTTGAATTCTGCCCTTACCGGCTAATTTGTCGGCGACAATATTTCCAGGAATTCCGGTATGACCGGGAATCCAACAGAAGGTAATATTTTTATCTGAGGCAGCTTCTTCTATTGCAATGATCCATGGGTGAAGGTTTTTACCTTTTCGAAGAGCCCGGAGACAGCTCGCGGGATCATAAAACAGAACAATAGGAAGAGAATCATGTGTGCACTCTTGGGTAGCGATTAGAAGCGAAAATACTTCTGCGCTAAAAATAATGCATTGGGGAGGAAGCGAGAAACTACCAGTATATCGGTTTTCAAAAATACCGCAACCGACACCATCAGTGCTTAGTGTATACTTGATGTTCAAACTGGAATTTTGTTACTATGAGGTGATTGAAACAGGCCTTTACTTTTGATGGGAGATCTTCTGCACGAACTTCCTTGAGTAAATTATCACAGCCAACATTCGGCCGTTTTACATTCCAATTCCTTTCCATGACCGTCAAATGTACACATATATCGGGAAGATTCTAATTCGTGTGTTCTTTGAATTGGTCCTTTGCCCGAGATATTAATGTAACATCATGGTCACGGTCAGGAATTGAAAGGTAACGAATAGCTCTATTTGTTACAATCTTCGTAACGAGTCGATCAAATGGTAGTTGCCCACTCTCTGCCATAACAGCGAGGGTAGGACTTGTAACGAAGGCACCAATGGCTATCTTTATTGCCTTGTTATATACCGGTTCGATCGTTTTTAGTGGTTTTTCACCACCTCGGCTGAAGATGCTTCATAGAGAATTTTTGGTATTAACCAAGCATTTATTATCCGTAAAAGAGATTTCCTATGTCCCAAAGCTAGATTGCCAGAAATCGCCATCAATAGATTCAATGTATTGCGGGCATCTTTTTTGACCATCTGAGCATGTGGTTTAAAACTCAGTCTCTTATCAAAAGTTACTCCAAGTATTTTGAGAGTTTTGACTGAGGGAATTTGGGTTTCGAAAATTTTAGGGTTGGAAACTTTGAAGTGAGCTTTGGGATTACATATATGCAGAAGTTTTGATTTTTCGGTGATATATCGAAACCAGCCCAGTTTTGAACAGAATCAATCGCTTTCTGAAGTCTTTTTCTTGTTGCTGATGCAGTGACGCTAACTGAAACTAGCACAATGTCGTTAGTACTAGCACAATGTCGCATAGACAAGAATTTTTACATTTTCCGGAATTTTTGCAAAAAGGGACTGCATAATAATTATAAAGAGGGTTGGCGATACAACCGAGCCTTGGGGAATTCCCCTTTCTTGGATTTTCAATGAAGATTTTGTGTTGTTGATTCTATTTTCTAGGAAACTTTTCACATAGAAACCTAGTCTTCCACGGATCACCCAGTCGAAGAGACTCTTCAATACTGGATATCTCCATGCTGATCAAATGCTTTACTTAGATAAAGTGATGCCACATCTGCGTGGTGATCTTTCTCAATAACGTCATGTACAATAGCCTGTAATTCTTCGAGCTGATCTTCTGTGCATTTTCCCGCACGAAAAGCGAACTTTCTTGGATCGAGCACTCTAAAAAGGTCTTTAGGCGTCGATTTACTATCCTTTCTAGAACTTTTCCAACACAATTCAAAAGAGTCGAAAATTGTATAGAAGCGGTGCGTAGAAATATTCCCTATCAAGTGATGCAAACATCTCTCCTATCCAGTAAGAAATGTTCGAGCTATAAGCATTCGAAATCTTTCATTTTTTCTTTCATGTTCTGTGTTTAGGTTTTCATTTTACCCTCCATATATTCCGGTTAGACGTAGTCCCACGTCAAAACGGCAAATGGTTTTAAAAGTTATAGTTTCTGCAGCAAATTATTTATTGTGCATTCGTCTACATTCGAATTAAAGGTAAAACCTTGTAAAATTATATAGATTTCAATTTATAATTTTTCTCATTGATTTTTAGAGAGGTAAGCGGCCACAGGAGGTTACTCAGCTGGAGGTGCTGGAACCGGGTTTTGTGCCGCTTAAAGATCATTAACTGCCACATCCGCAGCAACCGGCCTGGGAGGAACCATTCGTGCCCGAGGAATGATATTTGGTCTCACTCCGTGAGCATTGTTGATCTGCTGAACGACAATTCTGCGAGCTTTTTCCAACCGATCGGTGTTATTGTTGCGGAAAAAGCCGAGTTGAAATAGATAGAGCAACACTCCTACGAAAACTACCGTTAAGCATCTTGCCGGAGACGAGTATAGATATACAGACTCGATTATATGTGATTCGATTATATACAATTTTGGACTCGATTATATACAGCTTGGAAAAAAAAGTTTTTTTCTAGCTTATTTCAAGAAGGAAAGGAGAACCTTTCAGCGTTAAGGTGAAGTTTAAGTGGCTATTACATGTACAGTGGGGTAAAAATCGGGATTTTTTAAGGTATTGCTTGAATTTTCACCAGGAATTGTCTAGATCGATATTGCAGCCAAATAATGAAAGATAGAAGTTGGGCGTCAAAGAACGAATTGTAGAGCGGTTAAAGAACTTCAATTTAATTGTTGCAAAACAATGTAGTTCAATTTAAAATTTTAGGATAAAATTAATAATAACACATTAAAAATTATTAACTTTGAAGTTTTTCACTTCCAAAATGTTATTAACATCCACTAATTGAGTTGTTCCACTACTAATCCTGTACTAATTTTTCTCATCTTTCAAATGAAATCATCAAAATTGTCTTCCGTAGCGTACTTTTTAATGTAGAGCCAGTTTGCAGCAACAGAGTCCGAAACAAAAAAAAAGTTCTATAACTCTGTCATTGTTGAAATTCGAAAATATGCGTAGGAGGATTTTTTTCATCAAATATATATATCATATATATCACGTATATCACCTCCTAAGACAATCTGGATAAATTATTTTTTTTCGTGTGAGAAAGATGTTTTCTGACTTAAAGGGGATGAATCAAAAATCAAATTCCTCTTTTATTTTCAAAAATCGAAAAATACATGTAAAAAAACAGATAAAAAACTATGGATGGTTTATACCTATGGTATAACCGCAAGGTTGACGTAGGACTGCCGTTGGCTTAGTAATCAATTTTTATTTCATCAATTAGCAATAATCCCACCTCGGATGTTCCTCATTGGGTACGATATCGTCGCTGCGTAGAGCTATCTTTTGCGTGCATTGATTAAGTTATTGATTAAACTAGTTGATGAATGAAACTATTTACGATTACAATTGCAAACAAATCTCAAATCAAGTTAATGCATGCATTATGGTGGTAACTATCGCAGCAAATAGTTATCAACATTTTGCCTTTTGTGGTATGTGTGGAAGTTCAGTGAGCTGGCGACATGAAGAGATATCTTCTAATGCAGTCTAGAATAATCATCGAGCCAAAGCGTTGCATTTGTACCCGCTTTTGTAGACTGTCTGAGCAAAACGAATTCCGATGTGTAGAAATGCATGGGGGTATAAAAATATTGCCAGTTGAAATGTATCTGCAATGCCGATTTCCTTGGTTTCGGAATCTGTATTGGGAAAAGACATTCCGGTTTGCAAAAATACCAGCGAGTAAAAAAATACCCGTAGTTTGCATCTATTTTGCAATGCCAATTCCCCCACGCTCCATGTTTTTGAAATCTGTGTTAGGGAAACCTTCCAATTTGCATAAACGCGAACGAGTACAAAAGTACCCGCAGCTTGCATTTAATTTTCAATGCCGATTTCCTCAGGCTCCATGGTTTTGAAGTCTGTGTTAGAGAAACATTCCAATTTCCAGAAACGCAAGCCAGTACAAAAGTACCCGCAGCTTGCATCTATTTTGCAATGTCGTTTTCCCCAGGCTCCATGGTTTTGAAGTCTGTGTTAGGGAATCATCCCATCCATTCCTGCGATCGTACCTCAATCGTTGCGCAATCATAACTGAGTGGATTTCCGAGCGGCACTCGCTTATATGCCGATTGGTGTGATTTTAATAGCCTGCTTTGAAAGCAATTTAGGGACTATTGAAACAAGTTTTTGGATCAAAAAGTAACAAGCATATAACGCGTAGACATTTTATCTTTCGAGTGAAGTGATCATCATACCATTTCCTTCAGTTGTTTAGGAGTTATTAACGCTCAAAATCTCGTTCTCCGGCGTAACGCTTTCGTATTCGAAACTTTGAACTTACACCCCAGTATAGAAACGAAAGACGTAGTCCTACGTCAAAAAAATTTGACTCGATTATATACAGTGAACAGAAATCAAAAACTGTATATAATCGAGTCCGCGCTGTACCACGGTCATCAGGATTCACACCCGACACAAGGTAAAGAAAATGTCCAACCAGTCACGGTTTTCTTGCTCCTCGACCACAATATTAGGAAACCAACTGTCGCAGGTTGTGCTTAAAGTGTTCCAACAGCGGTAATGGCAGTGGCAGTGCCCGAGGGTACATTTGATGAAGCAGCTGCTGATGGTGAAGTTTCCGCGCCCACTCCAATCGCAGGTGATGATGGCATTGGAGAGCTTGCACTGTTTGGTATCGTGGATTGACTAGATGATCCTTGATTGACAGGTGTTGGCGCTGGTCCGGGATTGCCCCATTCGAAGTTATCGAAGCTGGAATGCTACCGGCTGATGGCATTGGCGAGAGGTATGGGTAGTATGCTAGGTTCGACAAAGTATGTGCGAATATTGGATTTGGAGGGATGTTAGCTGCTGATAGATTTGGCGGAGGGCTCTACATTGGTGAAGCTGTCATTGCAAGTTTGCTGGGGCACTTGGAATCAATGTTGGTGGATTGGTCTGTCCATTAGATATCACATTGATGTGAGTTTGCTGACCTTCATAATGGCGGATCTAATATAATGCTATCTTTTCTTCCCGATGTGCGGAAATGCGAATAGTGCTGTTACATTTAAGAAAGAAACAAATGACAATCTTACATTTTTTTTAGAATATCCTCCTCAGATTAGAGATGGGCAAACCGTTCACGAACGGTACGAACGAACTAGTTCGCCGAAAAGAATGAACGAACGGTCGTTCTTTTTTAAAGAACGGTAGTTCTCCCCACGAACGTATTGCGAGCGAACGGTTTATGAACGAACTGATTCCGAAAGAACGGTTTGCGAGTGAACTGATGGAGAGTGAACTGCTTGTGAACGAACTGGTTCAGAACGAACTGTTTGCGGGCGAACTGTTTGCGAACGAACTAGTGCAGCTGAACTGATTTGCGCTGGACGGAATGAACAAATATAACGAGAACGCTTGTAAGGAAAATAAAACGATATTGTCATGATGAGCAAAATGCATCTAACGCAGGGTTTATTTTGTTAATGTATACTCAATTTTGTGTTAAAAATTAAATTAGATTTTCGTAGTTTTAAAAGCAAAAATATATATTTTCAATTACATGTATTCTTTCAATTCCGCCTAACATTCATATATTTCGTGATTATCAGAAAAAAATCTGGGGGAAGCTGGGGCGATTCATGGATTAGGTAAACATAAAATTTTATAGTGAGGGCATGTTGAGAAAAACGTTTTTTCGTGGCTTTCAATTCATTGATTGGTCTATTGCGTGTACGTGTTATTGTGATTGTTTGTATGATTGATTGTTAGTGAAAATCGCTGTTGATTTTTTTCCCTGAATGAACATTATGAAATATGTAATCTTACATGGAACCAGTGTGTTGTCCAAAAAGAGAATATAAAAAATTGCACATATTTTGTGCGGATCAAATTATTACATAAATACCATACGTACACTATCCAATCCAACGATATCAATTAATAGCTGTCTATTGATGTTGCGGGCGAACTGCAACATTTAAATTATAGTCATATATAGTGTGTAATTGTTAAAAAACAAAGATTTTCATGTTGTTATGATTTGTGATGGAGAGCAACTATGCATCAGAAGTTTCCAGAAGCATTGATGCATTTGATGATATGGTGTCATATGTAGCTGTTTTTGTTGTGTTCTCTCTCGCGCTTTCTTTTTGTGTGCGTCTACAAAGATTTGATTGCCGTTATAGTAGTAGTAGTAGTAGCAAGTAAAAGAAATTGTTGGCTCTCATACGCGCTGGAAGAAAAATATTATGCGCCTAGTGTCGGCTGATTTGTACAGTTTCATGTTTAGTGGCCTTAGTATCTCGTCGCTTTTTTAGCAGTCCAGTAGAATACACTTGTTTTACCTGAATAATAGAACCGAAAAAATGGTAGTGAAAATTGATTGTTCGGCGAAGAAAAAGTGTTTTGTGTGTAAATAGTTTTGCTTTCATTCGTCTAAATCACGTTCTCAAGTGTTCATTGCGTCGGGTGTGATATGTGGAATAGATCTCTGAAGCTATACAGAAATGTAGCTTAGTGGTAAAGTGTGCGCGAGTGTATTTTTATTAGAGATGGGCAAACCGTTCATGAACTGATCAAAAGAACGAGTT
This sequence comes from Toxorhynchites rutilus septentrionalis, assembly GCF_029784135.1. Taxonomy (NCBI): domain Eukaryota; kingdom Metazoa; phylum Arthropoda; class Insecta; order Diptera; family Culicidae; genus Toxorhynchites; species Toxorhynchites rutilus. Next base: position 99,756,129 of record NC_073744.1, read on the forward strand.
CACCCAAAAGAGTGAACGAACTGCCGTTCTTTTTTGCTGGGCAACAGTTCATATGAACTGTATACCCAGTTCAGAACGAACTGTGTACGGTGAATGATGAACTGATAATACAGTTCAGAACGAACTGACCGCCAACTGAACTGTGTATACAGTTCAGAACGAACTGACCGCTGGCAGAACTGTGCATGCAGTTCAGAACGAACTGTGTACGGTAAGCGGTGCGTAAGAGGAAAGAAAACCGACGAGTGATAGATGAATGGTGCTGCAAGGTAAATAGTTCTCAAATTAACGAATGAAAACAAACGATAGCCCCATGAAACAACAAAAATAATATGTCGGTATTGTCGCTTCTTAAAAAACGCTTGTTGCGTTTTTTTATGTTGCGTTCAGGATACGATGGTTTTAAATTGGATTGTTAAATTATTTATCAAATTTCATACTTTGGAGTTCAGGGTAAATATTTCAGTAAGTTGTTTTGCCAATCTATAGTTGAAAGCTCAAAGATGATTTAAACAGTCTTGTTAAACAGTAAAATTCGCGTCGCTAATATGAAATATGTTTTATATTATATCATATTGTGCTCGATAATTTTGAGATGGACGTTCGCAGTTTGGATACAGTTTCGCTATAGCATTTATTGTAATACATCGTAAGCAAAGCAGCATAATGCTAGTCTATGCTGAAAATAATGAATAACGACTCAAACAAAATTAAAATTTCAAAATCAAAGTTTGATTTTCTATTGTGCTAAGTTATTTCTAACAAATATATCCCGACATATCCCGCCACTGTACAAAAGAGTGAGTGAACTGCTCAAAAGAACTAGTTCACTTAAGTGAACGGTTGGTCACTGAAAGGTTCATTAAAGTGAACCGTTTTGCCCACCTCTAATTTTTATTCAAAAAGCACAGTGAGAGTGATTTTCATTTTATGTTGTGTGATCGGCAGCACTTACATTATCATTCTGTCCGTGTCATACCAATACAGGGTAGAACCACGTTACGCAAATTTAATTCTTCAGATTTACTGTGCATAGGTGTATCATATCCTGTATCCTTAGTGCAATGCCTTGTATGTGTAGGTACTATCATCGGGAGGTGAATCATACAATGAGATCGCCAGCCAATTATATCGATGCGGCCTGCAGTTCAGTGTCGCTCCGAAAGAATTGCACTTGTATTATTTGGAAAATAGAAGAGAAGGATTTGGTAACTGAACTCCTTCGTTTGCATATAGTGTCGGGAAGTTGGCTGTAATAGCGAATCTGTTTTCGATGGGGTGGATTTTTTTTTATAGTTTTTTACTTCGAATTTCAGATGTACTTTAGACTACGTTGTTTTTTAAATTCTGGATTCCACATATGGCAGAATTCTGATTTCGGATGCCGAATCTTAAAAGCTCAAGAAACTGAGGTTTTGGAATCGAATTCAGTGTTCATACATACTCTCGTGTTCTGTGGCGGTGGACTGGTGTGGCGTGGTGGTGAATGTGACTGTGTGCGAGAGTGTGGCCATAGGAGTCGTGTACGGTCAGGGGATTGCAGTTGCCTGGAATTGTGGGTGTACTGCTTTTCCTCGTTTTGTTGAGACTCGTCTGCTTCGGGCGGGCAGAGGTTTTCTTTTTCGTCAGTAGTGCAATCATGTTTTCGTCAGACCTCGGATCCACCGTCACCGTAGCCTTGAGTACAACTATATATAGAATCGAATACATGCGAAAATGTGATTGACGAGGGGAGCCATGCTTTTTTTTGAAACCAATATGGAACTAGTATTAGCATAATAACCTTAGTGTGTAAATTACCATTATATTGGAGGACAATTTTTTCTAGATGAGTTCTCTCGGACCTTCTCAGGTTCACCAAAAACAGGAAGTGGGTTATATCTATGGTATAACCGCAAGGGTGACGTAGGACTATCGTTGATTTAGAGATCATTTGTATGAAGTTGAATCTGAATTCATTCTGAATGAATATTTGGAGAACTTCGAAAACGAGAGCGTTACGTTGGAGGCACAAGGTTTTATGCATCCAATATTGGTTACGGAAATATCCTACTGATGGGGAAGAATAATCTTCAGAAGCTATCCTGTTGATTGCGATTGATTGAAAACTCACAAAACCTAATGTATTTGGTCACAGTGTTACATAGATAGAAAACATTAAAATAAACTCTTTCATATGAATGTAATTTTAAATTCCCAGAGGAACTGGCAGATTATTTTCAGTAACGATTAGATATTTCCACATTTTCCTCGATACTGGAAGCCCACCAGTGGTTAATGCTAACTCGATAACCATCTGTTAATAGCACTTGATTGAAACATATTTGGTCACAGTGTTACATGGATAGAAAACATTCAAATAAACTCTTTCACATGAATGTATTTTTAAATTCCTAGAGGAACTGGCAGATTATTTTCCGGATCTTTCTCGATCCAAACGGAAAGAATTCCGTGCGTGTATGTGTGTGTGTAGCGGCTGCTTCGAGATCTTCCCGAGGAACCGTTTGTAGCATCACTCTCCTCCTGATGGATTCCCTTCTGGCCTAAGGTGCACAAACAGGCTCTTGGTGACACCGTTCATCCGCGCGTTCATGATAAATGAAGAGCTTCACCACAACAGCGACAACATGCTCCAATCGCTGTTCAATTAGAACTGAGTGGATTTCCGAGCGGCGCTCGCTTATATACCGATTGGTGATTTCAATAGCCTATTTTGAAAGCAAATTTAAGACTATTGAAACAAGTTTTTGGATCAGAAAGTAACAAGTATAGAACGTGTAGACATTTTATCTTTCGAATGAAGTGTTTATCATACTATTTCGTTCAGTTGTTTAGGAGCTATTAACACTCAAAATCTCGGTCTCCGGCGTAACGCTTTCGTTTTCGAAACTTTGATTTTACACCCCGGTATAGAAATGAAAGACGTAGTCCAACGTCAAAATAATTCTCCGCCGTCACGATTTAAGTTCTATAAAGCGTACGCACTATGAACAGCGGAATATATGGCAATATATTACACATTATAGAGGAATTTTGTTGGTTACCTTCTCAGGTTTCCCAAAAATAACTATCCGCCGCCGCGACTGGGTTGAAAAAAGGCTACGCGCATTGAATAATGGAATACATCGCTGGTCCGATTAGTTTTAGAGGAGTGTTCTCGGTTACCTTTTCAGGTTTCCCACAGTTGAATCTCTCATAGTAGTCTGTAATCTCTCATAGTAGTCATAGTAGTAGTAGTGTAGTCTCATTAATGTTAAAGGTTTTCCTTTTAAGGTTACCTAAAGACCTCTGCCGCTTGTTGAGATATGAGATTTTCAATATTTAGTTTTGTTGAGTTCACGTGTACATAATCATATCACTTACCTCAGTGAATCCTGATTCTCACCTCTTCCCACTAACAACCCGGACTCAGTCAACTGAGGATAGTCGGCTGACTAACCTACTGACTATACCCGTAGTCAGTTAGTAATGGCTTTTGGCTTCTTCACGCACTTTCTCCGCCAAAACGACTAAACAGTCAGTCGGGCGTTTAGTCGCTATCTCCCTCTACCGATTCGACTATATCAATTCATTCTTCCCAGTCAAATTTTCCTCATTGCATTTTGAAGAGACTTCCCCCAAAACTAATTCGTTCCTCTCTCTTTTTCCCATGTATCTTTATGCATGCATCGATGTTTGAGTTCACCGTGGTTTGACAAACGCTACAGGTGATCTAGATTTTTGTATATCGTACACGAAAATTACTCACACGTATAAAATAGCGTGCTGTGTGTGCGCTATTTTGCACGCCTAATACTAACTAATACTAACGCGAGAACCTTTAAAGCATCTATATATATAAAAATGGATGGAAAAAAATGGATTTCTGTCTGTCTGTCTGTCTGTCTGATTCTTATGGACTCGGAAACTACTGAACCGATCGACGTGAAAATTGGTATATAGGGGTTTTTGGGGCCGGGGAAGGTTATTCTATCATATTTTCTGTATCAAACATTTATTCCATGTAACGAAGAAACATGTTATTCGCAAGTGGTTGAAAAACCTTGAACGAGTATTGTGTCTGAAAATAATATGATATTATATTGATGAGTTTTGGTAGAACTACTAGGAATTTTTTAGTGAAAGGTGAATTCAACGCGGTCGATTAGAAGATCAATCAATGGACAATTCTGCGGTGGGGCTCATGAACTTGCGCCTAGTAAGAAAACGTGAATGTTTGAATGTATTCATAACAAAAAACAAATTTTAGGCGAGACGAGGTTTGCCGGGTCAGCTAGTACTTGATAAATGTTTAAGTTCGTTGGTTCGAGTTCACAATGGGTAGAAAATAAACCGTCCATTGATGGGGTAACTACTTTTGACGTAGGACTACGTCTTTCATTTCTATACCGGGGTGTAAAATCAAAGTTTCGAAAACGAAAGCGTTACGCCGGAGACCGAGATTTTGAGCGTTAATAGCTCCTAAACAACTGAACGAAATGGTATGATAAACACTTCATTCGAAAGATAAAATGTCTACGCGTTCTATACTTGTTACTTTTTGATCCAAAAACTTGTTTCAATAGTCTTAAAATTGCTTTCAAAACAGGCTATTGAAATCACCAATCGGTATATAAGCGAGCGGCGCTCGGAAATCCACTCAGTTCTAATTGAACAGCGATTGGAGCATGTTGTCGCTGTTGCGGTGAAGCTCTTTATTTATCATGAAAGCGCGGATGAACGGTGTCACCAAGAGCCTGTTTGTGCACCCTAGGCCAGAAGGGAATCTATCAGGAGGAGAGTGATGCCACAAACGGTTCCCTGGGAAGACATCGCTAAACACACATACTCGCGCGGTTATTAACAGGTGGTTATCGAGTTGGCATCAACCACTGGTGGGCTTCCAGTATCGAGGAAAATGTGGAAATATCTAATCGTTATTGAAAATAATCTGCCAGTTCCTTTGGGAATTTTCAAAATATATTCATGTGAAAGAGTTTAATTGAATGTTTTCTATCCATGTAACACTGTGACCAAATATGTTTCAATCAAGTGCTATTAACAGGTGGTTATCGAGTTGGCATTAACCACTGGTGGGCTTCCAGTATCGAGGAAAATGTGGAAATATCTAATCGTTACTGAAAATAATCTGCCAGTTCCTCTGGGAATTTTCAAAATATATTCATGTGAAAGAGTTTAATTGAATGTTTTCTATCCATGTTACACTGTGACCAAATACATTTGGTTTTGTGGTTTTTCAATCAATCGCAATTAACAGGATAGCTTCAGAAGATTATTCTTCCCCATCAGTAGGATATTTCCGTATCCAATATTGTATGCGCCCGCAATCGATTATTGCTCAGTCGCCGAAAGTTCCGAGCTCAGAGAGTTCATTCCCCTCTAGTTTGCCTTCCAAATTGCCATCGTAAACCACACCTTCTCTCGGTTCAATCACACACAAAAAGCATACTTAAGCGATATTCTGGTGGTGAGACACATTCATTTTTCGTGAGGACATCGACAAGACAACATCGTTGCCTAACGTGCTGGAGGAGGTGGACGGCGAAGGATCGACACATACACGCGCAGAACTCTTTCCGTTAGGATGCCATTCAGCATCGAGAAAGTTCCGGAAAGATCTAATCATTGCTGGAAAATAATCTGCCAGTTCCTTTGGGAATTTTCAAAATATATTCATGTGAAAGAGTTTAATTGAATGTTTTCTATCCATGTAACACTGTGACCAAATATGTTTCAATCAAGTGCTATTAACAGGTGGTTATCGAGTTGGCATTAACCACTGGTGGGCTTCCAGTATCGAGGAAAATGTGGAAATATCTAATCGTTACTGAAAATAATCTGCCAGTTCCTTTGGGAATTTTCAAAATATATTCATGTGAAAGAGTTTAATTGAATGTTTTCTATCCATGTTACACTGTGACCAAATATGTTTCAATCAAGTGCTATTAACAGGTGGTTATCGAGTTGGCATTAACCACTGGTGGGCTTCCAGTATCGAGGAAAATGTGGAAATATCTAATCGTTACTGAAAATAATCTGCCAGTTCCTCTGGGAATTTTCAAAATATATTCATGTGAAAGAGTTTAATTGAATGTTTTCTATCCATGTAACACTGTGACCAAATATGTTTTTCAATCAAGTGCTATTAACAGGTGGTTATCGAGTTGGCATTAACCACTGGTGGGCTTCCAGTATCGAGGAAAATGTGGAAATAACTAATCGTTACTGAAAATAATCTGCCAGTTCCTCTGGGAATTTTCAAAATATATTCATGTGAAAGAGTTTAATTGAATGTTTTCTATCCATGTAACACTGTGACCAAATATGTTTCAATCAAGTGCTATTAACAGGTGGTTATCGAGTTGGCATTAACCACTGGTGGGCTTCCAGTATCGAGGAAAATGTGGAAATAACTAATCGTTACTGAAAATAATCTGCCAGTTCCTTTGGGAATTTTCAAAATATATTCATGTGAAAGAGTTTAATTGAATGTTTTCTATCCATGTAACACTGTGACCAAATATGTTTCAATCAAGTGCTATTAACAGGTGGTTATCGAGTTGGCATTAACCACTGGTGGGCTTCCAGTATCGAGGAAAATGTGGAAATATCTAATCGTTACTGAAAATAATCTGCCAGTTCCTCTGGGAATTTTCAAAATATATTCATGTGAAAGAGTTTAATTGAATGTTTTCTATCCATGTAACACTGTGACCAAATACATTTGGTTTTGTGGTTTTTCAATCAATCGCAATCAACAGGATAGCTTCTGAAGATTATTCTTCCCCATCAGTAGGATATTTCCGTATCCAATATTGGATGCATAAAACCTTGTGCCTCCAACGTAACGCTCTCGTTTTCGAAGTTCTCCAAATATTCATTCATTCAGAATGAATTCAGATTCAACTTCATACAAATGATCTCTATATCAACGAGAGTCCTACGTCACCCTTGCGGTTATACCATAGATATAACCCACTTCCTGTTTTTTGTATCAGGAATCAAGTTTTCGTTCCTCTTTATATGGACGTACAATAAGATTGCATACGGTGGTACAAAATAAGTGTCAAGGAGAAATGAAAATGTGGATTGAAGTCAGTTGAATGAAGAGAATCAATTATTCTCATACAAATGCATACAAATTCTATCGGATCGGTTCCAGCTTTATTAGCCGAAATGCCGTATAACGAGCGGCCGTATAGCGAAGTATGTGTGTATTCGCTAGGGAACCACGTTATAGAGGCGACCCTTCTGGTGGCGAATATCATACTAACATTCCTTCCCTTCCCCTGGTGACTGTAAGGACGTGGCCGGCGTCGTTATTGACCATTTAAAGCTCGAATCACCGAAAATTGCACAACGAGAATGATTTGTTAGTCCCAAGCGTCATTCTGTGTTTTCTTTGTGCAATTTTGTTTGTTCAGGTCAATCACGGAGAGCAACTACGAATTATACAGTCTTCCCAAGCTCAAGCTCAAGCTCACTTTGTGATATTTTACTGGCTCGCTTACGGTGGATCCGGGCTCAGCACTGTGCTATTAGTAGGCGTAATCGCGTTTAATAAGTTTAAATGTTTTAATCACTCGCGGTAATTATTTAGTTGATCGGTTTGAATTAGTACAAACACTTTGTGATATTCTAGTGGTTCGCTTACGGTTGGTCCGGGCTTGCCACTGTGTTGTTAGTAGTCGTGATCGCGTTTGATAAGTTTTATTTTAGCTTAAAACTAATTTCTTTCTCAAGGGTTAATTACACTCACAATAAAATTATTAAAATTAAAAGAAGAATTAGAATCGTCTCGTGCCGCGGGACAAACGCCTAGGTCCTGATAGTCCTTGTCTGCTACGGGTTGTGGGATTCATTCTTGGCGCACCTTGTCGCGCTCCAACAACGCAAATCCTCAACTTGATAAAAGATGGCTGTGGGTCCGGATGTTGAATTCTCCCTCCGGGAGGCAGCTAAAGGTGTATCGTAACTTACTTATCGGTTACATAGGGTCCCGATTACGGGCGCCAGTTACGTCTCATTCGGAGTTCTAGGTAAGACTAAATTTTATCCTTCTCGATTTGGTTTACATTTTTTTGTTGACTTATTGATTTTTATGCTTAAAGCTATCATCTCTAATTCTATAGAATTCTAGAATATATGTGCTAATCTGAGTCAGTAGGAAATTTGTTCTGGCATTCGAAAATTTAATCTGCTCGCTGCTCGCGTGGTATTTGCGGTGCGGTTTATTTGCTAGCGAAGTATAGCGTCGCGTGTCTGGTGATAACTTGCATTTTGTCTTTTTTATTTCATTCAAATAAAAAATACCTAAATTAGAAGTACACGGATTTGTACATAAAATAATAACAGACTCCAAAAACCATCAAATACGAAAACAACTTCATGTTAAATGAAATATATGTTTGTATACATACATATTTTTTTAAATGGCTTAAATCTGAAGACTAGTTCGGATAAATTAATAGTACGGATAAATTAATGGTGCATTATCCAAAATTAGCAAAGCCATGTTTAAGTTATTGTCTCGCAAATATTTTTTCACTTCTGTACAATCCTCAAAATTAGCTTTAGTCATCCAAGCATTCTTGTTGAATCTCCATATGAGGGATAATTGATTTTTATTTAGTCCTTCAGAGATAAATATATTAAAAGTGGTTTTAGCCTAAAACCACTCACGGCATTTGCATCAAGAAGCAAAGTTAATCGTTCTCTAGACACTTGATAACCAGGCTCAGATTTTTCGGTTTTTGAAATGTACGTGCGATCAGGCATTCGCTTCCAATAAAGCCCTGTTTCGTCTAGGTTAAACACTTGTTCAGGTTTATGATCACCTCTTTGAATAAGTCTCTTTGAAATGTTAGCATATTTTCTTGATGCGGCCTCATCAGCACTGCTGCTTCAAATTTCATTTTTAAGTAAGGCAAATTAAATCTATTTTTTCAAACCATTGGCTTACTTGGAATGTGACATCTTCAACAGATCCATTCTTCAAATTTTCGAAAATAAATTACGCAAGAATGGCAACATGAAAATATATCGTAATAAAAAATGGCCGTTATAACGAAACATTTCAAGTCGTAAATCGAAAAGTGCCTTAATGTAACATGGCCGTATAAAGAGCGGCCGTATAGCGATGTATGAGTGTATTGTATTTCCAACACAATTGTTGGAAAATAAGTATTGTTGATTGAATAACAAGTCCAAACGAAGGGTGGTCCATTCCGCCCTGCCTGGTAATATTGTTCCTATCTACCCTATATATTTCCATTATGAAATGGTGAACCTTACTGAAGAGAAATGTCAAGAGAGTGGGAAAAAAATATGACGTCGTTTGCTGTCCCTATCGGTCTACTTTTGTCCCTTTCTTTCTTTCTTTGTTTTTAAGAGGCTTTAAACTTTGCAGTTCATTCGCCTCTAGCCCAGTGAAGAGCCACAATAAAACCAGCCCAGAGGGGACTGGCGAAAGGGAAACCAAACAAAATCACTCATCAGATCTGTTCACTCGACTCTCGGTTAAAGAAGAAGGTAGGAAGGGATCCTATGCTTCATAAGATATTTAATATATGCTGTAAAGAAAAGTAAAAATTTACTGATCCGAGGACCAAAGCATTAACGAAGCACAAGTGACCTAGCGAAAGGCGTGTTCCAAAGCCAAAAAACAAAACGGCCCTTCTCAGGAGGATAGGAAGGAAAGGAGTGGAAAGGATTTGGGTGGGATTAGAGGAGTGGGAGGGGGTGGGAGTGGTATGGGAAGGAAAGAGGGGAGGAGTGGGTGTGGGGTGGGGTGAAATGAAATGAAATACAGTTTTAATAGATAATAAAATATAGTGGTTTTGAATTTAATGGTATATAGTAGAGCTGAAAAATGGAGAGGTTTATTTAATGAATTTATCCTCCTTGGTGAGTGTGGCTGTAGGAATAGGAAGTTGATTAAAGTATAATGTAATGGATAGAAGATAGATGTGGGTATGAAAGTATATATTATATTATTTGTTATTTATTATTATTGAATGCGTGTATATACATGTATGAATACCTTCCTTCCGACCCGTACATACATGTGTATACACACATAAACACGCATACATGACTGTGAAGTGGCGAACTTTAATAAGCAATTTCCAAGGTATTTAGTATTTCGGTTTAGATTTTACCAAAGAAGTCGGTTTCTTTCAGAAACGCAATTAAATTGGTTTCTTGGGTCTCGTCTCTACTGAGGATATCTCGGAGACTCTGACCTATGTTGTGTCGGGCTCGAGCATCTTTGGTATGTTGACATTCAAGTAAAAGATGGCTAACGGAAACCGGAGCTTCGTTGCAAGCACATTGGGGTTTTTCGGCTCTGCAGAACAAGTGTGAGTGGGTGAAGTTAGTGTGCCCAATTCGAAGACGGGTAAGGACTTGCCTTTCCCTACTATTGAGGCGGTCATCCCAAGGGAGAGTGGAATTTTTAATTTTATGAAGATGAGTGGGACGGCTGTTTATCCAGCCTATGTCCCAGCTTTCACGGACTTGCTGTTTTACCCAGCGGATAATGTCAGATGGAGGACAGGGCATGTCTGGGGGATCTATTTTGCTGCCCTTGCCGGCCAGTATGTCGGCGGCTGTGTTTCCGCGGATTCCTGAGTGACCAGGAACCCAGCAGAAGGAGATGTTTTTATTAGAAGCAGCCTCTTCTGTTTGCTTAATCCATGGGTGTTTGCTGTTTCCACTTAGAAGATCGTGGAGACAGCTAGCTGAGTCTGAGAATATTGTGGTAGGAAGAAACTCATGGGTGCATTCTTGGGTAGCTATTAAAAGGGCGAAAGCTTCCGCACTGAAGATGGAGCATTGCGGTGGAAGAGAAAAGCTACCAGTGTATCTACTCTCAAAGATTCCACATCCAACTCCATCGGCACTGACTGAACCATCTGTGTATACCTGGTGGTTGATTTGAAAATTGGATGCAACGAGGTTATTGAAGCAGGCTTTGACTTTTGGAGAAGGGTCTCCCGCTCGAACTGTCTTGAGAAGTTCAAGGTTAATGTTCGGCGGTTTGACGTTCCAATTTCTTCCCGTCGCAGATGAACGTTCACATATATCGGGAAGATCTTTGTTCGTGAGATTTTTGAACCATGTTTTAGCTCTATGTACTAATGGGACATTGTGGTCGCTTTCGGGGAGTGACAAGTGACGGATGGCTTTATTGGTGATGGCTTTTGTTACCAGGTGGGTGAAGGGAAGTTGCCCACTTTCTGCCATTACAGCAAGAGTAGGACTGGTGGGAAAAGCGCCAATTGCGAGCCGAATTGCTTTATTGTAAATTGGTTGAATGGTGTTTAACACCCTGTCCCCTCCACGGCTGAAGGTGCCTATTCCGTAAAGGATTTGTGGGACCAACCAAACATTTACAACATTTAGCAGCGTCTTTCTATGGCCAGAGGCTAGGTTGCCTGCGATAGCCTTGATGATGTTCAATTTCTTTCTGGTGGCTATTTTGGTCTTTTGGGAATGTGATAGGAAGTTGAGTTTCTTGTCGAAAGTAACCCCTAGTATTTTCAATGTCCTCATTGTAGGGATCGGGATTTTGTTGAGCTGAAGATAGGTTCTCCTTCTGAGAGCTTTTCCGATATGTATGTGTTTGGATTTCTCCGGGGAAATTTTAAAACCTGTTTTTAGAGCCCAGTTTTGGATGGAGTCTAAGGTTTTTTGAAGCCTCTTTCTCTGAATTAAGCCGAAGCAGCTCGTAGAGATAAGAGTGATGTCATCTGCATAGACTATGACCTTTATATGGTCCGGGATAATCTCGAATAGAGATTGCATGGCAATGTTGAAGAGGGTTGGTGAAAGTGCTGAGCCTTGTGGGAAGCCGTTTTCTGGGATTTTTAGAGAAGATTGGTGGTTGTTAATAACGGTTTTGAAAGACCGGTTTTCTAGAAAACTTTTAACGAAGAGACCTAATCTCCCACGAATCCCCGAGTCGAAAAGGCTTTTCAGCACTGGGTACCTCCATGCCCGATCGAAGGCCTTGGATAAATCCAGGGAAACAATATCAATGTGGTGTAATTTTTCAGTTGCGTCGTCTAGGATTTTTTCGATTGCTACAAGGCAATCTTCTGTACCTTTTCCCGCACGGAAGGCGAATTGTCTGGGATCAATCAGCTTATTTGACTCTAGAAAAGTCGTTAAGCGTCGATTGACCATTTTTTCCAAGACTTTCCCAACACAACTTATGAGAGTGATGGGGCGGAAATTGTCAAGAAGATGGTTGTTCATGTCTGGTTTCGGGATACAGATCATTAAACCCTCTTTCCAGCAACTGGGGAGGGTTCCACTGTCCCAGACTTTGTTGAGGAGCTTCAGAAGTGCTTTTTTCCCGAGATGGGGTAGATTCTTAAGCATAGGGTAGCTGATGTCATCGGGTCCTGTGGATCCTTGTTTGACTTTGTTCAGTACCCAATCGAGCTCTTTGAGGGAGAGGTTTTTGTTGAAGTCAAATTCCACATCGGTATGAAAATCGATGGGAATTCTTTCGCATTCCGTTTTGTGGGTTAGAAAGGTTTGGTCGTAGTTTTGATTGGAGGAGGCGGAAGCAAAGAAATCTCCAAACGCCTCGGCGATGATTTTCCGGTCATTGGTGTATTGACCGTTAATTAGAAGATTATATTCTTTGCTTCTTTTCTTTCCATGAAGCCTGCCAATCTTACTCCATAACTCCTTTGTTGACGCGTTGGGATTAATTTCGCTGACGAATTTAACCCAACTGTTGTGCTTGGCTGTGTTGATAGCAGTCTTAGCTTCTTTGCGAGCCCTTTGGAACTCTGCAAGCAGAGTGGGTCTCAGTGGGCTGTCCGGATGGGCCTTTCTTAATTTGCGTAGGGCCTTACGTCGACCTTTGATCGCTGCCTTCAGCTCAGGTGACCACCATGGGACACATTTCCTGCCAGGGATGCCACTGGTTCTGGGGATGTGCACCATTGCAACTTCTAGGACAACTTTGGAGAATTCCTCGGCTGTCCAATCTCGTTTAGCGGAGAGGCGGTTTTCAATGTCAGACTGATAGCCAGCCCAGTCAGCGTATTCAAATTTCCATCTTGGCCTTGTTGAAAACTCTGGAGAAGTTTGGCCGAAGGAAGTGAAGATTGGAAAATGATCGCTTCCGCAAGTATCATCGTGGATGTTCCAAGAAAGTTTTGAAGATAGTTTGTCTGATACTATAGTGAGATCGATGGCTGAAGTAGTACCAGAATAATGGATTCTGGTGTGTTGGCCGTTGTTAAGAAGGAGAAGAGAATGGTCGGATATGAAATCCTCAATGATGGATCCTTTTCGATCGAGGTATGCACCTCCCCAGGCGTATGAGTGGGCGTTGAAATCACCCATAAGCATGATTGGGGCGGGAAGTTGGGCGAACAGATGGTCCAGTTGGCCGCGTAGAGTGTTCGGATCGGAATCATTAGTGATGTAGATGCTAACGACGGTGATTGGAAAGGGGTGTTTAATGCGCACTACCACTGCCTGAAGATCAGTGGTAATGGGAAGAAGATCATGTGGAGTGCCATCTTTGATTGCGATTGCAACTCCGTTTTTTGAGGGGTTGGGACCCTCTTTGAAATATGTGATATATTTTGAGATGAAGTGTTTATCGAAGTTGTTTGGAGTCATAGTTTCTTGAAGGGCTATGACTGTGGGATTAGAGTTTGAAATAAGCATTTTCAGTTCTAGAATATTTCGTCGGATACTTCTGATGTTCCATTGTATCCCGAATTTCTGTGTTGGAGTGAATGTGTTGGTGTTTTTGACTCTAATTCCTAAGTCTTAAATGTGTGTATGTTTGAACTATTCAAGGAGAATTAGTTCGATGGTCCTTTACCCTTGGAAAGAGAAGCTTTCTTCGAGGTATTGATGTCGTTCTTGTTTGGTGTAGAGGTATTTGGAGAGTTTGTTGTGTGTGTGTTGTTTTTTGTGGAATGTGCCTTGTTGTTGTTGTTTTTTGTTTGATGTGTGTTGTTGTTTCTTGTTGGTGTGGTAAAGTTGTTATTTGTTGGTGATGTAGTTCTTAGATCGTTTTTTGTTCTTTTCTTGTCTTTGTTAGTTTGGGTTTCATCTTCAGATTTTGGATCTGAATCTGAGGATGAACCTTTCGAAATTTTTCTTTTGTTTTTTTTCAGGCCTTCAGAAGTATCCATTGAAATTACCGATTCACTATCAGATTCGGTTGTTGAACTTTCAGTAGACGATTCTGTCATGGTTGTGTCTATGATTGAGGGGGTGCTTTCGCGACTAGAAGCGGCCGAAACGGCCGAGGCGCAGCTGCATTTGCACTTGCAGCCAGCTACTGGTTCCCGAATGTTGAGCCTGTCTTGCAAGACGCTCGAATAAGTTGGACCATTTTGGGTGTTGGAAATGATTTTTGCTTCTTTGTAAGAAATACCACGATCGATTCTTATTTTTGTTATTTCATTTTCCTTTAGCCATACGGGGCACTTTCTGCTGGAAGAGGAGTGGTTCCCTTGACAATTAATGCATAGTGCTGGTGTATTACACAATTTAAAATCAAAATCTTTGGGGTGCTCTTTGCTGCAATTTCTGCAAAGCGGATTCTCACGCTTGCATCTTTTGCTGGTGTGTCCGAAGTTAAAACATTTGAAGCACTGCATTGGATTCGGATAGTAATTCCGAGTCCCAGCGCGAATGAAACCGAAATAAATGAATTCGGGAACAACAGTTCCACGAAGCGTTATGATGGGATAATTTCTTCTCCTACCTTTCTGCTGATTCGCTTGACATCGATCACTTTCTGATCGGAAAGCTCTTTCAGCAATTCGGTTTCGGTGATATTAATCACGTCTCTGCATGTAACCACGCATTTGCGTTGGTTTAGGGTGGGGTGGAAAATAATCTCTACAGGTGTGTTGTCAATAAGTTTGTGAATTTGGAGAAGCTTACCTACTGATTCCTCGTCCCTGGTGGTAAGAATATATTGAAGGTTCTTTTTTTCGTCTCTCTGTGGTTTGGCACTGTTGAAGTTATTGAAATTTTTGATTGCCGACGTTATAGTCTTGCTGACTACGAAGGGGTTGGATGGGAGAGCCTTGTCTCCTGTAGCCCTCAAGAGCAGTATCTGCAGGTTGCCATTCGATGGGTCCGCCCAAAGTGGAGCGGTGGCTTCGGTTGGCTTACCTTCATAGAAGTTTGTAGCCCGGCCTCTCGGAGGCCCTGAGCTACTGGAAGCCATGTTGATTGTCGGCTACACCTTAGGTGTAGCCGGAGAAAAGATTTTTCTTTTGCAGAGCACTTTATGAAAAAATTGAATATTGGGCTAATCACTTGCGGATATGTACCAAGAAATTCACACTATTTTTTTGAAAGCACTTATAAGAACCAGCCAATGTGCTCGAAAGAACGCGAGCGATTCACTATAAAATTTTCGTTTTAGAATTTTTCTTCACTTCACCGTCAGTATGCGGATATATTTTTAAAATATTATTAATAATTATCACTACCAAAAACTAGTCACTATCACACAGCTTATGCCTTTCGAACGGCTTCCGCCGATCCAGAAAGGGGCGTGATGCCGAAAAAGCGCGCGCTTTTCCCGGCGAACCGGTGAGCACCGCCACCGCAGTGAACGTTTGTTGATATCCTCTTCTGCTATCCTCGGGTTGCGATGCTGAAAATCAATTTGTATTTAGGACTAATCAAGCCTTCAGAAAGGCTGCTCTAAGCATTTGATTAGTTGTGCGAGAAAACTCCTATTTTTCCGTACTCTTTTACAAGGGCGCTAAAAACACGACCGAATCGGTTGAATGTCAGTAGCACCTTGTTTTGTCCCTATTGAAATAGACGTTATATGTATATAAGCCCCTCAATAAATGCTCAAGATACTCAGGGGTTTTCTCACATGCATAACTAGCACACAAAGTCAGCGAATGACATGTACATTTTACGACTATTTGATCGATTTTTATCAAGCGCATTACGGAATTCGAAACCCCATCATAAAGGACGCTTTCAGACGATCCTTGTAAGTAATTCCGTCTTCATGAAACTAATCAATTATTATGCTTTTATGCAGCACCAAGGCGAGGGCGGTTCGATAAGTACTTAGCCTCATCGCCCGATTGAGTAAGTATCGCAAGAGAGATTACTTATCGTGTAGTACATTCTCGTAAGGCTTTTGTAGGCTGAGTACTTATCGGACCGCCGACTTTTACGTCTTGTATCTTAAGGCTTCAAATGTAAGAAATTTCACACGCGGACAAAAATGTTCCAATTTGTACTTTTTGACGAAAATCTGTACCCTGTACGGTATAAAATCTGTACCAAAAATAACGAAAAACTCTGTACCTTTCTAGATTAATCTATACGTGTAGTAACACTGCTTGTGACTTTACACATTTTCTGATCGGTTGTTTCTGTTACAGTTGTTTTCGGGCGTGATTTTATACAGGCATATGGTAAATGATGTTGGTTTGTCCAGTCGAAAATATGATCTTGAACTATATTTTCAATCTACCACCAAACGTATTCAGACCATTTCAGGATTATGACACAAATATTGTAAACATCATGTTGCACAGCATTTGTATCAGATTTATATATCTAAATCACGTAATTACAGTAATCATTCAATAACTGAACCTGGTTTAACTGGACTGCTTTTTAGCTGGACGAACGTTAACGGGGTCTTGTCCCAGTTAGAAAGTAGAAGTTCGTAAACAATTGTCGCCATTTTCAATTTGAAGATTCGCAGTTTTAGTTTGTTTAGTTTTAGATGTTATAAAAAATTAACATTATTTTTGGGAAGAGGCGATCTAGCGTAGTGGTAACATCCATACCTCTCTCGTAGAGATCACGAGTTCAATTCTCGCTCCCGACATTCTTCCATAAAATGGAAGTAAAAATGACGAACCAGCCGAAATGTGTTGAAAATCACTATAATAGAGAAAAAAAATTAACCACCGTTCAAAAAGGACACACGGTTCTTTTCTGAGCCGTAGCTCTTTTTAAACCGCGGTTCATTTAGGAGCCGTTCATTTGAGAACCACGGTTCAAAAACAGGAAGTGGGTTATATCTGTGGTATAACCGCAAGGGTGACGTAGGACTATCTTTGATTTAGTGATCATTCGTTCTTAGTTGCTTCTGAATCAATTCTGAATGAATGAATATATGAATATCTGGGGGACTTCGAAAACGAGAGCGTTATGTTGAAGGCACAATATTCAGCAAAAAAAGCAATCACACGAAAGTTGTATAATACATAATACATTGCTTGTATTGTGATATGATTTGTATTCCATTTCCAATAGACAGAATAACTGTTGCATCAAATCAGTCTACATATTTTTTGCGAGAAATTGTTTTCATATTTCGTTTGCCAGTGCGCGTAGAACGAGAATTCCTTTTTAAGATTCATTGCACCTCTAATAAATTGCCGAAAGACGTGGTCTTACGTTGGTCGCACTTGATTGAAAAATCACAAAACCAAATGTATTTGGTCGCAATATTATATGGATAGAAAACATGATAAATTGTTTCGCTTGAATGTAATTTTCAATTCCAAGGGAATGAATGAATGCGTTTCAGGTCAAGTCAGTCCAGGTAATGAATCCCTCGATCCCTCGCCGTTCAGCTCGCTCAGTAACGATGTTGTCTTGTCGATGTCCTCACGAAAAATGAATGCGTTTCACCACCAGAATATCGCTTAAGTATGCTTTTTGTGCGTGATTGAATCAAGAGAAGGTGTGATTTACGATGGCAGTTTGGAAGGCAAACTAGAGGGGAATGAACTCCCTGAGTTTGAAACTTTCGGCAACTGAGCAATAATCGATTGAAAATTATATAATTTTTACGATGCGAAACATTTTCCGTTGCGCGCGCATACAATATTGGATACGAAAATTTTCTACTGATGGGGAAGAATAATTTTCAGAAGCTTTCCTGTTAATTGCGATTGATTGAAAAATCACAAAACCAAATGTATTTGGTTGCAGTGTTATATGGATAGAAAACATTAGAATAAACTCTTTCGCATAAATGTATTTTTCAATTCCCAGGGGAACTGGCAGAGTATTTTTCAGCAACGATTAGTTCTTTCCAGATTTTCCTTGATACTCGAAGCCCACCAGTGGTTAATGCTAACTCGATAACCACCTGTTAATAGAACTTGATTGAAAAATCACAAAACCAATTGTATTTGGTCGCTGTGTTATATGATTAGAAAACATTAAAATAAACTCTTTCGCATGAATGTATTTTTCAGTTCCCAGGGGAACTGGCAGATTATTTTTCTGCAACGATTGAATCTTTCCGGAATTTTCTCGATGCTGAATGGCACCCAAACGAAGAGTTCCGCGCGTGTATGTGTGTGTGTGTGGCGGCTGCTCCGATCTCTTCCCGGGGAACCGTTTGTGGCATCACTCTCCTCCTGATGGATTCACTTCTGGCCTAAGGTGCACAAACAGGCTCTTGGTGACACCGTTCATCCGCGCTTCGTTTCATGATAAACGAAGAGCTTCACCACAACAGCGACAACATGATCCAATCGCTGTTCAATTATAAATGAATGGATTTCCAAGCGGCGCTCGCTTATATACCGATTGGTGATTTCAATAGCCTGTTTTGAAAGCAATTTTAATGCTATTGAAACAAGTTTTTGGATCAGAAAGTAACAAGTATAGAACGCGTAGACATTTTATCTTTCGAATGAAGTGTGTATCATACCATTTCGTTCAGTTGTTTAAGAGCTATTAACGCCCAGAATCTCGGTGTCCGGCGTAACGCTTTCGTTTTCGAAACTTTGATTTTACACCCCGGTATAGAAATGAAAGACGTAGTCCTACGTCAAAAAGAACAGCGGTTCATAAAAGAACCGTGTTTCTTTCAAGAGCCGGTTCATTGATAAAGAACCGTGAATCGTACGCTCGTTCTGACGAGCCGTGGCTTGCGGTAATGCGGAAGAAATATGTTTCCCATGCTGCTATTCAAGCGGTTTCATTTAACTGTTTGTATGTTTGTAAATTTTGGCGAATAACATATTTTCTCGAAACCCCATAAATATGGGTATCTAATGAAAAGACTTGACTAGTAGGACACAGTTATTTATGTAAAATAGAAATCCAAGATGGCGGACGTTACAAAATGACAGACAACTAATTTCGTCAAAACCCCATCAATATGAATATCAAATGAAAGGGCTTGACTAGTAGAATACAGTTATTTATGAAAAATGCAAATCCAAAATGGCCGCCACCCCGGGCGCCAGTTACAAATACGGGAGGCGTTTCGGATTTTTTATAAAGCAAACGTCTCGTTCGGAGTTCTAGTTAAGACTAAATTTGATCCTGCTCGATTTGGTTTACATTTTTTGATTGACTTTTTTATTTTTATACTTAAAGCTATCATCTCTAATTCTAAGAATATATGTGCTGATCTGAGTCAGAAGAAAATGTGTTTTGGCATTCTGCTCGCTGCTCGCGTGGTAATTGCGGTGCGGTTTATTTGCTAGCAAAGTATAGCGTCGCGGGTCTGGTGATAACTTTCATTCTGTCTTTTTTATTTCATTCTAATCAAAAATACCTCAATAAGAAGTACACGGATTTGTACATAAAATAATAACAGACTCCAAAAACCATCAAATAAGAAGCAACTTCATGTTAAATGAAATATATGTTTGTATACATACATATTTTTTTAAATGGCTTAAATCTGAAGACTAGTTCGGATAAATTAATAGGATGCCCTGGTGCATTATCCAAAATTAGCAAAGCCATGTTGCTTAAGTTATTGTCTCGCAAATATTTTTTCACTTCTGTACAATCCTCAAAATTAGCTTTAGTCATCCAAGCTTTCTTTTTGAATCTCCATATGAGGGATAATTGATAAATATATTAAAAGAGATAATTTGCATCAAGAATCAAAGTTAATCGTTCTCTAGAAACCTGATAACCAGGCGCAGATTTTCGGTTTTTAAAATGTACGTGCGATCTGGCATTCGCTTCCAATAAAGCCATGTTTCGTCTAGGTTAAACACTTGTTCTGGTTTATGATCACCTCTTTCAATAATTCTCTTTGAAATGTTAGCATATTCCTTTGATGCGGCCTCATCAGCGCTGCTGCTTCAAATTTCATTTTTAAGTTCTTCTTCTTCTTCAATGGCACTAACGTTCCTAGAGGAACTTCGCCGTCTCAACGTAGTATTACTTGCGTCATTTTTATTAGTACTTAGTTGAGATTTCTATGCCAAATAACACGCCTTGAATGCATTCTGAGTGGCAAGCTCTAGAATACGCGTGATCGCAGTGCAAGTCGGAGGAAATTTCTTTGACGAAAAATTCCCCCGACCAGAACGGGAATCGAACCCGAACACCCGGCATGTTAGTTATGACGCTAACCACTCGGCCACGGGAGCACGGTCATTTTTAAGTTAGGCAAATTAAATCTATTTTTAATTTTTTCAAACCATTCTCGGCTTATTTGGAATGTGACATCCTTAATTAACAGAGCCATTCTTCAAATTTTCGAAAATAAATTACGCAAGATTGGCAACATGAAAATATATCGTAATAAAAAATGGCCGTTATAGCGAGACATTTTAGGTCGTAAATCGAAAACGTGCCTTAACCCTTTCATTACGGCAGTGTGCTCCGCCGAAGTGCTACCCCTGTACGGAGTACTGCGCCGAAAAGTATGCATGTCGCGCTGGTGTGATCGAAGAGCAGTATGAATTTCATGTCGTCTAAAGGACGTGGAATAAACAAAGGAATAAACAAACAAAATTGCACAAAGAAAACACAGAATGACGCTTGGGACTAACAAATCATTCTCGTTGTGCAATTTTCGGTGATTCGAGCTTTAAATGGTCAATAACGACGCCGGCCACGTACGTCCACGCTCGTACACACAGCTCGTCGCGCAGATGTCGTCTATAAACGACGCTCGTAACGAAAGGATTAATGTAAGATGGCCGTATAAAGAGTGGTCGTATAGCGAGGTGTATTTTCAACACAATTGTTGAAAATAATTATTATTGATTGAATAACAAGCCCAAATGAAGGGTGGTCCATTCAACCGCATTATCGCAAGCCACGGCTCGTCAGAACGAGCGTACGATTCACAGTTCTTTATCAATGAACCGGCTCTTAAAAGAAACACGGTTCTTTTATGAACCGCTGTTCTTTTTTGAACCGTGGTTCTCAAATGAACGGCTCTTAAATGTATGTATTTTCAACACAATTGTTGAAAATAATTATTATTGATTGAATAACAAGCCCAAATGAAGGGTGGTCCATTCAACCGCATTATCGCAAGCCACGGCTCGTCAGAACGAGCGTACGATTCACGGTTCTTTGTCAATGAACCGGCTCTTAAAAGAAACACGGTTCTTTTATGAACCGCTGTTCTTTTTTGAACCGTGGTTCTCAAATGAACGGCTCTTAAATGAACCGCGGTTCAAAAACAGGAAGTGGGTTATATCTATGGTATAACCGCAAGGGTGACGTAGGACTAGCGTTGATTTAGAGATCATTTGTTTGAAGTTGAATCTAAATCCATCCTGAATGAATGGATTAATAAATATTTGGGTGACTTCAAAAACGAGAGCGTTACGTTGGAGGCTCAAGGTTTTTCATGTTATGCATCCAATATTGGATACGAAAATTTTCTACTGATGGGGAAGAATAATTTTCAGAAGCTTTCCTGTTAATTGCGATTGATTGAAAAATCACAAAACCAAATGTATTTGATTGCAGTGTTATATGGATAGAAAACATTATAATAAACTATTTCGCTTCAATGTATTTTTCAATTCCCAGGGGAACTGGCAGAGTATTTTTCAGCAACAATTAATTCTTTTCAGATTTTCCTCGATACTCGAAACCCACCAGTGGTTAATACTAACTCGATAACCACCTGTTAGTAGCATTTGATTGAAAAATATTTGGTCGCAGTGTTACACGGATAGAAAACATTAAAATAAACTCTTTCACATGAATGTATTTTTCAATTCCCAGGGGAACTGGCAGATTATTTTTCAGCAATGATTAGTTCTTTCCAGCCCTCCAGTGGTTATTGCTAACTCGATAACCACCTGTTAATAGCACTTTATATAATATTTGGTCGCTGTGTTATATGGTTAGAAAACATTAAAATAAACTCTTTCGCATGAATGTATTTTTCAATTCCCAGGGAACTGGCAGATTATTTTTCAGCAACGATTAGATCTTTCCGGAATTTTCTCGATGCTGAATGGCATCCAAACGAAAATATTCCTTTCAGTTTGGTCTGTAAAAAACTTTTCTGAACTCTTATCCATCAAATTTGGAGCCCTGAAAAGGGCAGTTGATTTTATGCTAAGCTAATAGCACGCTCTCCTCGGATACAATGGGCCAGCTGGATGTTCTTGGGCATGATGTGACGTGTTTTGCATGGACAGCACACAAATTGTTATTTTCGAATAGGCCTCCTGCAGCATCATAACCGCGGAACTTTGGAAGCGCAAATCGGTTTTGAAGTCCTGAGCAATTCCACGAATCAAATGCTGCAAAGGTAGATGGCGAATCAGCAATTCGGTCGACTTCTGATAGCGACGAATTTCACGCAAAGTTCCCGGTCGATAGCGATGTGGTCACACTCCTCGCGGCTGGTGCACTTATCCGAGCTGCTTTCGTGGTGCCTTACCACCGAAAGACTAACGAGCTGTGTGCTTGGTCCCACACAAACGAGTCCTCACGGTGCGAGAGTAGAGTAAGAATTGAACGAAACGGTAACGGTATTGAATTAAAGAGGCTTTAAACTCAGAGAGTTCATTCGTCTCTTGTCCTTGAGGGCGGGAAATTTAACTGAAGGAAAACTAAGAAAAACTATTGCAAAATTCGTTATTCTCGCTCGACTCAGTCCTAGTAACCGCTATGGATGTATGTCGTATCGCCGCACCCTACACGGCTCTGGGGCCAAAAACACAACCAAACAAATGGAGCAGGGAAAAAGCCCCTTTTAGTGTGCTTGAGGAGCTCGCTTCTAAAAAGGGCGTAAAAAACCTGCTCATCTTTTGCTGAAATTAGAAGAGAGAACAAACGTAATTTTATCAGTATAGGTAGATTTAGTAATTTGACATTAGATCTGATCGAATAAACCTGTATCCTTTAGGAAATCGATGGTCCTTTTTTGCTCGACGGCGTCGTCCGATAGTGCTGTCCTTATGGTGTCTGCAACCTGAAACTTTATTCTTGAAGCATTAAATTTAGGGCATGTGATTAATATGTGTTCCACCGTGAGTCTTACATTGCACGACTCACATAGTGTTGGTTCCAATCTACGCATGATAAATTTGTGTGTTAAAAATGTATGCCCGATACGTAAACGTGTCAGACATACTTGAGTAGATCGGAGAATACTATCCTTCCAGGGAAGGGTAGTATTCTTGATCCTTCTTAAGAAGAGGTCACGGGAAAAAAACCAACTGTTCTCCCAGCTCAATCTGAGGGATTGCATGACCCATTTGATGGTGTCATTTGCTGGGTGGGAGGTGGTCCATAGTTCGGAGAGCCTACCCTCCTTGGCGAGACGATCAGCCTGTTCATTACCCTGGATTCCGCAGTGCCCTGGGACCCAGCAGAAAGTGATGTCCTTCCCTGCAATTTTTTCCTCAATGCTTTGTATCCAAGGGTGTTTACTATCGTCGCTTTGTAGCGCCCGTAATGCACTATAGGAATCCGAGAAGATCACCACCTTACTGTCATTATCACAGAGTGATGTCGCGACAAGGAGAGCGGCAATTTCGGTGGAGTATACCGAACATATGGAAGGCAGTTGGAATTTTAGCTCCGTGTTATTGGCAAAAACTCCAAACCCTGTTAGGTTTCCATCAAAAGACCCATCTGTGAAGATTTTGTGGTGGGTGTGATACTTGTTATGAAGGTGGTTATTAAAACAGGCC
Organism: Toxorhynchites rutilus septentrionalis; assembly: GCF_029784135.1. NCBI lineage: Eukaryota > Metazoa > Arthropoda > Insecta > Diptera > Culicidae > Toxorhynchites > Toxorhynchites rutilus. The sequence continues at coordinate 99,780,053 of NC_073744.1, forward strand.
GTAACAATGCTGCTGGCTTCCCCAGCCCTGACAGCATTTTTGATTGACCAGTCTATCTTTGGCGGATGTGCATGCCATGGGCGTTGACCGACTCTGCTTAATGGGGCAATAGTCGGGAGGGTGACTTGGCTAATATTTTGCAGCCAAATGTTGGCTCTGGAGTAAATGGATAGAAGATCCGGGTATTTCTCGGACGTCCGGATGGCTTTAGTGGCTAGGATATTTGTGAGGAAGTGTTCGAAAGGAACTACGCCGGCCTCCACAAGCAGAGCGTTTATTGGGCTGGTCTGAAGGGCTCCTGATGCATATCTAATCACATTATGGTAGACAGGCTTTAAGTAATTCAAGTGAGCCCAAGAGGCACGGCTGAAAAGTTCGATGCCGTAACGAATTTTAGAGAAGATAATGCTTTTGCCTATGTTGTAGATGGTTTTACGAGAACTCAAGCGGCATCGGCCACCTAGAGCTTTCACCAGCCGCAGGCGGCACTTCATACTAGCTTTAGCATTTCTGAGGTGTTGTCCGAAAGATAGTTTACTGTCAACTAGCACTCCGAGAATTCGGATAGAGCTGACTCTCTTAATAGGCCTGCCATTGATTAGACATGTTCTAAACCTTTTCCTATGACTTTTACGTTTGCAGCAGTGCATTATATTAGACTTCTCTGCCGAAAACTTAAACCCGATGGAATTTGCCCAGTTACCAACCGCCGAGATTCCTTCCTGCAGTCTTCTGCGGGCCATTTCTGGGAAAGCATTTCTTGCCATCAGCAGTAGATCGTCTGCATAGGTCAGTACCTCAGTGTTTTTAGGGATAACCTCTAGAACCGACTGCATAGCAACGAGGAAGAGGGAAACTGATAGAACCGAACCTTGTGGTACTCTGTTTTCTAGGCAACGGTGATCCGAAAGTACTCCTCCGAAGTAAACTTGAAAACCTCGATTGGTGAGGAAACAGCGAAGAATGTTGAAGAGGGAGCCTTCAAAACCCCATCGGTGGAGTTGATCGATAATGTTATGACGCCATGTGGTATCGTAGGCTTTGGCTAGATCGAGTGAAGCGATTTCACTATGTTGGCCCTTTTCGATAGTTTCTTGAAGGAAATGATCGAGTTGACTGAAGTAGGTGCCCGTACCTTTACCTCGGCGGAAGCCATCCTGTCTTGGGTCTAATAGTTGGCATTCTTCAAGGGCCGTCCTAAGTCTTCGATTGATCATTCTTTCGAAGACTTTCCCTAAGCAGTTGAGGAGTGTTATGGGACGGAAGTTGTTCGCGGTCCGTTTACTCTCCTTCACCTTTGGGATAAGTATTACCAAGCCCGTTTTCCATGTATCTGGGAAATAGCTGTTAGCCCAATATTCGTTGTATATCTGAAGGAGTAGAATTTTTGCATGAAGAGGTAGATGCTTGATCATCGGATATTCGATTCCGTCTGGGCCAGCTGATTTGCTTTTGGATATTTTTATTGCCCATAACAACTCGTCCAAAGAGAACTTATCGTTGTATTTGTGGACCTGTTCCGAAGCAGGAGGAAAAACTTTAAGTTCCGCCTTCGCCTTAATAGCCTTGAATTCGTTGGTGTAGTTGGAGGTGGCTGAAATAGTGGCAAAGTGTTCGGCTAGGTGGTCGGCTATGATGCCTGGATCTTCGGTGAAGGTGCCATTAATCTCGAAGGAATAGCAATTTGAAGCTTTCTTGCCAATAAGTAAGTTGACCTTGTTCCAAAGTTCAGATGTCGAAGTATTAGGGTTGATGCAATCAAGAAATTCCATCCAACTGTTTTGCTTGGCTTCGGTTATTACCTTCCTGGCTAGAGCTCTAGCCGTTTGGAAGTTGGTTAGGGCAATCATTTTGCAAGCGCTTCCATCAGGAAGGCGTCGTAGGATACGGAGGGATTTTCTTCTCCTTTTGATGGCCTGTGCAACTGCATCGTTCCACCATGGGACAGCCTTTCGGCCGGGTTTCCCACTGGTACGGTGGATATTTTGTTCAGCCGCCAAAAAGATGGCGTGGGTAAATTCTTCCACGGAGCAGCTTTCATGTTCAGAAAGTAAGCTGTTGATTGTGGATTCGAAGCCTTCCCAGTCGGCCGACTGGTATATCCACTTCCTGCGCAAACGAATGTTTGGGTTTCTTGACAGGGTTCGGATGTGGATGAGGAAATGATCACTACCTCTGAGGTCACTATCAACTGTCCAGCTCAACCTGGGGGCGAGGTCCCAGGAAGCAATCGTGATGTCAATGGCCGATGATGATCCGTGAAATATATTCGTATTCTATCCTGGTATGACGGTGATCGTTAAGTATGATGAGGTTTAGTATTTGGACGATTCCCAAAATTGTTTTACCTCTTTTGTCACATTTGTTTCCTCCCCATGAAGAGTGGGAGGCGTTAAAGTCACCCATCAGGACGAATGGGTGCGGTAACTGTTTGATGGCATCCGTAAGTTGAGTTTCAATGTCATTACTGTGCAATGGGGGAATATAAATGGAAGCAAGGGTTACCTGTAGAGGTCCCTTCAGTTGTATCGCACATATTTGTAATGATGATGTTATGGGGATGACGGTATGAGGAAGGTCACTCAGGACAGCGAGGCAGGCTCCAAAAAGCCCCGAGGATGGCCCTTCCTTAAAATACCAAGAAAATTTGCCGCTAAATGCCCGCTCTAAGAGCGATACATTGATTTTTTTTAGCTTCTTGAAAAGCCAGTGCTAGTGGGAGATGTTGTTCCTCAGCTAACATTAGCTTAATTTCATTCATGGAAGTGGATAGCCCACGCAAGTTCCATTGAATAGCAAGTTTTCGGTTGGGTGTTTGGTTACAGGACGAAGGGTTGCTGTTAATAGCTATAGGAGTGAATTTTAAAAAAGAGAAAAAGGTAAGTGGGCTGAGGTATGTAAATGGGGGTTCGAAGATGGGAGAAGGGTATGAGATTAGGAATGGGTAGATTTGCCGGATTTGTTCTTCAGTCTAGGATCATTTTTGGAAACATTGGCAATTTGTTTGTTGCCGAGTGGGGTGGGTTTGTTTGAATGGTTGGAGGTTTTAGTTTTGGATGCGGTGGTTGGTTGGAATGAAGTGGATGGTTGGGGAGAAGTGGATGGTTGGAGGGAAGTGGATGGTTTGGATTCGTTGGCTGGTTGGGTTGAGTTGTATTTTTGGTTTTTGGATTTCTTCCTATTGGATTCTTTTCCTCTAAAAATTTCCTCTTCTGATGATTTGAATTCATCTGAGGTTGACCTTTTGTTAGTATTCTTCCTCTTGTTGGAGGGGGTTGTTTCAATTTCCATTGAAATGTCAGGGTCGGATTCTGAATCTGACGAGGAGGTGCTGAGTTCCGATTCCTGTGGATTACTGGACGGGATTGGAACTGCTTTTTCTGAAGAAGTTTGCTTAGCCTGATTGCAGTTGCATTTGCATTGAGAACAACCTGTATTTTGAATTTTGACTAGTCTTTCTTGCAGCTTACTTGCAAAGGAAGGACCATTTTTGTTCTCAAAAATGGATTTAGCTTCCTTATAAGACACACCTTGGTCAATTCGGATTCTGATGATGTTATCCTCTGCGATCCACGCTGGGCACTTCCTACTGGTTGAGGCGTGATTTCCCTTGCAGTTCACACAAGAGGCAGGTGCATTGCAGATAAAATTTTTAATTTTGTCTTTATCATTACTATTTGTGTTAAGTTCAGGGTGGGCTACACCGCAGTTACGACAAAGTTGGAATTTTTTGGCGCACTTTTTGGAAGTGTGGCCGAAAGCGAAGCATCCGAAGCATTGCATCGGGTTTGGATAAAAATTCCTGGTTGAAGCACGGAGGAATCCGAAGTTAATTGCTTCAGGGATAACTGTTCCGTTAATGGTGAGGATCATTGTTGAAGTAGGAACTCTTTCCTTCAAGACTGGGTGAAATCGTAGAATTTTTTTAACTCCGATCACATTTTGGTCGGCTAGTTCAGATAGGAGGACATCTTCGTTTAAATACATTACGTCACGACAGGACACAATGCATTTGCGTTGGTTCAAGGTGGGATGGTATAAAATTTCAATGGGTGTTTCGTCGATCAGCGACTTTGTACCTAGAAGCAGTTGAACAAGTTTTTCATCTCGTAGATGAAGCGCATATTGAAGGCGATTTTTATTGTCGCGTTGAGGTTTAGCGTCTTTAAATTCCTTACCGATCACTCCTTGGATCGATTTGGAAACGGTGAAAGGATTCGATGGAAGAATATTACCTTCAGTGGCTCTCAACAGTAATATTTGCAAGTTGCCACCAAAAGGGTCAGCCCATCTGGGCAAGGTACGAGTGGTGGTAACACCGCTGTAAATGTTGGTTGGCCTTCCGGCGCCGGAGCTGCTGGAAGCCATGATCGGGGCCTGGCTATATCGAAATACAGCCAGGCGCGGAAAAATATTCACACACCGAGGTAGACTATACGACGTGCGACGGGGGACGAAAACGGCGGAGGACAGTAACGGCGGGGGACAATGCCAACGCAGTTACAAGAAAAAACATCGAAATCACTTGAGGAAAAGTTCACTGGCAGAAAAGCACTGTTTTAAAAACACTTGGAAAAATCACTTTTAAATGTCTGTTAAATTAAAATTAATTTGGGATATGTAGTAAAAATTTTCTAACCTATACCCTGTGGGCGTCCTATTTCTCACTAGCTCCTGGTATTAAGAAAGGTTTGGTCACTCACCGATCGTGTTGAAGAACCACTCCTAATACACCACCAAATGGTAGTGGGGTAGCGGGGAAGGGACCGGATACCGCCGACGGCAGGGCAATCGCCGTAGCGGTTCGAAGCGACGAAGCGAAGACGACCTCTTTTCACACCTCCTGAGTTGCTGGTGGTTGAAGCAGAAATTGCGCGAAAATCGCGCGTCACTGGCAGGAAAACGTTGCTGATGAGACGGGCGCAAACAGCGGGACACGCAAGGGGCAGTGAAAACTGCCGGTCAAAGTGGCCAATCCGATCGAACCAACTTCCTGAATGGCCGTTGGGGGCTTCTCGGCTGCTTCCTCCTTTCCTGGTATCCGGACAACTGTTGCTGTAAAAAACGCTATATTTAGGACCGAAATTAGCTTTGAAAAAAGCTTTGCATCCGGTTGTAGGAGAAAACTTCTATAGTTATTATTCTCTTTTAGAATGGCGCTAAAAACATAACCGTTGCGGTCGAGTGTCAGTAGCACCTTGAGAACGAAAGCAAAGGAAGCGTAATTTTATAAACCATAAAAGTATAGAATCTAAACCCCACCCTTATTATATTCGTAAGTATACAGTAAGCTTATATAATAAAGAGGGTGGGGTTTACATTCGATACTTTTATGTTTTATAAAATGACACTTCCCTTGCTTTCGTTCATTTCTTACTCTACTCTTGCACCGTCAGGACTCGAGCTCGTTAGTCTTTCGCAGACAGCTCGTTAGTCTTTCGGTGGTAAGGCACATGAAAGCAGCTCGGATAAGCGCACCAGCAGCAGGATAGGTGAAGAAGCCACATCGCTATCGACCGGGAACTTTGCGTGAAATCCGTCGCTATCAGAAGTCGACCGAATTGGTGATCCGCAGCTACCTTTGCAGCATTTGGATCGTGGAATTGCTCAGGACTTCAAAACCGACTTGCGCTTCCAAAGTTCCGCAGTTATAACGCTGCAGGAGGCTTATTCGAAGATACCAATTTGTGTGTTATCCATGCAAAACGCGTCACATCATGCCCAAGAACATCCAGCTGGCCCATCGTATCCGAGGAGAGCATGCTATATTAGCTTAGCATATAATCAACGGCCCTTTTCAGGGCTCCCAATTTGATGGATTAGAGTTCAGAAAAGTTTTTTACAGGCCGAACTGAAAGGAGCATTTAGCGAAAATCGTGGTGTCGATTTTTGACGTAGGACTACGTCTTTCATTTCTATACCGGGGTGTAAAATCAAAGTTTCGAAAACGAAAGCGTTACGCCGGAGACCGAGATTTTGAGCGTTAATAGCTCCTAAACAACTGAACGAAATGGTATGATGAACACTTCATTCGAAAGATAAAATGTCTACGCGTTATATACTTGTTACTTTTTGATCCAAAAACTTGTTTCAATAGTCTTAAAATTGCTTTCAAAACAGGCTATTGAAATCACCAATCGGTATATAAGCGAGCGGCGCTCGGAAATCCACTCAGTTCTAATTGAACAGCGATTGGAGCATGTTGTCGCTGTTGCAGTGAAGCTCTTTATTTATCATGAAAGCGCGGATGAACGGTGTCACCAAGAGCCTGTTTCTGCACCCTAGGCCAGAAGGGAATCTATCAGGAGGAGAGTGATGCCACAAACGGTTCCCTGGGAAGACATCGCTACACACACATACACGCGCGGCTATTAACAGGTGGTTATCGAGTTGGCATTAACCACTGGTGGGCTTCCAGTATCGAGGAAAATGTGGAAATATCTAATCATTACTGAAAATAATCTGCCAGTTCCTTTGGGAATTTTCAAAATATATTCATGTGAAAGAGTTTAATTGAATGTTTTCTATCCATGTAACACTGTGACCAAATATGTTTCAATCAAGTGCTATTAACAGGTGGTTATCGAGTTGGCATTAACCACTGGTGGGCTTCCAGTATCGAGGAAAATGTGGAAATATCTAATCGTTACTGAAAATAATCTGCCAGTTCCTTTGGGAATTTTCAAAATATATTCATGTGAAAGAGTTTAATTGAATGTTTTCTATCCATGTAACACTGTGACCAAATACATTTGGTTTTGTGGTTTTTCAATCAATCGCAATTAACAGGATAGCTTCAGAAGATTATTCTTCCCCATCAGTAGGATATTTCCGTATCCAATATTGTATGCGCCCGCAATCGATTATTGCTCAGTCGCCGAAAAATCCAAGCTCAGAGAGTTCATTCCCCTCTAGTTTGCCTTCCAAATTGCCATCGTAAACCACACCTTCTCTCGATTCAATCACACACAAAAAGCATACTTAAGCGATATTCTGGTGGTGAGACACATTCATTTTTCGTGAGGACATCGACAAGACAACATCGTTGCCTAACGTGCTGGAAGAGGTGGACGGCGAAGGATCGACACATACACGCGCAGAACTCTTTCCGTTAGGATGCCATTCAGCATCGAGAAAGTTCCGGAAAGATCTAATCATTGCTGGAAAATAATCTGGCAGTTCCTTTGGGAATTTTCAAAATATATTCATGTGAAAGAGTTTAATTGAAGTTTTCTATCCATGTTACACTGTGACCAAATATGTTTCAATCAAGTGCTATTAACAGGTGGTTATCGAGATGGCATTAACCACTGGTGGGCTTCCAGTATCGAGGAAAATGTGGAAATATCTAATCGTTACTGAATATAATCTGCCAGTTCCTTTGGGAATTTTCAAAATATATTCATGTGAAAGAGTTTAATTGAATGTTTTCTATCCATGTTACACTGTGACCAAATATGTTTCAATCAAGTGCTATTAACAGGTGGTTATCGAGTTGGCATTAACCACTGGTGGGCTTCCAGTATCGAGGAAAATGTGGAAATATCTAATCGTTACTGAAAATAATCTGCCAGTTCCTTTGGGAATTTTCAAAATATATTCATGTGAAAGAGTTTAATTGAATGTTTTCTATCCATGTAACACTGTGACCAAATACATTTGGTTTTGTGGTTTTTCAATCAATCGCAATTAACAGGATAGCTTCAGAAGATTATTCTTCCCCATCAGTAGGATATTTCCGTATCCAATATTGTATGCGCCCGCAATCGATTATTGCTCAGTCGCCGAAAGTTCCGAGCTCAGAGAGTTCATTCCCCTCTAGTTTGCCTTCCAAATTGCCATCGTAAACCACACCTTCTCTCGATTCAATCACACACAAAAAGCATACTTAAGCGATATTCTGGTGGTGAGACACATTCATTTTTCGTGAGGACATCGACAAGACAACATCGTTGCCTAACGTGCTGGAGGAGGTGGACGGCAAAGGATCGACACATACACGCGCAGAACTCTTTCCGTTAGGATGCCATTCAGCATCGGGAAAGTTCCGGAAAGATCTAATCATTGCTGGAAAATAATCTGCCAGTTCCTTTGGGAATTTTCAAAATATATTCATGTGAAAGAGTTTAATTGAATGTTTTCTATCCATGTTACACTGTGACCAAATATGTTTCAATCAAGTGCTATTAATAGGTGGTTATCGAGTTGGCATTAACCACTGGTGGGCTTCCAGTATCGAGGAAAATGTGGAAATATCTAATCGTTACTGAAAATAATCTGCCAGTTCCTTTGGGAATTTTCAAAATATATTCATGTGAAAGAGTTTAATTGAATGTTTTCTATCCATGTAACACTGTGACCAAATACATTTGGTTTTGTGGTTTTTCAATCAATCGCAATTAACAGGATAGCTTCAGAAGATTATTCTTCTCCATCAGTAGGATATTTCCGTATCCAATATTGTATGCGCCCGCAATCGATTATTGCTCAGTCGCCGAAAGTTCCGAGCTCAGAGAGTTCATTCCCCTCTAGTTTGCCTTCCAAATTGCCATCGTAAACCACACCTTCTCTCGATTCAATCACACACAAAAAGCATACTTAAGCGATATTCTGGTGGTGAGACACATTCATTTTTCGTGAGGACATCGACAAGACAACATCGTTGCCTAACGTGCTGGAGGAGGTGGACGGCGAAGGATCGACACATACACGCGCAGAACTCTTTCCGTTAGGATGCCATTCAGCATCGGGAAAGTTCCGGAAAGATCTAATCATTGCTGGAAAATAATCTGCTAGTTCCTCTGGGAATTTTCAAAATATATTCATGTGAAAGAGTTTAATTGAATGTTTTCTATCCATGTAACACTGTGACCAAATATATTTCAATCAAGTGCTATTAACAGGTGGTTATCGAGTTGGCATTAACCACTGGTGGGCTTCCAGTATCGAGGAAAATGTGGAAATAACTAATCGTTACTGAAAATAATCTGCCAGTTCCTCTGGGAATTTTCAAAATATATTCATGTGGAAGAGTTTAATTGAATGTTTTCTATCCATGTAACACTGTGACCAAATATGTTTCAATCAAGTGCTATTAACAGATGGTTATCGAGTTAGCATTAACCACTGGTGGTATTCCAGTATCGAGGAAAATGTGGTAATATCTAATCGTTACTGAAAATAATCTGCCAGTTCCTCTGGGAATTTAAAATTACATTCATGTGAAAGAGTTTATTTTAATGTTTTCTATCCATGAAACAGTGTGACCAAATACATTTGGTTTTGTGATTTTTCAATCAATCGCAATTAACAGGATAGCTTCTGAAGATTATTCTTCCCCATCAGTAGGATATTTCCGTATCCAATATTGGATGCATAAAACCTTGTGGCTCCAACGTAACGCTCTCGTTTTCGAAGTTCTCCAAATATTCATTCATTCAGAATGAATTCAGATTCAACTTCAAACAAATGATCTCTAAATCAACGATAGTCCTACGTCACCCTTGCGGTTTTACCATAGATATAACCCACTTCCTGTTTTTTTTTTTTTTTTTTATATAAATACGTTCATTTGTCTTTTTTGTTTGGTAAAAATTTATTTACATGGTTGATTCATTCTCGACTTCAAAACTAAATTTCAACTCATCTATATCAATCCTACCATTACTACTATCAATGAAGGTGATATATGTCAATAACAGTTTCATTATCAAAATTCGTTCATTTGTTTCAAACCCCTCCAACGACGGTCGAAGGAGATCCTCTAAATGGAGTGCGCGTTGTCTACCAGATACCACTAGCAGCTTTTGTTGTAGCACATTGAAAGCATCTCGTACTCTCCGACAGCCAAAAAATTTGTGCTGTATTGTTTCCACACTCGAAGAACAGTGTAAGCAAGTTTCATCGTCCGTTCTCCTCATAACGAACATCAGACGCCGGTGCGAGAATTTTTCGTTTACCCACATGTAAAGAAGACTACGTTGTGAAGGCAATAACTTCCGAACAGCAATATTCTTCCACACACGGGGCCAGTTAATTGCAGGATTTGCTATTTCCACTTTCGGTTTTGCTGTACGTTCTATGAAGAAACGATGGATGAGATTGGCGGAAGGCTGCTCTCGGATTTGGAAGGGTAAATTTGGATGATGATTTAGGATAAGCTTTAGGCAAGGAAGGTCTGAGGGGGGGACGGTTGTTTGGGAGAGGAAGGAATTGTAATAGGGAAGGGAGCTCATTTCGTGTAGGTGCCGATTGATTAACAGCGCATTACACTTCATCGCTGGCAATTGAAGGTTGAGACCGCCATCCTCCTGTCTTCGCGCTAGCTGCTCCATTGGGATGGTTGCACACGCACCACGGAAAAGAAAGCGTCGCATAATGGTTGTCAGTTTTGCCACGTGTGCTGCCATTGGAGACAGATTTGCTGCCATGTACCATGTCCGTGATGAGATAAAAACGTTCAACAGTGTTACCTTCTGGTGTAGTGATAAGCTTCTTGAAGAGTGCAACCATACTAGACGCGAAAAATTGGTCACGAGTATGTCCCAATTTGTTTGCACCATACCTCGGACCGAGTTGGTGAAGATTATCCCAAGAATTTTGATGGAACCTCCCGTGCGAAGCCACGGTGCAGTGATTGGATCATTCACACATCCGACGTCAATTGCGGTGGTTTTATCTTCATTCAAGCGTGCCCCTGCTATTCTCTCAAAACGCTGGAACAAGCCTCGCATCGCATCAAGCTTTTCGGCACTCGATACAATGGCACTGATGTCATCTGCGTAAGCGATAATTAAATCTGCCCCACACACTTGCTCTAATTGCAGAAGAAGTGGGTGAAGATAGAGCACGAAGAGATGCATCGAGAGAGGGTCCCCTTGTCGGACAGAACGTTGGATTTGGATTGGAGCGGAGAGGTGCCCGTTGATGAGCAAGCGAGAGGAAGAGGCTGCTGCTACACGGGAAAGCAAATTCACCAGTTCTGGGTTGAAACCCAAATCTCGCATCGTAGTAAATAAAAAGCGATGATCCACACGATCGAAAGCATGATCGAGATCAAACGAGATCAGCTTGCCTTTTTGTCTGCCCGCCTTCAGCTGTGCAATTCTGTCCTTCAATGCTAACGTTGCTTGGAAAATGTTGTGCTCGCCGTTCGAGCATTTTTGTGAGCGAGTCAAAACACTATGAGCTCGAAGCACATTTTCAAGTCGCTGCTTCAAAACACGCGTCAAAATTTTGTAGTCATAGTTGACTAGACTAATTGGGCGGTAGGAACGTGCGCTGTCCCCCGAATCTCGTTTCTTCACCAGCACGATCACCCCATCGACGAAATGGGATGGAAAATTTGACCTGATAGCGTCATTCATAACCAGGTTAAGCTCACGATGTATCACATCGAAAGTTCGCAGAAAAAACTCTTTTGGCAGTCCGTCGGGTCCTGGAGACTTTTTCGATGCGCTTGTGCGGATAGCAAAAAGTATTTCTGCCGTAGTGATTTCATACATACAAGCTTCGTTTGCATCATCCTGCTCGTGAATGATTCTCTCACACTGGAAAGGTCCCCATTCTCCCTCTTCTACATTGCCGGGCGCGTATAGATTACTGAAATACTCGACCATATGTATAGCAGCAGAATCATCGATGATTTCATCTCTCTCATTTCGCAGACGCTCGATGGTTGTTTTTCGTCGCACTCGCTCGCCCAGCTGATAAGTCGATAGCGGCTCACCAGCAACGAAGGTTTCGTTGATTCGCACGAACATTTCGGAGAACGCTCGCTGGTGTGTCAGCATCTTTGCTTTTATTCGATTGATGGTGGTGAGCATGGCAGGGTTGTTTTGGTAGCCATCGTACGCATTCCGTAGTAACTGAAAGAGACGATGTTGTTCACGATGGAAGTTATCGAATGCTGTTTTGGACTTCCATCGGAAAAAAGACTTTATTTTAGGCTTTGCGCACGATAGCCACCATTCCATCCACGACCGATAGTTTCGTCGTTGACGAGTCCAAAACTGCCACCGTATTTGGAACTCGTTAATATTTTCAGCGGTCAGTAGATGCGGACGGAGAGACCAAAATCCACGACCATGTGCTCTGTCGGGGAGAGGAAGGCAAATTCTCATGGTGACGGCCTTATGATCCGAAAAACAGCACACATGTACAGCTGTTGATCTCAGCTGTTCTCGGAGACCGTTGCTCACGTAGAAACGATCGAGCCTAGACGAAGAGTTGTGTGTGATGTAAGTATACTCGATCTCTCGTGAACGAAGTCGTGGTTTCGATGATAATTCGATACCGATAGGTGCCATGGATATGGATTTCATAATGAAGAATATGAAATATATGACATGATGTAGTGAATATATCCGAAGAAATCACTTTGGTGAAACTGCATTATAAAATTATTTGTGTACGAATGCCGCAATCGATAGTCGACTCTAATTTGCGCTGGGTAATTTCCTCGGAGGACTCAATTCCTCCTTTGAGCATTAAGAAACTCTTTCTGGTAAAACGAAGTGGTATGAATCACATTATTTGAATGATAGAATGAAGAAGTTTTCTGCCAATTTCCTTCAACCTCCAAACATATCTTTCTCCCGTTTGTCGTTTTCGCGTTCGCTAATCCTTTCTCACAACACCCATTTCTCGTTTGAGAAATTGTTGAGTAAACATTGTTTGCCAGTGCGCGTAGAGCGGGAATTCCTAAAGATTCATTGCACCTCTAATAAATTGCAGAAAGACGTGGTCTTAGGTTGATCGCACTTGATTGAAAAAATCCAAAACGAAATGTATTTGGCCGCAGCATTATATGAGTAGAAAGCAAATAATCGCTCGAAAATGACTTGATTTTCGCGATGATGTTTCACGTTTTTCATGTTATGCATCCAATATTGGATACGAAAGTTTTCCACTGATGGGAAAAAAAATATTCAGAAGCTTTCCTATTATTTGCGATTGATTGAAAAATCACGAAACCAAATGTATTTGGTTGCAGTGTTATATGGATAGAAAACATTAAAATAAACTCTTTCGCATGAATGTATTTTTCAATTCCCAGGGGAACTGGCAGATTATTTTTCAGCAACGATGATAGCAACGAGAATTCCGCGCGTGTATATATGTGTGTGGCGGCCGATGTTTCAAGCGGAACCGTGGCATCACTCTCCTCCTGATGGATTCCCTTCTGGCCTTAGGTGCACATACAGGCTCTTGGTGACACCGTTCATTAGCGCTTTCATGATAAACGAAAATAGCTTCACAACACAGCGACAACATGCTCCAATCGCTGTTCAATCATAACTGAGGGGGTTTACGAGCGGCGCTCGCTTATATACCGATTGGTGATTTCAATAGCCTGTTTTGAAAGCAATTTTCAGACTATTGAAACAAGTTTTTGGATGAAAAAGTAACAAGTATATGACGCGTAGACCTTTTATCTTTCGAATGAAGTGTTTATCATACCATTTCGTTCAGTTGTTTAAGAGCTATTAACGCTCAAAATCTCGGTCTCCGGCGAAACGCTTTCGTTTTCGAAACTTTGGTTTTACACCCCGGTATAGAAATGAAAGACGTAGTCCTACGTCAAAAGAGCCACGGCTCAGAAAAGAACCGTGTGTCCTTTTTGTACGGTGGTTAATTTTTTTGCTCTATTATAGTGAATTTCAACACATTTCGGCTGGTTCGTCACTTTTACTTCCATTTTATGGAAGAATGTCGGGAGCGAGAATTGAACTCGTGATCTCTGCGAGAGAGGTATGGATGTTACCACTACGCCAGATCGCCTCCTCCCAAAAATAATGTTAATTTTTATAACATCTAAAACTAAACAAACTAAAACTGCGAATCTTCAAATTGAAAATGGCGACAATTGTTTACGAACTTCTACTTTCTAACTGGGACAAGACCCCGTTAACGTTCGTCCAGCTAAAAAGCAGTCCAGTTAAACCAGGTTCAGTTATTGAATGATTACTGTAATTACGTGATTTAGATATATAAATCTGATACAAATGCTGTGCAACATGATGTTTACAATATTTGTGTCATAATCCTGAAATGGTCTGAATACGTTTGGTGGTAGATTGAAAATATAGTTCAAGATCATATTTTCGACTGGACAAACCAACATCATTTACCATATGCCTATATAAAATCACTCGTAAAAGTCGTCTTGTATCTTAATGCTTCAAATGTAAGAAATTTCACACGCGGGAAAAAATGTTCCAATCTTTACTTTTCGACGAAAATCTGTACCCTGTACGGTATAAAATCTGTACCAAAAATAACAAAAAACTCTGTACCTTTCTAGATTAATCTATACGTGTAGTAACACTGCTTGTGACTTTACACATTTTCTGATCGGTTGTTTCTGTTGCAGTTGTTTTCGGGCGTTAATTAACACTTTGGCGACACCACAGTGGTTACGTACGAAAACTAGCGTCCGACTGCCGGCGACACCACAGTGGTTACGTGCGCTTAGTGTCTCACTGGCCGGCGACAGCACTTTAGTATCGTTTGAATTCTGTTGGGATTTTGTTTAGGTAACATTAACCTACACACGCCTACAGGTTTTTTTATTTTTTATAAATAGGGGAGGTGGGGAAATACGGACGTGCGCTTAGTGTCTCACTGGCCGGCGACAGCACTTTAGTATCGTTTGAATTCTGTTGGGATTTTGTTTAGGTAACATTAACCTACACACGCCTACAAGTTTTTTTTATTTTTTATAAATAGGGGAGGTGGGGAAATACGGACATATTAAGAAGAACTTCAATTATATCTTTCGAAACTCATATTTCTCCAAACTTAAAAAAAAGTTCCTTACATTTCAATATACTGTTTTTCGAATTATTCGGCCGAATGTTTTTCAATGTTTTTACTAAAATTAAAACAGACCGGAAAGTAGAACATTTTTCGAAGATTATGTGGGAGAAATATGGACAGTTTTGTAATATTTACGCATGTATATGGTCGAAATTTAATGAAAGTGAGAAATAGCAAACTCAATAAAAAATAAAATATCTACTAAAAAAAAGATTTCTAAAACCGGACAATCCATGATCAAAAGTGGATAATACATGATTTATCTTTGAAGAAAAACATTGACATTATTACCAACTAGAGACTTGGGGATTTTCAACAAACCCAAACCTGATTACATATGATTTTCACGAAGAAAGATCAATTTGCATTTAATAGTTGCGTGAAAACATGCAAAATCGGACAAACCAACATCATTTACCTTATATGTTAGCATATCAAATTAATATATATCTGCGTATACCACCGGTGATCAGGCATCGGAACACTCGCATCGATTTCCACTCAGCGCGGGTAAACGATAGCAGACGAGTAGCAGTCGTCTGCTATCGTTTACCCGCGCTGCGTTATTTTGTTCCTTCATGTGTGACTGTCGATCGCCCCACATCGCACTCAGCGAATGCTAAGTGAGTGAGTAGGATGCATTGCTTCCATACTTTACCTTCCTCACTCGCTCTGATGCATAGCGTGATCTATTCCGTCAGACACTCGCTCGCATCCCCCTCCGAGGCAATAAAAGTTTGACTCGCACGGCAAAACGAGGGGCATGATTATTTGCGATCGTGAATTTGGACCGAGTTACTTCGGATAGTTCACAGAGAGGCAAACGATTAGTTCGCATTGAGCAGCCAGTGCAGGATGGTAGATTAGAGATGGGCAAAACAGTTCACTTTGATGAACGGTTAGTGAGTGAACCGTTCATCTACGTGAATCAGTTCTTTTGAACCGTTCTTTCGTTCAGCGGTATTAAGAACAACATAGAATGTTGGCTGGAACCCAACATCAATAGACAGCTATTAATTGATATCGTTGGATTGGATAGTGTACGTATGGTATTTATGTAATAATTTGATCCGCACAAAATATGTGCAATTTTTCATATTCTCTTTTTGGACAACACACTGGTTCCATGTAAGATTACATATTTCATAATGTTCATTCAGGGAAAAAAATCAACAGCGATTTTCACTAACAATCAATCATACAAACAATCTCAATAACACGTACACGCAATAGACCAATCAATGAAAGCCACGAAAAAACTTTTTTCTCAACATGCCCTCACTATAAAATTTTATGTTTACCTAATCCATGAATCGCCCCAGCTTCCCCCAGATTTTTTTCTGATAATCACGAAATATATGAATGTTAGGCGGAATTGAAAGAATACATGTAATTGAAAATATATATTTTTGCTTTTAAAACTACGAAAATCTAATTTAATTTTTAACACAAAATTGAGTATACATTAACAAAATAAACCCTGCGTTAGATGCATTTTGCTCATCATGACAATATCGTTTTATTTTCCTTACAAGCGTTCTCGTTATATTTGTTCATTCCGTCCAGCGCAAATCAGTTCAGCTGCACTAGTTCGTTCGCAAACAGTTCGCCCGCAAACAGTTCGTTCTGAACCAGTTCGTTCACAAGCAGTTCACTCTCCATCAGTTCACTCTCAAACAGTTCACTCGCAAACCGTTCTTTCGGAATCAGTTCGTTCACAAACCGTTCGCTCGCAATACGTTCGTGGGGAGAACTACCGTTCTTTGAAAAAGAACGACCGTTCGTTCACTCTTTTCGGCGAACTAGTTCGTTCGTACCGTTCGTGAACGGTTTGCCCATCTCTAATCTGAGGAGGATATTCTAAAAAAAATGTAAGATTGTCATTTGTTTCTTTCTTAAATGTAACAGCACTATTCGCATTTCCGCACATCGGGAAGAAAAGATAGCATTATATTAGATCCGCCATTATGAAGGTCAGCAAACTCACATCAATGTGATATCTAATGGACAGACCAATCCACCAACATTGATTCCAAGTGCCCCAGCAAACTTGCAATGACAGCTTCACCAATGTAGAGCCCTCCGCCAAATCTATCAGCAGCTAACATCCCTCCAAATCCAATATTCGCACATACTTTGTCGAACCTAGCATACTACCCATACCTCTCGCCAATGCCATCAGCCGGTAGCATTCCAGCTTCGATAACTTCGAATGGGGCGATCCCGGACCAGCGCCAACACCTGTCAATCAAGGATCATCTAGTCAATCCACGATACCAAACAGTGCAAGCTCTCCAATGCCATCATCACCTGCGATTGGAGTGGGCGCGGAAACTTCACCATCAGCAGCTGCTTCATCAAATGTACCCTCGGGCACTGCCACTGCCATTACCGCTGTTGGAACACTTTAAGCACAACCTGCGACAGTTGGTTTCCTAATATTGTGGTCGAGGAGCAAGAAAACCGTGACTGGTTGGACATTTTCTTTACCTTGTGTCGGGTGTGAATCCTGATGAGCGTGGTACAGCGCGGACTCGATTATATACAGTTTTTGATTTCTGTTCACTGTATATAATCGAGTCAAATTTTTTTTTTATTTTTTTTTTTACATGTATTTTTCGATTTTTGAAAATAAAAGAGGAATTTGATTTTTGATTTATCCCCATTAAGTCAGAAAACACCTTTCTCACACGAAAAAAAAAGAATTTATCCAGATTGTCTTAAAGGGTGTGTCACATCAAATTGCATCACGGAAAAAACGCTGTAGAAATTTAATTTTTAGGAATTATATCTTCAGCTTTCGCTTATAATCAGATAAGAGTGTATAGATCACGTTGGCCATGCTTCACTGTCAATTTTTCGTAAATTTGGAAAAATGTCGTCGAACGAAAAAGAGCGTCGTGAATTAATCCTGTGCACTCATTTCGAGAATCCGGAGGTGTCACATCGGGACATCGGTAAGATGCTGGGAATCGTCCAATCCACGGTCAGCAGAGTACTAAAACGATACTTCGAGAACCTAACCATCGACCGGAAGGTGAAGAACGGCAAAAATGGATGTTCCGTCAGTGAAAAAACTGACAAGTGCGTAGTTAAGCAGTTTAGACGTGATCAGAGAAGTTCGGTCCGGGATGTCGCCAATAAGCAGAATTTGTCAAGTTCATTCGTCCAGCGGACCAAGCAGCGGGAGGGCCTGCGTACATACAAGGTTCAGAAGGCTTCTAACCGCGACGAAATGCAAAACATTGTGGGGAAGACGCGAGCCCGGAAGCTGTACACCGAAATGCTGACGAAGCCGCATTGCCTGGTAATGGACGACGAAACCTACGTCAAAGCGGACTTTCGTCAGCTGCCGGTACTGTTGTTCTTCTCCGCAGAGGACAAATTCAGCGTTCCGGAGGAGATTCGCAAGCAGAAACTATCCAAGTTTGCCAAAAAGTACATGGTGTGGCAAGTGATCTGCTCTTGCGGAAAGCGGAGCGCCCCCTTCGTGATGACCGGCACGGTAAACGGGCAGGTTTACCTTAAGGAGTGCCTACAGAAGCGCTTACTACCACTATTGAAGCAGCACGAGGGCCCGACCATCTTCTGGCCGGATCTCGCTTCGTGCCACTATTCAAATGACGTGTTGGAGTGGTACGAAGCCAACGGGGTCACCTTCGTGCCAAAGGAAATGAACCCGCCCAACGCGCCGGAGCTTCGCCCAATAGAGAAATATTGGGCGATTATGAAGCAGGCCCTCCGGAAGAACCCAAAAGTTGTCAAATCGGAGGCGGACTTCAAGAGAAAATGGATTTCTGTTCAAAAACAGGAAGTGGGTTATATCTATGGTATAACCGCAAGGGTGACGTAGGACTATCGTTGATTTAGAGATCATTTGTTTGAAGTTGAATCTAAATCCATCCTGAATGAATGAATAAATAAATATTTGGGTGACTTCAAAAACGAGAGTGTTACTTTGAAGACTCAAGGTTTTATGCATCCAATATTGGATACAAAAAACCTTGTTCTGAAGAATAATCTTCAGAAGCTTTCCTGTTAACTGCACTTGATTGACAAATCACAAAACCAAATGTATGTGGTCGCAGTATTATATGGATAGAAAACATTAGAATAAACTCACTTGAATGTAATTTTCAATTCCAAGGGGAACTGGCAGATTATTTTTCAGCAACGATCATTTCTTTCCAGGTTTCCTCTCGATAACCAGCAAACGAAAAGAGTTGCGCGCGTGTATATGTGTGTGTGGCGGCTGCTTCTATGTCTTCCCGAGGAACCGTATTTCGATGCTGATACTCTCTTCACCTTCTCTTCTCCTTCTGATCGATCGGCTTTTCTGCGCTTCCTCACAGTTAAAACAAACTGATTGCATTTCAGGTCATGTCAAGCCAGGTAATGAATACCTCGATCCCTCGCCGTTCAGCTCGTTCAGTAACGATGTTGTCTTGTCGATGTCCTCAGGCGTCGTGCACAAATTACGTAACACAAAAATCCGGATTTTGAACCTCCCCCTCTTTCGTAACGCAATTTCCTATCTCTAATAAACAGAAAGTAACGCAACATCTACCCCCTCCCCCCTTATCGCGTTACGTAATTTGTGCACGACGCCTCACGAAAAATGAATCGGTTTCACCACCACAATATCATTTCAGTATGCTTTTCGTGCGTGATTGAATCGAGAGAAGGTGTGGTTTACGATGGCAATTTGGAAGGCAAACTAGAGGAGAATGAACTCTCTGAGTATGAAAATTTCGGCGACTGAGCAATAATCGATTGAAAATTATATAATTTTGGCGATACGAAACATTTTCCGTTTTTCATGTTATGCATCCAATATTGGATACGAAAATATCCTACTGATGGGAAAGAAGAATCTTCAGAAGCTTTCCAGCTAATTACACTTGATTGAAAAATTACGAAATCAAATGTATTTGGTCGCTGTGTTCGCCATATAATTAGAAAACATTAAAATAAACTCTTTCGCATGGATGTATTCTTCAATTCCCAGGGAACTGGCAAATTATTTTTCAGCAACGATTAGATCTTTCCGGAATTTTCTCGATGCTGTATGGCGTCCAAATGAAAATTCTCATTTCAGTTTGGCCTGCAACAAACTTTTCTGAACTCTAATCCATCAGATTTGGAGCCCTGAAAAGGGCCGTTGATTATATGCTAAGCTAATATAGCACCCTCTCCTTGGATTCGACGGGCCAGCTGAATGTCCTTGGGCATGATGTGACGCGTTTTACGTGGATAGCACACACATTTGTATCTTCGAATAAGCCTCCTGCAGCGTCATAACCGCGGAACTTTGGAAGCGCAAGTCGGTTTTGAAGTCCTGAGCAATTCCACGAACCAAAAGCTGCAAAGGTAGCTTGCGGATCAGCAATTCGGCCGACTTCCGATAGCGATGAATTTCACGCAAAGTTCCCGGTCGATAGCGATGTGGCTTCTTCACCTATCCTGCGGCTGGTGCGCTTCGTGTGCCTTACCACTGAAAGACTAACCTGCTATCTGCTTGGTCCCAAACAAACGAGTCGTCACGGTGCGAGAGTAGAGTAAGAAATGAACGAAAGCAAAGGAAGCGTCATTTTATAACCTGTTTTCGAAGCTATCATTAAGCTATTGAAACAATTTTCCGACTCAATAAATAGCAATCATATAACTCTTGGACATTTTATCTTTTGTATGAAATGATTATCACTGTTCCGTTGATCCGAAGCAGAATGAATCACGCTTAAAGAAGGAATGGATTTTTTCTTGGAATTTACTCAGCAAAAATAATGCCCTTTCCCAACACTTAAAAACGACAAACGGTAAACAGTTTCATCAAAGTGATTTCTTCGATATGGGGATATATTCACTACATCATGTCATATATTTCATATTCTTCATTATGAAATCCATATCCATGGCACCTATCGGTATCGAATTATCATCGACACCGCGATTTTCGCTAAATGCTCCTTTCAGTTCGGCCTGTAAAAAACTTTTATGAACTCTAATCCATCAAATTTGGAGCCCTGAAAAGGGCTGTTGATTATATGCTAAGCTAATATAGCACGCTCTCCTCGGATACGATGGGCCAGCTGGATGTCCTTGGGCATGATGTGACGCGTTTTGCATGGATAGCACACAAATTGGTATCTTCGAATAAGCCTCCTGCAGCGTCATAACCGCGGAACTTTGGAAGCGCAAGTCGGTTTTGAAGTCTTGAGCAATTCCACGAACCAAATGCTTCAAAGGTAGCTTGCGGATCAGCAATTCGGTCGACTTCTGATAGCGACGAATTTCATGCGAAGTTCCCGGTCAATAGCGATGTGGCTTCTCCACCTATCCTGCTACTGGTGCGCTTATCCGAGCTGCTTTCGTGGTGCCTTACCACCGAAGGACTAACGAGCTGCCTGCTTAGTCCCGATGAAACGAGTCCTCACGGTGCGAGAGTAGAGTAAGAAATGAACGAAAGCAAGGTAAGTGTCATTTTATAAAACATAAAAGAATCGAATGTAAACCCCACCCTCTTTATTGTATAAGCTTACTGTATACTCACGAATATAATAAGGGTGGGATTTAGATTCTATACTTTTATGGTTTATAAAATGACGCTTCCTTTGCTTTCGTTCATTTCTTACTCTACTCTCGCACCGTGAGGACTCGAGCTCGTTAGTCTTTCGCAGACAGCTCGTTAGTCATTCGGTGGTAAGACACACGAAGTCAGCTCGGATAAGCGCACCAGTAGCAGGATAGGTGGAGAAGCCACATCGCTATCGACCGGGAACTTCGCATGAAATTCGTCGCTATCAGAAGTCGACCGAATTGCTGATCCGCAAGCTACCTTTGCAGCATTTGGTTCGTGGAATTGCTCAGGACTTCAAAACCGACTTGCGCTCCGCGGTTATGACGCTGCAGGAGGCTTATTCGAAGATACCAATTTGTGTGCTATCCATGCAAAACGCGTCACATCATGCCCAAGGACATCCAGCTGGCCCATCGTATCCGAGGAGAGCGTACTATATTAGCTTAGCATATAATCAACGGCCCTTTTCAGGGCTCCAAATTTGATGGATTAGAGTACAGAAAAGTTTTTTACAGGCCGAACCGAAAGGAGCATTTAGCGAAAATCGTGGTTTCGATAATAATTCGTTACCGATAGGTGCCATGGATATGGATTTCCTAATGAAGAATATGAAATACATGACATGATGTAGTGAATATATCCGAAGAAATCACTTTGGTGAAACTGCATTATAAAATTATTTGTGTACGAATGCCGCAATCGATAGTCGACTCTAATTTGCGCTGGGTAATTTCCTCGGAGGACTCGATTCCTCCTTTGAGCATTAATAATCTCTTTCTGGCAAAACGATGTGGTATGAATCACATTATTTGAATGAAAGAATGAAGAAGTTTTCTGCCAATTTCCTTCAACCTCCAAATATCTTTCTCCCGTTTGTCGTTTTCGCGTTCGCTAATCCTTTCTCACAACACCCATTTCTAGTTTGAGAAATTGTTGAGTAAACATTGTTTGCCAGTGCGCGTAGAGCGGGAATTCCTAAAGATTCATTGCACCTCTAATAAATTGCCGAAAGACGTGGTCTTACGTTGATCGCACTTGATTGAAAAAATCCAAAACGAAATGTATTTGTTCGCAGCATTATATGAGTAGAAAGCAAATAATCGCTCGAAAATGACTTGATTTTCGCGATGTGAAACATTTTCCGTTTTTCATGTTATGCATCCAATATTGGATACGAAAATTTCCACTGATGGGGAAAAAAATATTCAGAAGCTTTCCTGTTAATTGCGATTGATTGAAAAATAACAAAACCAAATGTATTTGGTTGCAGTGTTATATGGATAGAAAACATTAAAATAAACTCTTTCGCATGAATGTATTTTTCAATTCCCAGGGGAACTGGCAGATTATTTTTCAGCAACGATGATAGCAACGAGAATTCCGCGCGTGTATGTGTGTGTGTGTGTGTGTGGCGGCTGCTCCGATGTTTCAAGCGGAACCGTGGCATCACTCTCCTCCTGATGGATTCCCTTTTGGCCTTAGGTGCACAAACAGGCTCTTGGTGACACCGTTCATCAGCGTTTTCATGATAAACGAAATTAGCTTCACAACAACAGCGACAACATGCTCCAGTCGCTGTTCAATCATAACTGAGTGGGTTTACGAGCGGCGCTCGCTTATATACCGATTGGTGATTTCAATAGCCTGTTTTGAAAGCAATTTTAAGACTATTGAAACAAGTTTTTGGATCAAAAAGTAACAAGTATATGACGCGTAGACATTTTATCTTTCAAATGAAGTGTTTATCATACCATTTCGTTCAGTTGTTTAAGAGCTATTAACGCTCAAAATCTCGGTCTCCAGCGTAACGCTTTCGTTCTCGAAACTTTGGTTTTACACCCCGGTATAGAAATGAAAGACGTAGTCCTACGTCAAAAAACTTCAACCTGACGTTGTACAGAACCTTATGGACGGGGTAAAGAGGAAGGTGCGAGCATACGGGCTTGGGCTCGAAGTATGAATAAAAAGAAAATGCCAAATGTTGTTTAATAGTTTTTATTTTACTGTCTAAAATTTTCAAAAGGATCGGTCTACTGGGCGAATTTCTACAGCGTTTTTTCCGTGATGCAACTTGATGTGACACACCATTTAGGAGGTGATAGACGATTAGATTTGATGAAAAAATCCTCCTACGCATATTTTCGAATTTCAACAATGACAGAGTTATAGAACTTTTTTTTGTTTCGGACTCTGTTGCTTCAAACTGGCTCTACATTAAAAAGTACGCTACGGAAGACAATTTTGATGATTTCATTTGAAAGATGAGAAAAATTAGTACAGGATTAGTAGTGGAACAACTCAATTAGTGGATGTTAATAACATTTTGGAAGTGAAAAACTTCAAAGTTAATAATTTTTAATGTGTTATTATTAATTTTATCCTAAAATTTTAAATTGAACTACATTGTTTTGCAACAATTAAATTGAAGTTCTTTAACCGCTCTACAATTCGTTCTTTGACGCCCAACTTCTATCTTTCATTATTTGGCTGCAATATCGATCTAAACAATTCCTGGTGAAAATTCAAGCAATATCTTAAAAAATACCGATTTTTACCCCACTATACATGTAATAGCCACTTAAACTTCACCTTAACGCTGAAAGGTTCTCCTTTCCTTCTTGAAATAAGCTAGAAAAAAACATTTTTTTCCAAGCTGTATATAATCGAGTCCAAAATTGTATATAATCGAATCACATATAATCGAGTCCGACCTGTATATCTATACTCGTCTCCGGCAAGATGCTTAACGGTAGTTTTCGTAGGAGTGTTGCTCTATCTATATCAACTCGGCTTTTTCCGCAACAATAACACCGATCGGTTGGAAAAAGCTCGCAGAATTGTCGTTCAGCAGATCAACAATGCTCACGGAGTGAGACCAAATATCATTCCTCGGGCACGAATGGTTCCTCCCAGGCCGGTTGCTGCGGATGTGGCAGTTAATGATCTTTAAGCGGCACAAAACCCGGTTCCAGCACCTCCAGCTGAGTAACCTCCTGTGGCCGCTTACCTCTCTAAAAATCAATGAGAAAAATTATAAATTGAAATCTATATAATTTTACAAGGTTTTACCTTTAATTCGAATGTAGACGAATGCACAATAAATAATTTGCTGCAGAAACTATAACTTTTAAAACCATTTGCCGTTTTGACGTGGGACTACGTCTAACCGGAATATATGGAGGGTAAAATGAAAACCTAAACACAGAACATGCAGGAAAAAATGAAAGATTTCGAATGCTTATAGCTCGAACATTTCTTACTGGATAGGAGAGATGTTTGCATCAATTGATAGGGAATATTTCTACGCATCTATCGCAACTAACAAAATGTTGTTTTTCATTAGATAAACAATTGAATAACTGTAAAATATTAGGCGTTATCTAAACGCCCTAACTGCATCGTTCTGATTGGCCCAATTTACGGTTTCCCTAACACAGCCATCAAAACCAAGCAGCCTTGGGGAAATCGGCATTGCAAATACATGAAAGTAGGGGGACTTTTGTTCTCATCGAAAAATGTTCCCTAACACAGACTTTAAAACCAAGCATGAAGTGTAGATATTGAAAAGAATTGGTCCCAAGATGGATCCTTGAGGAACACCTGCATTCACAATGAATTTCTCTGATGAAATATTGTTTATAGAAACATTGAACGCTCTATCAGAAAGATAATTTTTTATAATTTTTATCAAGTATGTAGGAAAACCAAAGTTCTGAAGCTTGTAAATGAGACCATTATGCCAAACATTATCAAATGCTTTTTCAACATCAAGAAGTGCCATGGCAGATGATTTTGAAACTGACTTGTTTCGTCTGATTATATTGTATACTCTACGAAGCTGGTGAATTGTAGAGTGACCTTTTCGGAATCCAAACTGCTCATCCAAAAATATATTGTGCTCATCTGCAAAAGCAAGAATGCGCGTTAATATAATTTTTTCGAATACTTTCGAAAATGCTGGGAGAAGGCTAATTGGTCGATAGCTCTTTGAAGAAGAAGGATCTTTTCCGGGTTTTAGTATCGGGATCACTTTTGCCAACTTCCAACTCGAGGGGAAGTAGCCAAGTGATAGACATCTGTTGAAGACAGAAGTCATAATTAATAAGTCATCATAATATAAGTTGTTACTAAGATGTTTCAACTCAATGTTAAATATACTGTCGAAGCCAGGGGCCTTCATATTCTTCAATGAGCGTATAACCGAGATAACCTCTGCAGTCGAGATGATTTCATTCTCTTGAGATACAGAATGGATATTGTCAATAGCCCTTACAGTATCATTCGCCGAAGCTTCAAATGGACTTGTAATGTTCTGGACAAGATTGTGTGAACAAGCGAAATGGTTGCCAATTTCATTAGCCTTTTCGGCAGGTGTTATCAATCGTTCTGAATTGTCAGGTTGAAGAAGAGGAGGAATAGGATTAGGCTTGGTCTTGAGAATTTTAGCGAGCCTCCAAAAAGGCTTGGAGTTATTCGGAAGTTTACTTATATCTTTTGCGAATTTTTTGTTACGGAGATCAATCATTCTGGCCTGGATAACCTTGGTTAACTGATTATACTGTCGTTTCCTCTCTCGAATACCAGTACGTTGGTACTGCCTTCGATAGAGGTTCCGAAGCCTAATCAAATATTTAGTAATGGAATCAATTTGAACAGTCACTCACCTGAATCGTTTCTGGGATGTGGTTTTGGCGAGCCTGAATAACTGCAGTTTGAATAGAGCTGACTGTTGCTTCGATATCTTCGGGAGATTCAAGAGGCTGATTGAGATCAATGTTGTTGTCAATAAGCTGCTGGAATTCCACCCAATTCGCACGATGATAGTCCCGTCTACATTGTGGCCTCCTGACTACGACATTCACTCCCAATTCAACCATCACTGGGAAGTGATCCGAACTCTACTCGTTAAGGGCAATAGGATCACCGATGTGGCGATCCATGTTGGTAATGAAGAAATCAATTATGGAATGTACTCCAGAACGAGAAATGCGAGTGGGGGTCGCTGGACTAAGAATCCTGTAGCGCTCACACTGTAGATCATCATTTAGAGTCACTCCATATTGATTCCTCCTTTGGTTTCCCCAGGACTGATGTCAAGCATTAATGTCCCCGCCGATGACGTATTTCGACTGCCTTCGTGTTAGCTTGATGATATCGTTTTTAAGAAGTAACGCTGAGCCATCTCTGATTGACGTCTGTTTGGGATAGTAGACCGCAATCACGATAATAGACCCAATCGATGTTGTGATTTCCGCCCCAATAGCTTCGATGATGTTAAGTTTCAGACACGGCAAAAGTCGATATCTGATGTTATTTCTGATGGCTAAGGCAACACCTCCTCCACCAGAACCAGCACGATCCATTCTCAATAGACGATAATTCGGGACTCGAATATTAATATTCGGTTTAAGATGCGTCTCAGTAACGATAGCTACGTCGATGCTGTTTGTCACCAGGAAGTCAGTGAACTCGATGAGCTTACTCTTGAGAGAGCAGGCATTCCAATTAATTAGCCTTAGAGATGACCGATCCATGGTTATAATAAAAATGTAGCATAACTTGTACTTGTTCCTGTTGGTTGCGACAACTTCTAGTCTGTCGATCTAGTTCAAGAACAGGGTTGCAAGTTCTTGCATGCTATAAAGCTCCTCAGTAGAAGAGGAATGAGGTGAAGGTTTTGGTGTAGGTGGTAAACCAATAGCTGCAACCTTACTATAGCTCGGTTGCTCCTTTTTTGGCTTTTCGCTAGAAGAGGCCGTTTGGGGGCGACCTGTAGGAAGTGGAAGAGGAGGAAGAACAGGAATCGTGCGAGAAACCATTGGAGGGAACTCTTTGTCAGTAAATTCTGGAACCTTCTTCCTATTCTGTGTTTTATCAGTAGCTTGCTTCCGGATACGTTTAAAATCCGCACGTTTTGTGCAGCTACGGCTGGTGGCTTGGTGACTTTCGCCACAGTTAACGCATTTGCGAGGTTCTTTTTCTGGAAGGCTGCAAGTACTTGTTAGGTGGTCAGCAGCACACTTGCCACAACGAGTTTTCATGTGACAGTTTCTTGTTCCGTGTCCGAAACCAAGGCAATTTGAACATTGCGTTACATCCCGATGTTGAGGTTTGTATCGGTCCCATTGTACCGAGATGTTGAAGATCTCACTGATTTCTCTTAGGCGAGTTATGTTGGCTGATCCTTTCTTGAAGTGGATCAGGTACAAAACATTGGAATACCCATTGTCTGGCGTTTTATACCTAGTCATCCGATATACAGCTAACGGCTGAATATTGTATGATTGTTCCAGATCTTTTGACGTAGGACTACGTCTAACCGGAAGATATAGGGGGTGAAATGGAAATCTAGGCACTGAACAAGTAGGAAAAAATGCAAGATTTGGAACGCTTATAACTCGAGCATTTCTCAATAGATCGCAAAGGTTTTTGCATCAATTGATAGGAAATATATCTACGCATCTATCATAACGAATAACATTTCATTTTTCTTGAGATAAATAATTGAATAATTGTGAAATATCAAGCATTGTCAAAATGCACTATGTGCCCATTTTTGATTGGTCCATTTTGTGCTCCTCAAATCGTACCGACCAAAACGGGCAACCAGAGCAGCAGCGAAATAGAATGAAGCACGATTGGAAAGGAAAAAGAAAAAAAAGACGGGTGGGTAATGTCGGGGACATAACCGGAGTGACGTAGGACTATACAAAGGGAACAGCTTTTGTTAAATATATATTTTAAATATATTGTTTTATTATCTTCTCCTACGTGAATACCTACCTATCTACCTGAAAAATGGATTAGTTTACTGTTTCTCTTTATGAACATGTTGGTGGTTCTGAAAAGAACCTTTGGTGTTGTGTTTTTGTTATCACTCGATATTCCCATCTTGTTCGGTTAAACCTTCCTGTTTAGCTATTGCGTTTGCCACTCGCCACAGCTTTCACAGTTGGAAAATTTCTTCCCATCCAGCTTGTGACATGTTGTTCAGTAAATTACATTTAATGCGACGTGCCGGAGAAACACTTTGCCACTCACTGAAACTAATTATTGCCTTGATGAGCGCCGAACCGAAGCTGCTCTGTTCTTGATGCGGGTTTTCTGATTGTCGTGAGCAGCTTTGCAAGCCAACTCGAGCACTCCGACGGCCGAAACTCTATAATCGCTGTTAGGTATACTGGTGCTCCGGCACCAATCCGTTCGGCTTAGTTACCCTTGCGGAGCAATCAGTGAATGCGACCAACAGGGAACTGGAGACCTGCACGGTTCGAGTGAGACTTTGCCTTTCCCTTAACTTGTCCTCCTTTGTTACGTCCACGATGCCGATGCCGTACAACCACACGGGTTTACGGTTTGAAAGAAAATAAGATATTTTTTGGGGCCGCGTGTTCTATACTCTAGCGGTACACACTCACAGAATAGAGGCAAATCGGCAGACTCAGCCAGAGGGGCGAGTCCAACGAGACGAACGAATGAGCGTTAAAAGGGAGCGATGGCAAAAAAATACATTCATTACGATTTGTTCGCTCGTTGGATTCACATGCAGACTAAAAAGGGTCCTTTTCAGGATCACAAAATTATCTTTAATCTAAAGAGTTTATTGTTTTGTTATCACTCGATATCCCTATCTTGTTCGGCTAAACCTTTCTGTTTAGCGATTGCGTTTGCCACTCGCCACAGTTTTCACAGTTGGAAAATTTCATCCCATCCAGCTTTGTGACATGTTGTACAGTAAATCACATTCAATGCGACGTGTCAAAGCGCCACTCAGTGTCGCATTGGAGGTGATTTTAACCTGTAATTGAACATTTGCGATGACAGTGGTACAGTGTCGACTTTCAATGTGGGGTCATAATTTGGATCTCTATGTTTACAAAAATGTCCAACTAAATAAGTCGCATTACATGTCCGTACAATTAGCTAAATGTCGAACTAATAGTAAATTACTGTATTTTCAATCTGGAAACAATTTAAGAATTGGTGAAAATTGAATAATCAGGAAAGTCCCCAACTATCAATAAGCTCAGAACAACTGCCAAATTCACATACTCATCAGATCCTGGCAAACAAATTATGAAAAAATCAATTTGTGTTTTATTATTATTTTGGATAATGTTTTAGAAAGCATTGAACTGTATTTCCTAAACTCTTTTTTGGGAGGTTTAATGGCCCTGAAAAGCGCCTTGTTTTATGGAATGGTTCCAATTTAGAAAACTTTTTGCAGTTTGTATAAAGAACAAACTTTTTTCTTCTGCTACCTGATGCCGTTTTGCGATTGCGTTTGCCACACGCCACTCGCTGCAACTACCTGTTGTCTTGATGTCCACCGAACCAAATGTGTTCTGTTCCGAATGCGGGTTTTCTTATCGTCGCGAGCAGCTTTGCCAGCTAACTCGATCACTTCGGCGGCCGAAACTAAACACGGTTCGAGCGGGAATTTGCCTTTCCCTTCATTTTTCCTCCTTTACTAAACTGACCAGACGTCCCGCGTTACGCGGGACAGTCCCGCATTTCAACAAAATGTCCCGCGTAAGATTCCGTCCCGCGAAACGTCCCGCATTTGGCAAAAGAAACGAAAATGTCCCGCGATATCAATATATTTCAATATCACAATTTGATCATGTTGATTTTCTTAAATGGATGAACCTCAAAAATACTTTTATTTGGTAGACTGTTCAAGAGCGCTTCTAATGCATCCAAAGATTAATACGTTGAGCTGGTTTCATGGCACCGACATTGGGCTTTTTGTTTAGAGAGTGTCAACTGGAAGCGACAGCAACGAAATTGGAAAGTGATTTTTATA
This sequence comes from Toxorhynchites rutilus septentrionalis, assembly GCF_029784135.1. NCBI lineage: Eukaryota > Metazoa > Arthropoda > Insecta > Diptera > Culicidae > Toxorhynchites > Toxorhynchites rutilus. The sequence goes on from NC_073744.1 coordinate 99,810,256, forward strand.
AAAGTCCCCTATGGATTCGCAGGGACCAACGTGAGTCAGACGAAAAGTTCATCTTTGGTCCCCTAGCTCAGTCAGGGCTTAACGTTTTAAATAAGCCGGAAGAACTAGTGTATACTCGACAGGAAGAGGCAGAGTTGTTTGATGAAGTATCGTAAATGAAGCGCTGGGCGGTCTTACGAAAGTTGGCCGGAACCTGATCCATGGCCGATGAAAAGATGTATATCGGCGTGTTATTTTACCTTTTCGTGGCTTTGGTGGTCGTCTGTCGCTCTATTTTGGCAGTTCGCCCAAAACTTTTCTATCGGACGCAGCTGGGGAATGTTGGGAAGGTTGGTGGTCTTCGCGACAATGTTTATCTCCAGCCGATCCATTCTCCAATGATCTTTTTGGCATAATGGGTTCGGCATAAAGACCACATCACCTTCCCAACTCCGGCAAGCACTTCGTACTATATATCTCCCCGTTCACCATATGACTCGATAGAAGAGCGCCTTCGACATTCCCTTAACGTCTGTCAGCGAAGGACCTTCTTCGGGAACTTGATGTGAATGATATATTCGACGTCATCGCTTATCTGGGGAACGTAAAGTACCCGGTCCCCTGCCATTCGTTGAATTCTAGCATCAAGTACGTCTCGTCTTTCATTATGAGTACGAAAAGAAGTTTTTCACTTCTTTCGCAGGAAAGAAGTTTTTCCCCAGCACCTCAAGCTACTCCTTGCCTGCTGCTCAGATACGGTCGGTCTCGTCTGACGCTTCCGCATAAAAATGTCCATTTTGGCCAGATTCTTCTCCACCGTTTGGCCGGTGGCTGCGATCCCCCGGCTTAAGGAGCGGCAAAGAGATGATATTTTAAATACCAGATCGGCTATATCTGGCGGACAAAAAGTGCCTCAGGATGTCCAATTATTTCGCTGTGGGGTGGAGCTTGCAGTATGGAAAAATCATCAAGTTGCTTGACAGTGCTGCTGCAGCGAATCAACAGCCTTGAATCATTTTTGTTGTAGGCTTAATAAACATAAGATTTGAAGAAAATTAGTTCCTATAAATTATCTTTCATCGCCATCCGAAATTAGTTCATTTGTTTGAATGCATACGTTAACACTAAAAACGATAAAAAATGAATTGGAATTTTCGAGCATTCCATTCGGTAATTTGAAGAAAAGTGTAGAATTTGAATCCTGCTTGCCAGGCGTAAATGCTCTGATTGAGTGAGTGATTTTCGGGCGTAAACAAAATCTAAACCACCGAAAAATCACAACTGAGTGCCGATACTCAGAAATAAATAATACTGATCAGTTTAGACTCGCTAAACTATGGTTTATGTTCACATAACGTATATTAACAACGTTTTGTTTTTTGTGTCCCGCGTTAGGCCTCTGACCATCTGGTCACTTTATCCTTTACCATGTCCAGACATGGCTGCTTGGGTTGGTTTGTTGATGTGTTGTGATGCGAACCGATGTGGTGTACGGTTTGAATGAGAATGATCGTTACGGAAGGAAGGAAGGTCTTGAATTATAGAGACTTTAAACTTTTGCAGTTCATTCGTCTCTAGCCTTGAGAAAGGCCCTTTGAAAACTCTACTCTATTCTACTCCAGCGCTACCACCTCCGCCCTCTTGCCTTGAGAAAGGCACTCGATCCCTCGCCGTCCAGCCCGTCCAGCAACGATGTTGTCCAGTCGGTGTCCACACAAAGAATGATCGTTACGGCAGCGGAGCGGGGATTTTTAAGCTGCTCGAGAATTACGCATGTGTGAGACTGCGACCAATGTTTCGTTCATTTTTTTCGTTTTCCTTTCCAATCGTGCTTCATTCTATTTCGCTGCTGCTCTGGTTGCCCGTTTTGGTCGGTACGATTTGAGGAGCACAAAATGGACCAATCAAAAATGGGCACATAGTGCATTTTGACAATGCTTGATATTTCACAATTATTCAATTATTTATCTCAAGAAAAATGAAATGTTATTCGTTATGATAGATGCGTAGATATATTTCCTATCAATTGATGCAAAAACCTTTGCGAACTATTGAGAAATGCTCGAGTTATAAGCGTTCCAAATCTTGCATTTTTTCCTACTTGTTCAGTGCCTAGATTTCCATTTCACCCCCTATATCTTCCGGTTAGACGTAGTCCTACGTCAAAAAATGAACGAAACATTGGTCGCAGTCTCACACATGCGTAAAGCCGGGTTCAGACGGTGCGAGTAAGCATACGAGTCGGTCTAGTCAGTTACTGCAGTGCAGCTACTCACACCGTGTGAACACATCATGCCAGTTATTGTCATGTGTGATCCGGCGTGCGAGCTACTTCAAAGTTTTTTGAATTTACTCGCACTTGCATGCTTCACAACGTCAAAAACAGAATTTAGCGTTCGAATCAGTGATGCCAAATGTAATGAAATGTCTCTATTTTTAAGATATTTGAAAATATGTGAAGATATTTATAGACTTGAAAATTATTGGAAAAACAAATAAAACCCTCATAGTTTCTAAACGAAATAATTGTTATTTCGTTTTGCACGCTGGCGGGGCACGCTTTCTTTTTGAGATAGTTTTCTTGAGAATCTCTAATATAGAATCATTATCAGATCACAACTTACAAAAAAAAGTATTGTTCTAAGAAACAGAATACATATTCGATTTAAAAAAGTACATTTTCATTCATTATTAAAATTTTTGAAGCGTATTTATTGCACCTGCAAATCGACTATCATTTTCATTTCACAAAATAAATAAAATTAAAAAAAAAAATCTTTTAGACTACCATTTATAACATCACATCCTTTCGGAATTATCTGAGCTATGGATGTTTTCGAGATTCTAAAAAATATCGACAACAATCCCAACGATATTCCAAAACAAAGGCACATCAATGTCATTTCTAATTTAACTCTTGCAGGTACAGCATCCCTCATGACTGTATCTTGGCGTTGTATTCGTGGAGCAATTAAATCCAACAGTTTTTTCACTTGTTCAGGTGTTATTATCAACACTGCTCTGTAATCTCGGGGATCCTCATCGTAGAGTTCCTTCAATATTGTATTTGTTGCTCCTTTTCTTTGCATCTAATTCCTGGCCCGAATCCTTTTCTCTTTCTGCTTTTTCGGATAGTACCTTCAGTTCAAAGAAATTCAGCACAAAGTATGTATTTTTAAACACGATCAGCGTTTGTTTTGCTATAAAATTGTGTGATGATACATTCAACTGAAAACCTAAGATGAAAACTGCCAATAAAGAAGTCTATTTTGGACCAATCATTTGACAAATTCGGACCTGATTGCTGTTTCTGACTATTTGATGGACATTTGAAAAGTCGCCTGGCATCCCTGGTAAACCCGTGCCGTAGTATCTAGTTTCTCGCCAGCAGCTCACACTGTGTGAACGGACAAGGCGAGTCAACCAATTGTCAAGCGAGTCCACCGGGTCAGTAGCTGCTCATTGTCAAGTCAGCTACTAGCAACGTATAAATGGGCCTTAATTCTCGAGCCAGCCAGTCAGCTTAAAAATCCCCGCTCCGCTGCCGTAACGATCATTCTCATTCAAACCGTACACCACATCGGTTCGCATCACAACACATCAACAAACTAACACAAGCAGCCATGTCTGGATATGGCAAAGGAGGAAAAGTGAAGGGAAAGGCAAAATTCCGCTCGAACCATTTTGGACTGTAGTTTCCCGTAGGTGTATTCGCCAATTGCTCCGCAAGGGTAGCTAGGCCGAGCGCGTTATTACCAGTGCACCAGTCCACCTAGCCGCCGTTAGTTTCGGCTGCCGAAGTGATCGCTAAACAGGAAGGTTTAGCCGAACAAGATGGGGATATCGAGTGACGACAAAACAATAAACGCTTTAGATTGAAGATAATTTTGTGATCCTGAAAAGGACCCTTTTTAGCCTGTATGTGAATCCAACGAGCGAACAAATCGTAATGAATGTATTTTTTTGCCATCGCTCCCTTTTAACGCTCATTCGTTCGTCTCGTTGGACTCGCCCCTCTGGCTGAGTCTGCCGATTTGTCTCTATCCTGTGAGTGTATACCGCTAGAGTATAAAACACGCGAACCCCAAAAAAATATCTTATTTTCTTTCAAACCGTAAACCCGTGCGGTTGTACGGCTTGGCATCGTGGACGTAACAAAGGAGGACAAGTTAAGGGAAAGGCAAAGTCTCACTCGAACCGTGCAGGTCTCCAGTTCCCTGTTGGTCGCATTCACTGATTGCTCCGCAAGGGTAACTAGGCCGAACGGATTGGTGCCGGAGCACCAGTATACCGAACAGTGATTATAGAGTTTCGGCCGTCGGAGTGCTCGAGTTGGCTTGCAAAGCTGCTCACGACAATCAGAAAACCCGCATCAAGAACAGAGCAGCTTCGGTTCGGCGCTCATCAAGACAACAATTAGTTTCAGTGAGTGGCAAAGTGTTTCTCCGGCACGTCGCATTAAATGTAATTTACTGAACAATATGTCACAAGCTGGATGGGAAGAAATTTTCCAACTGTGAAAGCTGTGCCGAGTGGTAAACGCAACAGCTAAACAGGAATGTTTAACCGAAAAAGATGAGAATATCGAGTGATAACAAAAACACAACACCAAAGGTTCTTTTCAGAACCATCAACATATTCATAAAGAGTAAACAGTAAACTAATCCATTTTTCATGTAGATAGGTAGGTATTCACGTAGAAGAAGAAAATAAAACAATATATTTAAAATATATATTTAACAAAAGCTGTCCCCTTTGTATAGTCCTACGTCACTCCGGTTATGTCCCCGACATTACCCACCCGTCTTTTTTAATATATAACACCACCTTAAATGGTTTTTCAGACGGCGTATCGTGAGTGTAAAACTCATGATTTTTTGATTTCAGGTATGATCCAATTATTTTATATTGCTCCAGGTTGGGACTAGTGATTTTAATCCCGATGCTGCATATTTTAAAAACTGGCTGCAATTTCAGCGCCAGCAGTTCAGACCTCAAAGTTCCTATATCTCTCGATGTTGTAAAATAAGGTGGTACTTTCACCTTTTTCTCTACATTTACTTTCTCGGTAGTTGGTTCCTCCTCGGTATGGCCATCCAATAAACCATAGCGGTTTCTTTCTAATATTGGCTCCTTGCCGGTGTCCGATCGATGTCGTTTGTTGGTGCCATGTGGTATGCCTGGGTCGGTTGACCGGGTTTTCCCCATTGTTGTAGTCCTCAAGGGCAGACAGGTAGTTGATGAATCGCAGGTAGACAATCTGAAAAGAGAAATAAATAGCTTTTTAAAAATCAGGTAATGAATGGAGCTCCAAACACGTCCGTCTCTGTCGACGGTCGGAGTGGAATGATAAAAGTTTGCCTCAGCGAGATCCACTGTTTATACTCTAGGCAAGTGTTCCCCTTCAATCTTCTTCTTTTCCTCTGTTCGCAGAGACTTTAAATCCTACGATTTCCCCTTCAATGCTCGTTATTGACAGCTCTGTTCGGGAAAGCACGCAAATGGACAGAACAAATGTAAGGAAAAATGGAAACGCTTAAAGTTTTCATGAATTTTAACCATTTACAAACCAGGAGATTCCAATGTATAGCATATTAAACAAATCTTAGGGAATTTCCGATTCGTTTAGTATGTAAATCGCCAAAACCTGTTCGCGGCAAAAATAGTTATTAACATTAACTTTATTTCATAAAAACGTGACCTGTTTTCTGATTTGGCACCCTTAATGAAAGACGTAGTTCTACGTCAAAACGGCATGTAACGCTTTAGATAATTAATTTTTAAATGTTGATAAAAAATATCAGCCAAATCGGTCGAGTATTGATATATTGATACCACCAATTGAAAAACATGGTTTTGAGAAAAACGCGTTTGAAAATTCGTACAGCAATACTCTGTAACTCCTTCTATTCTCCTTCCTCCTTCTATAAGACCAGGTGATGACCTTGCATCTTTATGTCATTGTAAACAAACAATGCTTCAATTTATATTCTACTGTGTAGATATTGGTGACTAGTGATCCCCGATACAGAAATCAATTATTAATCGAACGAATACGGTGCAACTATCGCAATAAACGAAGCCTGAGATGAGACATGACAATAGGGGGCCGATTCCGGACCACCACTTCTGTTGGTGGTCCGGAATAATTGCGATTCACATACAACATCCACGTCACGTCTACGTTCCGTCACGTCACGTTACGTCAGTTATTCTACCATGCATTTCTTATGGAAACATTCACATACACCGGCAACGTAACGACCCGTCAGCATACGTTCAACGAAAACGACCGGCAGGATTTGTAGAAAAGAATAATTGACGGAGACGGACGGCTCGTTTGGTTTTTGTCTGGGCTTTGTGTCTCGGCTTTTGTTTTGATTTGGTTGTACAGTAATTTATATCTAATTTGACATTAAGCTAATTGAACAGATCTGTGATGTAATACGTTTAATTGGAAATTTTTACCTGTTATTGGACATTTTTGTAAACATTGAGTTCGGAGCCCAAATTATGGCCCCACATTCAAAGTCACCACCAGTTGCGAATGTCCAATTACTGGTCAAAATCGACTCCAATGCGACACTGAATGGTGCCTCAGCATATCGCATGATAAGTAACTTACTGTACTTTTTATGCCAACATATCTCTTAGCTCCAAATTTCGGAGTGAAAATCATTCGCGAATAGCTGAGAGAAATATTCTATTTATTATTATTGTTGAATAATGGTCGGACTACGGGGTTTAAGTAGTTAAATAATTGAATTCAATGATTTTCATTGAATTTTTCAAAATTTAGAACTGATTCTAGGCATGCTGATTTGAAAGAGGGCATTGCAATTTAAAATTGTTGTAGGTGGCAACACCATGAATAACATTACATAAATAATTCGTTTGACATTTGACGTGACGGTGCTGGTGGAAGCATTGACTGCATGTGTGAATTGGTGGAGACGTTGACGCAACGTAGACGTTCTTCTCCGTAACGTTCTATGTGAATCGCACAATAATGAGTAAAATAATTAACAAAGATAAATATACAAAAATGGGATTTCCAACATTTTCACAGTGTTGCCAAATATATTCAAAATTGAATAATTGTTGCATTCACATTTCAATTTAGCGATAATTTCTATAATGGATTTTTTTTTGTATATTTTCGTTTCTATTACGTCCGGTGTTCCCGAAGAGAAGGAAACATTGCATCGGAATTTCCACCCTACATCTTTTCGGGATTATTTTGCCATCTAGCATAGCATAATAGCAGCGACCTAACAGAGAAGAGCATTCAATTATTTTCCAACCGTAAAGCAGTTAGCAATATAATTATAATCTAATAACAAATAACAACCAAGGCAGCAGAAAAGTATTTAAAATCATATTGGAACTTGAATAAACCATACATACCTACAGAAAAAAAACCTGAATAAACGCTATGTTATTATTTGGGAATGTATGATTTTATCAATATTTCAGTACTGTTAGTATTTGAACGATATCAAAGTTAAATTATAAGGCCTTATTTCCGTATACACTCCACGGTAAAAACGAATTGAAGTTTATCCGCGATGACAGAGATACGGTATCGATATCTGGAAAAGAAATAAGCTTTTAACAAGTCTTACTACTCGGCCCGAAGGCACTTTTAAATTGTTAAAACCTGAATGAAAATTTTTACTTGGCGTTATTTATTTACTTGAAGAACGTCTTTCTTACCCTAACTTGACCTGTTTTCTATACACTTTCCGATATTCTCACTAAAACTACTCATTATAATATAAAATTATCTTCAGATACAATTTTTGTGCGAGATTATTTTACCAAATGAAGAAAGCAAAGTTTTCCATTCACAATCAACACTAATATGATACGGAGAAGTTAATTTTCATTCATAATTTCTATTTGAAGAGTGTTCATTCTACCTGAAAACCCATCATTTTCTCTAACTCGTAAAACGAAATTTAATGGCGTGTCGTCCATTCCGTTTTCATCTTGAAGTGTAAACGGTAAGGCCCGTAATCTCTTGATAAATAAAATGAACTTTGAATTTAATTCATATATTTCAACATATCATACACCTACTATCAAATCTTCGTTTTCTAGTTTTCTTTATCTCTTCACATTTTATTTTTTGGATACCAAAATAACAGGAAAATACTTATTGTTTAAAATATGTGATATTCGGTTGGAAGATTAATACAAAAAGAATTATGCAACTCAGAAAATACATGATACGAAGAACACATGTTTTTCATGGGAAAATAATCTTCCGAAATTTTATAACATTTGGCAACCTTCACATCTCGCTTCCCTGTTATCTAGCACTTGGTCGAAGAAAATGCAGAAAGAAGAGTAAGAAGCCAGTTGTCACGTCTTGTCTTAGGTGATTACATCGTGTTGGCTCAACCGATCCCGCTTCCGTTGCTACCTTCAAAATTTTTGTGTGCAGTCAGCCGATTGCAAAATTCCAGCCGTAAATTGCACTCAACCGAGGGCTGTGTGTTTTTGAAGTTATCCTTTGGCTTGTGTAGAGAAAAAGACTATACCTAAAAGTGTGTTTTTGTTTCCCGAGAATTCGCGTGAAGAAAAAATTGTGTCCGATCGGAAGTTCCCGTGTGTCCTTAGATTGACGACGCAGTTTGTGTGAGCATAGCTCTGCAACGTGTCCGAAAAAGTTGTAGAAGTAAAACAAAACGTGTATGATTCTGTACGAAACCGACGGTGTGTAAACTAAATGTATGAGTACAAACAAACTGAAGTGTTTTGTCCAATCACACACACAAATAAGAATGCATCCCGAAAAAAATATACCGAACTTTGAAGCACTAATCCTTTTGCGTGAGCGAGCGAAGCAAAAAGTGACACGTATACGGAAAACCATTGATGATGCCACTGCTGCGGCGAGTGTAAATCAAAATTATGCTGCACAGTTGACGGTGTATTCGAGAAATTGAGAGAACCATTACCAAGAATGTGTGAACTTACACCACAAAGTCATCGCTTAGTGACCAGATGAAGATTTCGACGATCAAGATCAGTGGTATATTGAATATGCAATGAGACATATATGCTGATGGAACGAATGTTGCAATCAATGTGTTAGAGTACCGTTATCGATCCCAAGCAAGCTAAATTTCTACCTATCGATAGTTCCAGCAAATTTATTTAATTTTAACCATTGATGTTTTCCATACCAGCACTTAATGCTGCTCGGAACCCAGCGGAGCGGCGAGAATTAATCGACGAAGGCACCTCCGATCCAGTGAAAAGTGCGCATACCGAGATGTGTACTGCCACAGGGGAAAGAGAGCCAACCCATGAACTGTGTGCTGATGCTCTCCCCAATAATAAATGCGATGATTTCCATGTTTCGTACATCCGTGAACGTGATCCCAATGTCCGAGTGCTGAGATGCAACTTCATCTCATCACAACGCTGCCAAAAGTGTGAAGGTGAGCACCACACATTGTTGCATTTTGATTCTTCGCCAAATTCCCATCCAACTATACCCATACCTAATCCTTTTCGCATTGATATATTTCCTGTTTTTCCCACATCCCCACTTGCTGTTACCTCTTGCTCTGTAAGCGATGCTTCCCACAATGGCAGAACTGTTTTGATAATCGACCAGCCGACCAAGTTGAATGAAAACCATGCTCTTTCTCAATTGTTTATGCCTGAACAAAATTTCCCAGAATGGAAACCAACTCTTGTGTTTGCCAAAATTCGAGATATTCTATCCACATCCGTTGCCAAAAAGGATGATCAAATGCGGAACATATTAAAAGACTCCTATTTACCACGAGAGGTTACCTGGAAGAGAATCATTCTGTATGTCCCTATCACAGATACTGGTCAACTCAAGAAAGTGTATCCATTGTCTGCTGCGATAGTAGTTGAGTAGTCCAGACATCACCCTGTCTGTTTTGTCGTCCTAAGATTAACCAGACACGTTTTCCAATTGCATCCAATTTGGTCAATGCATCTTAGCCCGAGGGAAGAATGTTCGCGCCAAACAGTGCGAACGAGGAGCAAGTGTCCCACAAAATAGTTTTCAATGTCCATGCTTATCCTTATTCTCATCCAATTCACTCTCTCCCATCCTAAATGTAGTGTGTAGTGCAGAACACAACTACAAACAGCAGCAGTTCCCGAAGTGAAGCATAAAAACGAAACTAATACTAAAGATGAAGTAGCATACGAATCGATCCATAGCAAAAACCGTTTATTTTTCATTCCAATTCCAACCTTTAACCGAATGAGATCGCGATTGAAAAACCATCAAATGTGTGAAAGTATTCCAAGTGTTGGATTTCCAATGTGTTATTTTGATTCTCCAGTACAAGTCATATTCCAAAATCCAGAGCTATCATCCACTCCTCCTTCAGCCGAAGGAAGGCTATCTTCCTCAATGGTGTTTTTCACCAGTATGTGAAAATATGTTTATCGGTCGACAAAAGTTTATGTAATAATTTGATGCGCACAAAATATGTTAAATTTTTTTTTCATATTCTCTTTTTGGACAACACACAGGTTCCATGTAAGATCATATTTCATAATGTTCATTCAGGGAAAAGATTTTTTCTGATAATCAGAAAGTATATGATTGTTACGCGGAATTGAAAGAATACACGAAATTGAAAATATATAGTTTTGCTTTAAAAACTACGAAAATCTAATTTAATTTTTAACCCAAAATTGAGTATACATTAACAAAATAAACCCTGTGTCCATGCCTTTTGATGAATGACAAATCGTTTTATTTTCCTTACAAGCGTTCTCGTTATATTTATCCATTCCGTCCAGCGCACTAGTTTGCTCGCAAACAGTTCGCCCGCAAACACTTCGTTCTCAAACACTTCGTTCCCAAACAGTTCACTCTCAATCAGTTCACTCGCAAACCGTTCTTACGGAATCAGTTCGTTCACAAACTGTTCGCTCGCAATCAGTTCGTGGGGAGAACTACCTTTCCTTAAAAAAGAATGACCGCTCGTTCACTCTTTTCGGTGAACTTGTTCTTTCGTACCGTTCGTGAACGGTTTGCCCATCTCTATTACAGAGTCAGTTTGGCACTAACTCAGTTTTAAAAACGAATTTGCTATTAGTTTGCTCAAAAACGAATCAATTTGCATTGTAATAGGTTATTGATAACAACTGTGATTAAATTATCTTAACTTTTTTTAATTAAATGAAGTAATTTTCCGGCTATGACTTTCATTAAATACTTTTTTACCCTCATGTATATTTTCAGGTGATTGCATCCAGAAATCTCTAGACGATATCTCACAAAATTCAGCCATTCGAAATGACGTTCCTTCACAACAAACAGGCTCAAAACAAAAGAATTCTGATACTGGAAATACGTTGTCTAGCAATGAAAGCACGTCTGTTGTCGATGAATTGAAAGGTATGTACAATAGAACAATCAATTTTTTTTATTCTTCTAATTTGTTGATTCATATGTTGTAATTTGAAAACCAAAGATTGTTTAAAGCACTGGTTGGAAAACTTATGAAGCGATCGCCGTTGACGTATTCTATGACCAAAACCGCATTCTCTCTCGACCTCTCCGTCATTGGTTCCGATCTAAAATTGATTGGATAACAACTCGACAAATATTTGGATTTTTGGAATATTTTGAGCGTATCAGTGGTGCAATGAGTTTGTTCTCTATGATCGGAAAAATTACCGACTGGACCATTTTTGGATCGAAATGCTATTGGATTACATCACGGGAACACCAAGCCGAATGCGTAAATGGGTGCGAATATTACTTCGCTCGGACGCATTCATACGCAAACAATTTTTCATGACTGTTCCATGCGAAAGCAGAACAGAAACCGATGCGAGTGAAAGTACTCACGCCTTGCGTATGTCTGCTTTTCGCGTTGACGGTGGAATGGTGTCATCTGGATACGACATTAGTTTGTATGAGACCAGCTATTCTCTATCAGATTAGTCGCCCTTAAAGCAGTTTTAAATTGCTAAAATTTGTATGAAATTTTTTTCTTGGTGTTATTTACCTATTAGACGTACGTCGTTATGACCCCAATTTAAACGATTTTCAGATTTTTCAGATATACTCACCAGAACATAACAATATAAAAAAAATAATCTAGAGACACAATTTTTGCATGATATTTTTTCACTACTTGCAAGCAAAAGTGATTTTCATTTACATAGAGTACTAATTTGGTTTGGGAAAATTAATTCTCATTCATAATTTTGATTTTAAAAGTGTGTTCATTTCTACTGCAACCCCATATTTTGTCATGCCTACTCCTCCATTCCGTAATACGAAGCTCAATGCCCAAACACTCATGCAAGCGAGCAAAACAAATCACGGTTTCTTCATGTGCCTATATTTTGTGACCGTGTTCGGGAACACATTGCGATCACCAATCATCATCAATGAGCAAGATTGTTATGATTTCAATAGCTTGCTTTCAAAGCAATTTTTAAGCTTTTGAACCGATAAGTGACAATCATATAATTCGTTGACATTTTATCTCTTGGATGAAGTGATTATTATACCACTCCATCCAGCCGGTAAAGAGGTATTAACGTTCAAAACCTTGCAGTCCAGCGTCACTCTCTCGTTTTAGAAACTTTGAACTAACACCCCGGTACAGAAATGAAAGACGTAGTCAAAACCAACATCTTCTATACAATTTTCGACACTTTTGAGTTGTGTTGGAAAAGTTCTAGAAAGGATAGTAAATCGACGCCTAAAGACCTTTTTAGAGTCTAATCAGCTGCTCGATCCAAGACAGTTCGCTTTTCGTGCGGGAAAATGCACAGAAGATCACCTCGAATAATTACAGGCTATTGTACATGACGTTATTGAGAAAGATCACCACGCAGATGTGGCATCACTTTATCTAAGTAAAGCATTTGATCAGCATGGAGATATCCAGTATTGAAGAGTCTCTTCGACTGGGTGATCCGTGGAAGACTAGGTTTCTATATGAAAAGTTTCCTAGAAAATAGAACTCAGAGCCATAGTCAACAACACAAAATCTTCATTGAAAATCCAAGAAAGGGGAATTCCCCAAGGCTCGGTAGTATCGCCAACCCTCTTCATAATTATTATGCAGTCCCTTTCTGCAAAAATTCCGGAAAATGTAAAAATTCTTGTCTATGCGACATTGTGCTAGTACTAGCGACATTGTGCTAGTTTCAGTTAGCGTCACTGCATCAGCAACAAGAAAAAGACTTCAGAAAGCGATTGATTCTGTTCAAAACTGGGCTGGTTTCGATATATCCCCGAAAAATCAAAACCTCTGCATATATGTAATCCCAAAGCTCACTTCAGAGTTTCCAACCCTAAAATTTTCGAAACCCAAATTCCCTCAGTCAAAACTCTCAAAATACTTGGAGTAACTTTTGATAAGAGACTGAGTTTTAAACCACATGCTCAGATGGTCAAAAAAGATGCCCGCAATAGATTGAATCTATTGAAGGCGATTTCTGGCAATCTAGCTTTGGGACATAGGAAATCTCTTTTACGGATAATGAATGATTGGTTAATACCAAAAATTCTCTATGGAGTAAGCATCTTCAGCCGAGGTGGTGAAAAACCACTAAAAACGATCGAACCGGTATATAACAAGGCAATAAAGACCATTGGTGCCTTCGTTACAAGTCCTACCCTCGCTGTTATGGCAGAGAGTGGGCAACTACCATTTGATCGACTCGTTACGAAGATTGTAACAAATAGAGCTATTCGTTACCTTTCAATTCCTGACCGTGACCATGATGTTACATTAATATCTCGGGCAAAGGACCAATTCAAAGAACACACGAATTAGAATCTTCCCGATATATGTGTACATTTGACGGTCATGGAAAGGAATTGGAATGTAAAACCGCCGAATGTTAACCTTGATTTACTCAAGGAAGTTCGTGCAGAAGATCTCTCATCAAAAGTGAAGGCCTATTTCAATCACCTCGTAGTAACAAAATTCCAGTTTGAACATCAAGTATACACTAAGCACTGATGGTGTCGGTTGCGGTATTTTTGAAAACCGATGTACTGGTAGTTTCTCGCTTCCTCCCCAATGCACTATTTTTAGCGCAGAAGCATTTTCGCTTCTAATCGCTACCCAAGAGTACACACATGATTCTCTTCCTATTGTTCTGTTTTATGATCCCGCGAGCTGTCTCCGGGCTCTTCGAAAAGGTAAAAACCTTCACCCATGGATCATTGCAATAGAAGAAGCTGCCTCAGATAAAAATATTACCTTCTGTTGGATTCCCGGTCATACCGGAATTCCTGGAAATATTGTCGCCGACAAATTAGCCGGTAGGGGCAGAATTCAAGAACCCCCTAATGTACCCATTCCTCGCTCCGATGCGAAACTTTGGGTAAAACAGCAGATTCACCAAAGTTGGAACATAGCCTGGAGAAACAACAGACCAACTTTTCTTCAAAAAATTAAAAATACCACTCTTCCATGGCATGACAGAAACAACAGTAAGGAAAGACGGCTTCTCACCCGTCTTCGAATCGGCCATACAAAGGTCACTCATACATATCTTTTTCAAAGAAATAAAGAAAAACCTCAATGCTCTTGCAACGAGGCTCCCATCTCTGTAAGTCACTTACTACTGGATTGTCAACATACGAAGGATGCTAGAATTAGGATTAATATTGGAAAAACCTAAGGGACATATTGAGTAATGATGACATTCAGGAGAATAACTTAATTGAATTTTTTAAAGAAACAGGACTTTACAGGAAAATATAGAACTTTTGAAACTAGAATAATAAAAATAGTAGAAAAGAAAATCGGAGACGATTGAATCGTTAGATTTAAAGTCTCCGTAAACAAAGGAAAATAAGAAGAAACATTGCAAATAGGGGCGCTTTTGCTCCCACCGAAATGTTGCTTCGTGTAATTTCATATCAATGGCCGAGTAATGATGACATTCAGGAGAATAACTTAATTGAATTTTTTAAAGAAACAGGACTTTACAGGAAAATATAGAACTTTTGAAACTAGAATAATAAAAATAGTAGAAAAGAAAATCGGAGACGATTGAATCGTTAGATTTAAAGTCTCCGTAAACAAAGGAAAATAAGAAGAAACATTGCAAATAGGGGCGCTTTTGCTCCCACCGAAATGTTGCTTCGTGTAATTTCATATCAATGGCCGATCGTGTATTGTGAAAAAATGATCACAAGTGTAAGTGTAAATTTTGTGTTGTGGTGAAAATTACTTGATATGTGAAACGATTTATTTCAATTTTCATAAATAAAAAATCAAGCTGTTTTTCCGCTCGAGAACGCGTCGTTTGGTTAAGCGGCGAGAAAAATTGTAGAAGTGAAGAAATACATATTAGAAAAAGTGATTTCCCATATGCTCTACATATAGTATAGTGTAGGTGTTGTTAATCCAATTAAAATTCGCATTGGGTTGAATTAAACACAAACAAAAAATTATAAAAGAAAATTACTTTTTCCGTTTCCAATATGTTTTCTCTATATTAAGGTTAAAGTGGAAGCTAGCCACAAATGGCTGCCACAATGGCGCTCATTTCTTCCATGTCCCTCCCTCATCACTCGCCCGAAAATCAATAATTTTGCGAAACAGTGTGAAGAAAATGATCGTTTTCGCACACTTCCCATCAAAACTCGAGCAAGTGCTCTGAAAGTTAAATTTTCATTTTTCAATCTTCGACCATGGTTTTGTTTGTTTGGTGAAATTCGTTATTTTTTCGACACTGATGCCAGACAACATCATCGAAACAGCTATAAAAACTACTCAATAAAATGTTATTCCTTAGTCATAGCGTTTCATGTCATGAAAATCAATAGAATAAAATTTTATTGATATCAATACAATTATTATTTTTACGTTTAATGGGTGTATAATGTAAGTTTAAGCAACTTTAACATTGGGTAAGAAAATTGTATTGCAGAGCTCGGAACACTGCCACGGCTGCCTATGCTTTCAAAAATAGTAAACGGAAAAGTATTACATTACATCAAAATGCCTCGGCCAACGAATATGTTCGAATATGCTCTCCAACGTGAATAGGTTCACAACAATACGATCAACGAAGGAAAATATTAAGGAATTCACCTCTATTCCGGATCCCGAACGGGTTGAAATTGGCAAAATAATGCATTTTGTAACCCGTTCGACTTCGATTAAGCACATTTATCAATCCGTTCGTCTTCGAATTATTTCGAAATTTGTTTATCATCAATGCAAGGATGCCAAATTTGCAGACAAGTTCGCAATTTTACTGATATTTAATTTTTATCGGAGACTCTATTCTGTTGCAGTCTACAGGGATATCGTATTTCTTTTCTATATGTCTTGACTCAATTCCCTGCAGTTTTTCAAACATCACTTTACTATTCTCACGGTTACAAAGGTAGCTGGCAGGTATTTATACACATCAACATTTCATATTTTCGACGAAGACCTTCTGCTGGCATCTCTGGAGGTAATGATATTTACTAAATTCCTAAAGGGCACTGTTTAGATTTGGTGCGCTCTATCGCATTTGTGTACAAAAAGATCAATTCAAAAACAAAATTTGCAAATGAGAGTTCATCTGAGGAGGATATTTTAAAAAAAATGTAAGATTGTCATTTGTTTCTTTCTTAAATGTAACAGCACTATTCGTATTTCCGCACATCGGGAAGAAAAGATAGCATTATATTAGATCCGCCATTATGAAGGTATATTTTGGAGTATATTTTGACTCTAAATGTACCTGGGGAATACACATTGCGTATTTGAAACAGAAATGCCAGCAAAGAATCAATTTTCTCCAAACAATAACCGGAACATGGTGGGGTGCCCATCCAGGAGACCTCATTCAGTTATACAAAACAACGATATTATCAGTGTTAGAATATGGCAGTTTTTGCTTCCGATCAGCTGCCAGGATTCATATTCTCAAGCTGGAGAGAATACAATATCGTTGCTTGCGTATAGCAATGGGGTGTTTGCATTCGACACATACGATGAGTCTCGAAGTTTTGGCAGGAGTACCCCCGCTTACTCTTCGGTTCACAGAATTATCCTACAGATTTCTCATCCGTTGCAAGATCATGAATCCATTGGTGATTGATAACTTCGAAAATCTACTCCAACTGATTGCTCAGTCAAGTTTTATGTCTTTATACCATGAGTACCTTAACCACGACGTGCACCCTTCACCAGGCATCTCCAACCAAGTTTGCTTCCCATACTTTTGCAATTCCTCTGTAATTTTTGATCTGTCCATGCGACAAAAAATCCATGGAATCCCAGATCATCTACGCTCAGATTCTATTCCGCCGATATTTTCGGCAGAATATGGGGGCATAGTTAGATCTGATAAAATGTTCTTTACTGACGGTTCATTCATAAACGGGTCCACTGGCTTTGGCATCTTCAATGAAAATTCCAGTGCCTCTTTCAAACTCAAAGATCCTTGTTCCGTGTATGTTGCTGAACTGGGTGCGATATACTACGCACTGGGGATCATTGAAACATTGCCCATCGACCACTATTTTATTTTTTCAGACAGTCTCAGATCATTAGAGGCAATCCGCTCAATGAAGGTTGATAAACGCTCATCTTATTTCCTAACAAGAATAAGACAACTATTGAGTGTTTTGGTCGAAAAATTATTCAAGATTACCTTAGCATGGGTTCCCTCTCATTGCTCGATTCCGGGGAATGAGAAAGCGGACTCACTAGCTAAGGTGGGCGCTTTAGAAGGCACTCTTTTTGAAAGGCAAATTGCTTATAATGAATTTTTCCACATTCCTCGTCAATATACGCTCGTAAGTTGGCAGCGCATGTGTAGTGGAGATGAGTTCGGTCGTTGGTTACACACGATTATCCCTAAGGTCTCGACGAGTGCATGGTTCAAGGGATTGAATGTAGGTCGTGATTTCATTCGCGTGATATCTCGGCTTATGTCCAATCACTACAACCTAAACGCGCATCTCTATCGCATTGGGCTCGCAGCAAACAATCTTTGTGATTGTGGCGATGGCTACCACGACATCGAGCATGTTGTCTGGTCGTATATCCGGTTCCATGCTGCTCGCTCTCAGCTCTCTAGAGCACTAAGAGCACAAGGCAGACAATCGGATATCCCCGTCCGGGATATCTTAGGTAGCCATGATCCTGATCTTCTGCTTCATCTATACCTGTTCCTCAGAAACGCCGATGTCAACGTTTAATGATGTTTCCTTCGTTGTGTCCCCGTTTCATAGCCCTCCTATCCGATCGATAAACTTTTACTTAGTCGCGGCAATACATACACACACTCTTTACAGACACACGGGCCAAAGGTTGTGCAGTCCAATGATCATTCAACAAGAGCCAAAGGTTGTATCGCTCATGACAACTCTACACGAACTGATGATTGCGTCGGCAAGAGACCATTCTATCCTGGATTCCTCGAGTCGAGAAAGACGCACCACGCTAGATATGAGGTACAGACTAGGGGGGCGTTGCTGATTAATGGTCAGCTGCATCCCAATAGGAAGTATCCCGTGTCGGGCACACGTACAGAGCATTGGAGACAGCAACATCCCAATTACGAAAACACTTGTAATACTAACCTCGAGCCAACCGCGAGTAATCGGTTACATATTACAAACATAGATAATAAGAAAAATTGTATTGAACTCCCGGCCCCGTGAGGCTAACGCCATATGAGCCTTTATAAAAATATATATTTTGGAAAAAAAAAATTATGAAGGTCAGCAAACTCACATCAATGTGATATCTAATTGGCAGACCAATCCACCAACATTGATTCCAAGTGCCCCAGCAAACTTGCAATGACAGCTTCACCAATGTATAGCCCTCCGCCAAATCTATTAGCAGCTAACATCCCTCCAAATTCAATATTCGCACATACTTTGTCGAACCTAGCATACTACCCATACCTCTCGCCAATGCCATCAGCCGGTAGCATTCCAGCTTCGATAACTTCGAATGGAGCGATCCCGGACCAGCGCCAACACCTGTCAATCAAGGATCATCTAGTCAATCCACGATGCCATCATCACCTGCGATTGGAGTGGGCGCGGAAACTTCACCATCAGCAGCTGCTTCATCAAATGTACCCTCGGGCACTGCCACTGCCATTACCGCTGTTGGAACACTTTAAGCACAACCTGCGACAGTTGGTTTCCTAATATTGTGGTCGAGGAGCAAGAAAACCGTGACTGGTTGGACATTTTCTTTACCTTGTGTCGGGTGTGAATCCTGATGACCGTGGTACAGCGCGGACTCGATTATATACAGTTTTTGATTTCTGTTCACTATATATAATCGAGTCAAAATTTTTGTTTATTTTGTTTTTGTTTCGATTTTTGAAAATAAAAGAGGAATTTGATTTTTGATTCATCCCCTTTAAGTCAGAAAACACCTTTCTCACACGAAAAAAAATAATTTATCCAGATTGTCTTAGGAGGTGATAGACGATTATATTTGATGAAAAAAATCCTCCTACGCATATTTTCGAATTTCAACAATGACAGAGTTATAGAACTTTTTTTTGTTTCGGACTCTGTTGCTTCAAACTGACTCTGTTGTTCAAAAGTACGCTACGGAAGACAATTTTGATGATTTCATTTGAAAGATGAGAAAAATTAGTACAGGATTAGTAGTGGAACAACTCAATTAGTGGATGTTAATAACATTTTGGAAGTGAAAAACTTCAAAGTTAATAATTTTTAATGTGTTATTATTAATTTTATCCTAAAATTTTAAATTGAACTACATTGTTTTGCAACAATTAAATTGAAGTTCTTTAACCGCTCTACAATTCGTTCTTTGACGCCCAACTTCTATCTTTCATTATTTGGCTGCAATATCGATCTAAACAATTCCTGGTGAAAATTCAAGCAATATCTTAAAAAATCCCGATTTTTACCCCACTGTACATGTAATAGCCACTTAAACTTCACCTTAACGCTGAAAGGTTCTCCTTTCCTTCTTGAAATAAGCTAGAAAAAAACATTTTTTTCCAAGCTGTATATAATCGAGTCCAAAATTGTATATAATCGAATCACGTATAATCGAGTCTGTATATAATCGAGTCCGACCTGTATATCTATACTCGTCTCCGGCAAGATTCTTAACGGTAGTTTTCGTAGGAGTGTTGCTCTATCTATATCAACTCGGCTTTTTCCGCAACAATAACACCGATCGGTTGGAAAAAGCTCGCAGAATTGTCATTCAGCAGATCAACAATGCTCACGGAGAGTCTCGACCGAACACTCGTCGGGTGCGGATGAGTTTTTCTTTGCTCCGCGTCTGATTTTTTTTTTCTTCTTTGTTTAGCGCGTTTCAACCTGTTTCGGCTCTATTCGCTGCTAGGAATAGTTTGTTGGTGGAAGTTATCGTGAAAATGGTTTCTGGTTTCGTTGTGTTAATGGTGTTGTAATGAAAAAAAAGTTCAAATTCAGTTAATCAGTTTTGTGGTTATTTTACTGGATTATGGAGTTGTTTTTTTTTCAACTCTCTCGTGTACCGTGGTTATGTGTGTATGCGTGGTAGCTTGCTTTTTAGAGCATGTTTTTTACTGCAGTGATATTAAGGATGGAATCCACTAACCACTAATTCTGCCAGCAAAATGATTCAACTGTATCGAGAAACATCAACATCCCAGCTAAGTAGAGATGGGCAAACCGTTCATGAACTGTTCAAAAGAACTAGTTCACCAAAAAGAGTGAACGAACGGTCGTTCTTTTTTACTGGGCAACAGTTCACATGAACTGCTAACCCAGTTCAGAACGAAATGTGTACGAAGACCGCTGGTTGAACTGTGTATACAGTTCAGTTCAGAACGAACTGTACGGTGAACAATGAACTGTGTATACAGTTCAGAACGAACTGTTCACGATGACCGCTGGAGGAACTGTGTATGCAGTTCAGAACGAACTGACCGCTGGCGGAACTGTGTTTACAGTTCAGAACGAACTGTGAATGGTGATCGGTGTATAAGAGGAAGGCGAGCGAACGAGTGATAGACAAATACTGCTGCAAAGCAAACAGTCCTCAAATTAACGAATGGAAACAAACGATAGCTCCATGAAATAACGAAAATAAGATGTCGGTATTATCGTTTTCATAATAAAATGCAATATTTAAGAATCCGATGGTTCTTAAATTGGATTGTTCGATTATATATCAAATAAAGTTTTAATTTGAGGATAAATATTTCAGTAAGATATGCAAATATACCTCACAAAAAAATACAGTTGAAAGCGAAACGATTCAAACTGTATTTTTCAGCAGTAAATAAAAATTTGTGTAGCTGATATGAAATTTTTTTTATATTATACCATATTGTGCTCGATAATTTCGGGAAAGTCTTTCGCGTTTTGGTACAGCTTTGCTATAGCAGTTATTGCAAAACATTGAAAAGAAGGCAGCGCAACGCTAGTTTGTGCTGAAAAGAATGTATCACGGCTCAAGCTAAATCAAAATTTCAAAATTATAGTTTGATTTTCTATTCTGCTATGATATTTTTAACAAAATTCGGACATCTAATTATTGATAACAAACAGCATTTTATAAATGAAAAGAACAGTTCTACATACTATCTCACACTTTTTTATACTTGCTCTGGCATATCCCTCTAATGTACGAAAGAGTGAGTGAACTGCTGAAAAGAACTAGTTCACTTAAGTGAACGCTTGGTCACTGAACGGTTCATTAAAGTGAACCGTTTTGCCCATCTCTACAGCTAAGTACTATTAACAATTTGTTATTTTTATAACCGATCCGAAATGCAATCCGCTTCAAGTCTCTCGGTGTTGTGTGCGAGAGAGAGAAAGTGTCAGTCAGTAGAAGACTGCGGTGATGGCGGGTGCGGCTGCGTGTGAGAGTGTGGCATTACGAGTGCGCTATCGTGGAGGATGACCAGCAAACATGTGATTGTATTGGTGTGGTTGCCTTGCTTCCCAGAACGGACTCGTTTGCTTCGGAAGACCAAGGTAGTTTGATTCTTTTCGTCGGTTGACGTACAGTCGAGTTTTTGTGAGAGGATTGGATCGGAGAGCATATTTTGATTGTGCGATAGCTGACGGATGGAGGCAGGCTGTTTTGTTTGTTCGAGGCAGAAGATTTCGGTCACGGCAATGCGGAGCGGACGGTGTAGCCACGCCGGTGCAGTTCTATGTCGTTGTTTACTTCTCGCAGTTGCGTGAGATTTATGCAGCCGCATTTTCGCGCGAAGTTGCATTCAATCTAAACGACATTCTAGAGTTTTAGAAGATCCAATAGTTTTAGAGGTTTTTATATATCTAATATTGTCTTCGTGGTAAAGAGCGCATTGACGTCAACGTAACATCGATTTTCTTTTCTTTTAAATCTAGCTAGACGTTGACTTTGATGTGTATGTACAAGCGGCCATAAAATTTCCATGCAAGAATATTCAATGTAGTGTGCGTTTCGACCATGAGAATGTTACGGAGGTCGAGAGAAAAGTTTGAATTAACTTACATTTGTCTCTTTTGCTCACCCATGTTTTGACGTAGGACTACGTCTAACCGGAAGATATAGGGGGTGAAATGGAAATCTAGGCACTGAACAAGTAGGAAAAAATGCAAGATTTGGAACGCTTATAACTCGAGCATTTCTCAATAGATCGCAAAGGTTTTTGCATCAATTGATAGGAAATATATCTACGCATCTATCATAACGAATAACATTTCATTTTTCTTGAGATAAATAATTGAATAATTGTGAAATAACAAGCCTTGTCCAAATGCACTATGTGCCCATTTTTGATTGGTCCATTTTGTGCTCCTCAAATCGTACCGACCAAAACGGGCAACCAGAGCAGCAGCGAAATAGAATGAAGCACGATTGGAAAGGAAGAAGAAAAAAAATGAGGGAAACATTGGTCGCAGTCTCACACATGCGTAATTCTCGAGCCAGCCAGTCAGTATAAAAATCCCCGCTCCGCTGCCGTAACGATGATTCTTTGTGTGGACACCGACTGGACAACATCGTTGCTGGACGAGCTGGACGGCGAGAGATCGAGTGTCTTTCTCAAGGCAAGAGGGTGGAGGTGGAAGCGCTGGAGTAGAGTAGAGTTTTCAAAGGGCCTTTCACAAGGCTAGAGATGAATGAACTGCAAAAGTTTAAAGTCTCTATAATACAATACCTTACCTTACCGTAACGATCATTCTCATCCAAACCGTACACCACATCGGTTCGCATCACAACACATCAACAAACCAACCCAAGCAGCCATGTCTGGACATGGTAAAGGAGGAAAAGTGAAGGGAAAGGCAAAATCCCGCTCGAACCGTGTTGATCTGGAGTTCCCCGCAAGGGTAGCTAGGCCGAGCGCGTTAGTACCAGTGTACCAGTCCACCTAGCCGGCGTTATATAGTTTCGGCCGCCGAAGTGATCGAGTTAGCTAGCAAAGCTGCTCGCGACGATAAGAAAACCCGCATTCGGAACAGAACACATTCGGTTCGGTGGACATCAAGACAACAGGCAGTTGCAGCGAGTAGCGAGTGGCAAACGCAATCGCAAAACGGCATCAGGTAGCAGAAGAAAAAAGTTTGTTCTTTATACAAACTGCTTTGGTGGCATATCCAGAACAAGGCGGCATCGAGGGCGTTCGAAATGGTTTTTTTCAAAACCACGAGTACTAAGTTTTCTAAATTGGAACCATTCCATAAAACAAGGCGCTTTTCAGGGCCATTAAACTTTCCAAAAAAGAGTTTAGGAAATAAAGTTCAATGCTTTCTAAAACAATATCCAAAATAATAATAAAACACAAATTGATTTTTTCATAATTTGTTTGCCAGGATATGATGAGTATGTGAATTTGGCAGTTGTTCTGAGCTTATTGATAGTTGGGGACTTATCTGATTATTCAATTTTCACCAATTCTTAAATTGTTTCCAGATTGAAAGTACAGTAATTTACAATTAGTTCGACATTTAGCTAATTGGACGGACATGTAATGTGATTTATTTAGTTGGACATTTTTGTAAACATAGAGATCCAAATTATGATCCCATATTGAAAGTCGACACTGTACCACTGTCATCGCAAATGTTCAATTACAGGTTAAAATCGCCTCCAATGCGACACTGAGTGGTGGTAATGCGACGTGCCATTGAATGTAATTTACTGTAAAATATGTCACAAGCTGGATGGGAAGAAATTTTCCAACTGTGAAAGCTGTGGCGAGTGGCAAATGCAATCGCTAAACAGAAAGGTTTAGCCGAACAAGATGGGGATATCGAGTGATAACAAAACAATAAACTCTTTAGATTGAAGATAATTTTGTGATCCTGAAAAGGACCCTTTTTAGCCTGCATGTGAATCCAACGAGCGAAAAAATCCTAATGAATGTTTTTTTTTGCCATCGCTCCCTTTTAACGCTCATTTGTTCGTCTCGTTGGACTTGCCCCTTTGGCTGAGTCTGCCGATTTGTCTCTATCCTGTGAGTGTGTACGCTAGAGTACAAAACGCGCGCTGATGACCACCTATGCATTCCCTATCACAGCCATCATTTTGATTGTACGATATGTGCATACGCCAAAAGTTGCCCGGCGTTGATAAGTACAAAGGTTTCAGAAAAAAATAAAAAATCAACTAAAAGAAAGTGAGAAAAAAATAAAACAATATATTTAAAATATATATTTAACAAAAGCTGTCACCTTTGTATAGTCCTACGTCACTCCGATTATGTCCCGGACATTACCCACCCGTCTTTTTTCTTGGGATTAGTAGTTCACCTTGAATGTCAGTGAGTTCTTCTTGTATGTATCTCCTTTTCGGTTTTTTTGACGTAGGACTACGTCTTTCATTTCTATACCGGGGTGTAAAATCAAAGTTTCGAAAACGAAAGCGTTACGCCGGAGACCGAGATTTTGAGCGTTAATAGCTCCTAAACAACTGAACGAAATGGTATGATAAACACTTCATTCGAAAGATAAAATGTCTACGCGTTCTATACTTGTTACTTTTTGATCCAAAAACTTGTTTCAATAGTCTTAAAATTGCTTTCAAAACAGGCTATTGAAATCACCAATTGGTATATAAGCGAGCGCTGCTCGGAAATCCACTCAGTTCTAATTGAACAGCGATTGGAGCATGTTGTCGCTGTTGTGGTGAAGCTCTTCGTTTATCATGAAAGCGCGGATGAACGGTGTCATCAAGAGCCTGTTTGTGCACCTTAGGCCAGACATGAATCCATCAGGAGGAGAGTGATGCCACAAACGGTTCCCCGGGAAAATATCGAAGCAGCCGCTACACACACACACACACATACACGCGCGGAATTCTTTCCGTTTGGATGCCATTCAGCATCGAGAAAGATCCGGAAAATAATCTGCCAGTTCCTCTGGGAATTTAAAAATACATTCATGTGAAAGAGTTTATCTGAATGTTTTCTATCCATGTAACACTGTGACCAAATACATTTGGTTTTGTGATTTTTCAATCAATCGCAATTAACAAAATAGCTTCTGAAGATTATTCTTCCCCATCAGTAGGATATTTCCGTATCCAATATTGTATGCGCCCGCAATCGATTATTGCTCAGTCGTCGAAAGTTCCAAACTCAAAGAGTTCATTCCCCTCTAGTTTGCCTTCCTAATTGCCATCGTAAACCACGCCTTCTCTCGATTCAATCACGCACAAAAAGCATACTTAAGCGATATTCTGGTGGTGAGACGCATTCATTTTTCGTGAGGACATCGACAAGACAACATCGTTGCTGAGGATGCTGGACGGCGAAGGATTGAGATCTGCCCTGAAACGCAAGCAGTTTGTTTGAAACTGTGAGGGAGCACAGAGAAGCCGATCCTTCAGGAGAAGAGAAAGTGACCATCGAAGCAGCCGCTACACATACACATACACGCACGGAATTCTTTCCGTTTAGATGCCGTTCAGCATCGAGAAAGATCCGGAAAATAATCTGCTAGTTCCTCTGGGAATTTAAAATTACATTCATGTGAAAGAGTTTATTTTGATGTTTTCTATCCATGTAACACTGTGACCAAATGTTTTTTCAATCAAGTGCTATTAACAGGTGGATATCGAATAAGCATTAACCACTGGTGGGCTTCCAGTATCGAGGAAAATGTGGAAATATCTAATCGTTACTGAAAATAATCTGCCAGTTCCTCTGGGAATTTAAAAATACATTCATGAGAAAGAGTTTATTTTAATGTTTTCTATCCATGTAACACTGTGACCAAATACATTTGGTTTTGTGATTTTTTAATCAATCGCAATTAACAGGATAGCTTCTGAAGATTATTCTTCCCCATCAGTAGGATATTTCCGTATCCAATATTGGATGCATAAAACCTTGTATCTCCAACGTAACGCTCTCGTTTTCGAAGTCCCCCAAATATTCATTTATTCATTCATTCATTCAGAATGGATTCAGATTCAACTTCAAACAAAGAATCACTGAATCAACGATAGTCCTACGTCACCATTGCGGTTATACCATAGATATAACCCACTTTCTGTTTTTTTAATAGAGGATTGACGTTGCTTTTCCTTCAATTATGTCATTCTAACCCTTACTACAAGAACAATGATTTCGTTAATAATTGCTCGACTGATTACTTGAGAAATTGTTAGTTTTTATGACAAATCCAAATCGCAGGTATCAAGTTTTCCTTTTCGAGGTTCAAATATAAATTGCAAGACTAGGTTCAAGATGCTAGAGTCCCAATTCGGAAAACTTCCGTGATTTCCGTGTATTACAATGGAAGAGCATGACGTGCGACTAGGCACAAGTATTAAGTCCGATCCGAGTCTGATAAGACCTTATCAGGTGACCCTTCAATATATTCAATCTTCAAATGCATTTGATTTTCGAGTGTTTGCTCCGTTGAACAGAGGAGACTTTTCAGGTTACCGTTCAGCTGCTACGAAATGCATTTGATGTTCGAGTTTTCGTTTCAACGAGTAATTGGGTCCACGCTTACAAAATTAGTTCACTTACCAGAGTTATGATCCTTTTGCAGAGACCTTTTCAGGTCACCCTTTAATATCTTCACGGCTACGAAATGCATTTGGTTTTCAAGTTTTCGTTTCGTCAAGTGATCTCTAGTTTGCGTTAGCATAATCACATCACTTACCACAGTGAATCCTGATTATTACCCCTTCCCACTAACAAACTATCCCTTCCATGATAAACGCTAGGGAACCACGCTATAGAGGCGACCCTTCTGGCCTTCGGGCGGCGAATATCATACTAACATTCCTACCCTTCCCCTGGTGACTGTAAGGACGTGGCCGGCGTCGTTATTGATCATTGAAAGCTCGAATCACCGAAAATTGCACAACGAGAATGATTTGCTAGTCCCAAGCGTCATTCTGTGTGTTCTTTGTGCAATTTGGTTGGTTCAGGTCAATCACGGAGAGCAACTACGAATTGTACAGTCTACTCAAGCTCAAGCTCAAGCTCAGCAGATCAACAATGCTCACGGAGTGAGACCAAATATCATTCCTCGGGCACGAATGATTCCTCCCAGGCCGGTTGCTGCGGATGTGGCAGTTAATGATCTTTTGATGAATGACAAATCGTTTTATTTTCCTTACAAGCGTTCTCGTTATATTTATCCATTCCGTCCAGCGCACTAGTTTGCTCGCAAACAGTTCGCCCGCAAACACTTAGTTCTCAAACATTTCGTTCCCAAACAGTTCACTCTCAATCAGTTCACTCGCAAACCGTTCTTACGGAATCAGTTCGTTCACAAACTGTTCGCTCGCAATCAGTTCGTGGGGAGAACTACCTTTCCTTAAAAAAGAATGACCGCTCGTTCACTCTTTTCGGTGAACTTGTTCTTTCGTACCGTTCGTGAACGGTTTGCCCATCGCTATTACAGAGTCAGTTTGGCACTAACTCAGTTTTAAAAACGAATTTGCTATTAGTTTGCTCAAAAACGAATCAATTTGCATTGTAATAGGTTATTGAAAACAACTGTGATTAAATTAACTTTTAATTTTTAATTAAAATAACTTTTTTTAATTAAATGAAGTAATTTTCCGGCTATGACTTTCATTAAATACTTTTTTACCCTCATGTATATTTTCAGGTGATTGCATCCAGAAATCTTTAGACGATATCTCACAAAATTCAGCCATTCGAAATGACGTTCCTTCACAACAAACAGGCTCAAAACAAAAGAATTCTGATACTGGAAATACGTTGTCTAGCAATGAAAGCACGTCTGTTGTCGATGAATTGAAAGGTATGTACAATAGAACAATCAATTTTTTTTATTCTTCTAATTTGTTGATTCGTATGTTGTAATTTAAAAACCAAAGATTGTTTAAAGCACTGGTTGGAAAACTTATGAAGCGATCGCCGTTGACGTATTCTATGATCAAAACCGCATTCTCTCTCGACCTCTCCGTCATTGGTTCCGATCTAAAATTGATTGGATAACAACTCGACAAATATTTGGATTTTTGAAATATTTTGAGCGTATCAGTGGTGCAATGAGTTTGTTCTCTATGATCGGAAAAATTACCGACTGGACCATTTTTGGATCGAAATGCTATTGGATTACATCACGGGAACACCAAGCCAAACTGATGCTATTGGATTACATCAAGGGAACACCAAGCTGAATGCGTAAATGGGTGCGAATATTATTCGCTCGGACGCATTCATACGCAAACAATTTTTCATGACTGTTCCATGCGAAAGCAGAACAGAAACCGATGCGAGTGAAAGTACTCACGCCTTGCGTATGTCTGCTTTTCGCGTTGACGGTGGAATGGTGTCATCTGGATACGACATTAGTTTGTATGAGACCAGCTATTCTCTATCAGATTAGTCGCCCTTAAAGCATTTTGTACCGCTGGACCCTGGACTTGCACTGGGACAATATCACGACAGGGTTAATGAAACGCGCACGGTACAATAAATAAAAACAAACTTTATTCACGACATGACTAAACGACACATTTCACTATGGACGATAAACAATGACTCTGTCCACAACAATAACAATGTAAACAACAACAAGTGACAACCACATTAAAAACACATATATGCGCATCTCCAGCATCGCTCAGTGACAGTCATGCTGTCGCACGCGAGCCCTGCGGTCTGAGCTGCGTCGGATGAATAACGTATCCGAGCGCGGCAAAATAGGGTTGTCCACAACATCTCCCCTCTTAATAGAGGTGGTACGGATCAAACCTTACTGGCGGTCTTCGTAGTCGTGAAGAGCGCCTAGGGATGTCTACAGCTAGTTCTACTTCGACAGCGGACTTGAACTCTGTCGATGTTGGCGTTGTTGTTGTTGATGATGACGATGCTGATGACGGGACGAACGCCGAGACCTCATGACGTGGCGTAGACGTTGCAAGAGTCGGCCCGGAACCTACCATGGTTCTCTCAGCACTGGAGACAGGCTCTGGTGAAGATGGACCTGGTGATTGGCTTGGGAGATCCCAGGCATCCAGCAAAATGTCCAGCGGCAGCGAATGTTGGTTTAAGGTGGCATGTACAGTGGGTTGCTTCGGTATCGCGCCAGCAGCAAGGCGACTCCGAAGTTGGTTGATATGCGAGCGTAGCATTCGGCGATCTTCGACCCACACGTTGTACATAACGTCTCCGATCTTCTCGACGACGACACCAGGAGCCCACTTCCAACCGGTACGACCATGTAGTTTGGCGTACACGGTCTCGTTTCGGTTGAAGGACCTCGGTTGCTTGCGGTCATCGTCGGTTGGTACTGGGACACGTACCGGTGGTGGACGCAGAAGCTCGAGACACGTTCGGATTTTGCGATCAAACATGATCTCAGATGGCGACTTCTGATCCGGCAGAGCACGACTGGGCGTGCTTCGGTACGTCAGCAAGAAGACATCCAGTGCTTCTTCAATGGATCCTCTCGAATTTTCTTGACGGCTCGCTTGAAGGTATCCACAAATCGTTCCGCCTGGCCATTTGATTGTGGATGAAACGGTGCTGTCGTGAGGTGCTCGATGCCATTGGAAGCGCAGAAATCGGCGAATTCGGCGCTGGTAAACTGGGTACCGTTGTCACTGACCAAGGTTACGGGCATACCCAGCCGCGCGAACAACCCACGCAAGATGCTGATGGTCGCAGCAGAGGTGATGCGGGTCGTTCGGATGATCTCGGGCCACTTAGAGAACGAATCGATAGCGAGCAGGTAGTAGTCGCCTTCGATTGGACCGGCGAAGTCAACGTGGACGCGTTGTCACGGAGCGGTCGATTTGGGCCACGGCACCGGTGGGGAGTGAGGAGGTGATCGAGCTACAGACGCACACTGCTGGCATGCCTTGACGAAGCTGACGATGTCGGCATCCAACGTAGGCCAGTACACGTAGCTCCTAGCGATGGCTTTCATTCGCTGCATGCCCGGATGGCCACGGTGCAGCTGTTCGAGGCACCGTTTCCGATGCAGCGACGGAATGACGAGTTGTTCGGCAAACAAAATACACCCATCCACCACAGAGAGCGATTCCTGCCTTGATTGGAACCGGCGAAGTTCTGACCCATCGAGTGTTGACTGGGGCCAGCCGTTCTGAACGTAGCGGTGGACTTGACGTAGCAGCGGATCTGCTTGGGTGTTTTGCGCAACGACACTGAAATTGAGAGGCAACACTTTAACCGTATTAGTTACTACTGACCTAATATCCTCTTCCAGATTGTGACTCGCGCTGAACTTCGTCTCCACCTTGAGGAGATTGTCGAGCGGGTAGCATAGCATGCGCATATTGGGAACGAACTTGCCGTAGTAGTTGATGGCCCCCAAAAAAGATCGCACACCGGATACATCGGCTGGAGGCGGCAGCTTGGTGATCGCCTCGATTTTCGTCGGATCTGGTCGCAACCCGCGACTGTCGACGATGTGCCCCAAGTATCGGATTTGCTGCTTGCGAAACGAACACTTGTCAACACGAATCGTGAATCCGAAATCTTGGATTCGCTTCAGGACACCCCGTAGATTGAGGTCGTGCTCCTCTTCAGAAGTGCCCTTCAGTCCGGCTAACATTGTGTCGATGAGCTGCTGAAATGCGCCAGGCGCGATCTTCAAACCCGGCGGCAGGCGGTTGTAGAGGTAGAGACCACGATGCGTATTGATCGTCAGCAAACTACGGTACTACTCGTCAACTTCCACCACCGTCGGACAAATCTATCTGGCTGAAGATCTTACACTTAGCCAGCTTGGCGAAGATGTCATCCGGAAGTGGAAGTGGATACTGCTGTGATTGGAGAGCTGCATTCAGACCCGTTGAGTAGTCTCCGCAAATCCTGATGGAGCCATTGGACTTGCGGACTACGACGATCGGAGCGGCCCACTCCGAATAATCGACCGGGGTGATGATGTCCAATTTCTCTAACCGGTCGAGCTCGCGATCAACGGTATCATACATAGCGTAAGCTACCGGACGCTTCGGACAGAAGACGGGTCGAACGTTTTCTTTCAACTCCAATTTCACTTTTGTTCTGGTGCACAAGCCGAGCTTCTCGCTGAAGACCTCTGGAAAAGACGACTTGAGTGCACCTGTCGACACTGGCGTTCCAGACACGTGGCAGCAGAAGGTGTCCATAGGGACGGCCCAAAGGTTGAAACTGTCGACCAAATCGGATCCGAGTAACTGCAGCTGCTTCTCGGTTACACGGATGAGCTCACGTCGTGTACTGCTTCCGATGGTGACGTCGCACTCGAACTCCCCATCGAGCGATAGTATGCTGCCAGATGCCGTCTTCGCCTTCACCGTTGCTGACGATAACGCAGGACTGCCAATGCTCCGCCAAATCTCCCTGCTAATGACGGTGATGTCTGAGGCGGTGTCGAGTTGCAGGCGAATTTTTGTTCCGGAAAAGCCCACGGAGACATATCTGCGTCGTTGCTGCACACTGCACACATCGACGACCACCACCTTGGCGGACACTGGTTGCTTCCTGCGCCTCCTTCCAGTTTTTCGGGGTTTGGCACTGGCACAGTACCCCTCACGATGCCCGAACTGGCCACATTCGGAACACTTGTGGCGCTTGTATCTACAGTCCCGAACGTAGTGGAATCCACCGCAAAACCAACATGGCGAATTTGGTTTCCTGTCGGTGTCACTGGAAGGATGTTTCGGTGACTCACGGTCACGCTTTTCGTACCGCTTCCCACCAAACTTTCGTATCGATTGTACTTGGTCGTACGTGGACGAAGATTCGATCATGGCGCTGTCATGCTTCAGGTTGTACAGCCGCTGGCACTCCTCCGAAAGCTGCTCCAGCGTCACATCGTTCCTCTCTTCGATTTTCGTGAGGAGGCGGGTGCGAATCTCGACGTCGTTCTCCGATTTCAAACCACACACGTAGACCAAGCACTTGAATTGCTCCTCCGAGAGCTTACCCAGTTCAAACTCCACGCAAGCTTTGTTCACGCGGCAAGCGAATGCCACATGGTCCTCTGCCGGGTTTTTGGCTATCTGCAGGCATCGGAAGCGACGGCTGATCACCGATTCTTTAGCTCCGAACAGGCTCTTGAGCTTAGCCACTGTTTCTAAAAAGCTAAAATTTTTCGGGAGTTTCGGTAAAATATAGCTCACGTACCGTTCGTGCTCCGATGCACCCAGCTTTCGCAAAAGAAGTCGAACCTTTGCTTCACCATCCAATCTAGCAGCGTCTTTTTCGAAGAGATCGTCGTACCTCGAGTACCAAGCCGCAAACGTCACGTTGGAGTCGGCCTCGAATCGGAATTCCTTGATGTTGCCGGCCAAAGAGTCAAGGATCTGTTCCGGATTCGGTGGTACCTGCACGTTGATTGACGATGCGATCGTACGGAGAAAGCGTTCATGCTTCTCATCACTTTGCTGCTGCTGTTGAATCAGCTGGGTCATCATCTCTCGGTGCTGCTGCTGCATCATTTGCAAAATTTGCACGAACACATCGCTACCGACCTGTGCTTGCGGTTGGTGGGGCGGGAAAGGCGCGTACTGCTGTTGCTGGGCGGCAGAGACGGGAATAAACTGCTGCTGATAGTGGACCGCCGGCACGGGGATAATCGGCTGGTTTTGTTGCCGTTGATTGTTTATCACACCCGTGGGGTCAACACTATTCTGCCCGTCGTCGTTGCTCGCCATCGCACTTTCACTCCACTTGAAAAACAACACGTGAAAAACAACACACACTCGCGATTACTCGTCGCCACTTTTGTACCGCGGGACCCTGGACTTGCACTGGGACAATATCACGACAGGGTTAATGAAACGCGCACGGTACAATAAATAAAAACAAACTTTATTCACGACATGACTAAACGATACATTTCACTATGGACGATAAACAATGACTCTGTCCACAACAATAACAATGTAAACAACAACAACAAGTGACAACCACATTAAAAACACATATATGCGCATCTCCAGCATCGCTCAGTGACAGTCATGCTGTCGCACGCGAGCCCTGCGGTCTGAGCTGCGTCGGATGAATAACGTATCCGAGCGCGGCAAAATAGGGTTGCCCACAACAAAGCAGTTTTAAATTGCTAAAATTTGTATGAAATTTTTTTCTTGGTGTTATTTACCTATTAGACGTACGTCGTTATGACCCTAATTTAAACGATTTTCAGATTTTTCAGATATTCTCACCAGAACATAACATTATAATATAAAATTATCTAGAGACACAATTTTTGCATGATATTTTTTCACTACTTGCAAGCAAAAGTGATTTTCATTTACATAGAGTACTAATTTGGTTTGGGAAAATTAATTCACATTCATAATTTTGATTTTAAAAGTGTGTTCGGCTAACATTGTGTCGATGAGCTGCTGAAATGCGCCAGGCGCGATCTTCAAACCCGGCGGCAGGCGGTTGTAGAGGTAGAGACCACGATGCGTATTGATCGTCAGCAAACTACGGTACTACTCGTCAACTTCCACCTGTAAGAAGGCGTCGGACAAATCTATCTGGCTGAAGATCTTACACTTAGCCAGCTTGGCGAAGATGTCATCCGGAAGTGGAAGTGGATACTGCTGTGATTGGAGAGCTGCATTCAGACCCGTTGAGTAGTCTCCGCAAATCCTGATGGAGCCATTGGGCTTGCGGACTACGACGATCGGAGCGGCCCACTCCGAATAATCGACCGGGGTGATGATGTCCAATTTCTCTAACCGGTCGAGCTCGCGATCAACGGTATCATACATAGCGTAAGCTACCGGACGCTTCGGACAGAAGACGGGTCGAACGTTTTCTTTCAACTCCAATTTCACTTTTGTTCTGGTGCACAAGCCGAGCTTCTCGCTGAAGACCTCTGGAAAAGACGACTTGAGTGCACCTGTCGACACTGGCGTTCCAGACACGTGGCAGCAGAAGGTGTCCATAGGGACGGCCCAAAGGTTGAAACTGTCGACCAAATCGGATCCGAGTAACTGCAGCTGCTTCTCGGTTACACGGATGAGCTCACGTCGTGTACTGCTTCCGATGGTGACGTCGCACTCGAACTCCCCATCGAGCGATAGTATGCTGCCAGATGTCGTCTTCGCCTTCACCGTTGCTGACGATAACGCAGGACTGCCAATGCTCCGCCAAATCTCCCTGCTAATGACGGTGATGTCTGAGGCGGTGTCGAGTTGCAGGCGAATTTTTGTTCCGGAAAAGCCCACGGAGACATATCTGCGTCGTTGCTGCACACTGCACACATCGACGACCACCACCTTGGCGGACACTGGTTGCTTCCTGCGCCTCAGTGACAGTCATGCTGTCGCACGCGAGCCCTGCGGTCTGAGCTGCGTCGGATGAATAACGTATCCGAGCGCGGCAAAATAGGGTTGCCCACAACAAAGCAGTTTTAAATTGCTAAAATTTGTATGAAATTTTTTTCTTGGTGTTATTTACCTATGAGACGTACGTCGTTATGACCCTAATTTAAACGATTTTCAGATTTTTCAGATATTCTCACCAGAACATAACATTATAATATAAAATTATCTAGAGACACAATTTTTGCATGATATTTTTTCACTACTTGCAAGCAAAAGTGATTTTCATTTACATAGAGTACTAATTTGGTTTGGGAAAATTAATTCACATTCATAATTTTGATTTTAAAAGTGTGTTCATTTCTACTGCAACCCCATATTGTCATGCCTACTCCTCCATTCCGTAATACGAAGCTCAATGCCCAAACACTCATGCAAGCGAGCAAAACAAATCACGGTTTCTTCATGTGCCTATATTTTGTGACCGTGTTCGGGAACACATTGCGATCACCAATCATCATCAATGAGCAAGATTGTTATGATTTCAATAGCTTGCTTTCAAAGCAATTTTTAAGCTTTTGAACCGATAAGTGACAATCATATAATTCGTTGACATTTTATCTCTTGGATGAAGTGATTATTATACCACTCCATCCAGCCGGTAAAGAGGTATTAACGTTCAAAACCTTGCAGTCCAGCGTCACTCTCTCGTTTTAGAAACTTTGAACTAACACCCCGGTACAGAAATGAAAGACGTAGTCAAAACCAACATCTTCTATACAATTTTCGACTCTTTTGAGTTGTGTTGGAAAAGTTCTAGAAAGGATAGTAAATCGACGCCTAAAGACCTTTTTAGAGTCTAATTAGCTGCTCGATCCAAGACAGTTCGCTTTTCGTGCGGGAAAATGCACATAAGATCACCTCGAAGAATTACAGGCTATTGTACATGACGTTATTGAGAAAGATCACCACGCAGATGTGGCATCACTTTATCTAAGTAAAGCATTTGATCAGCATGGAGATATCCAGAATTGAAGAGTCTCTTCGACTGGGTGATCCGTGGAAGACTAGGTTTCTATGTGAAAAGTTTCCTAGAAAATAGAACTCAGAGCCATAGTCAACAACACAAAATCTTCATTGAAAATCCAAGAAAGGGGAATTCCCCAAGGCTCGGTTGTATCGCCAACCCTCTTCATAATTATTATGCAGTCCTTTTTTGCAAAAATTCCGGAAAATGTAAATATTCTTGTCTATGCGACATTGTGCTAGTACTAGCGACATTGTGCTAGTTTCAGTTAGCGTCACTGCATCAGCAACAAGAAAAAGACTTCAGAAAGCGATTGATTCTGTTCAAAACTGGGCTGGTTTCGATATATCCCCGAAAAATCAAAACTTCTGCATATATGTAATCCCAAAGCTCACTTCAAAGTTTCCAACCCTAAAATTTTCGAAACCCAAATTCCCTCAATCAAAACTCTCAAAATACTTGGAGTAACTTTTGATAAGAGACTGAGTTTTAAACCACATGCTCAGATGGTCAAAAAATATGCCCGCAATAGATTGAATCTATTGAAGGCGATTTCTGGCAATCTAGCTTTGGGACATAGGAAATCTCTTTTACGGATAATAAATGCTTGGTTAATACCAAAAATTCTCTATGGAGTAAGCATCTTCAGCCGAGGTGGTGAAAAACCACTAAAAACGATCGAACCGGTATATAACAAGGCAATAAAGATAGCCATTGGTGCCTTCGTTACAAGTCCTACCCTCGCTGTTATGGCAGAGAGTGGGCAACTACCATTTGATCGACTCGTTACGAAGATTGTAACAAATAGAGCTATTCGTTACCTTTCAATTCCTGACCGTGACCATGATGTTACATTAATATCTCGGGCAAAGGACCAATTCAAAGAACACACGAATTAGAATCTTCCCGATATATGTGTACATTTGACGGCCATGGAAAGGAATTGGAATGTAAAACCGCCGAATGTTAACCTTGATTTACTCAAGGAAGTTCGTGCAGAAGATCTCCCATCAAAAGTGAAGGCCTATTTCGATCACCTCGTAGTAACAAAATTCCAGTTTGAACATCAAGTATACACTAAGCACTGATGGTGTCGGTTGCGGTATTTTTGAAAACCGATATACTGGTAGTTTCTCGCTTCCTCCCCAATGCACTATTTTTAGCGCAGAAGCATTTTCGCTTCTAATCGCTACCCAAGAGTGCACAAATGATTCTCTTCCTATTGTTCTATTTTATGATCCCGCGAGCTGTCTCCGGGCTCTTCGAAAAGGTAAAAACCTTCACCCATGGATCATTGCAATAGAAGAAGCTGCCTCAGATAAAAATAATACCTTCTGTTGGATTCCCGGTCATACCGGAATTCCTGGAAATATTGTCGCCGACAAATTAGCCGGTAGGGGCAGAATTCAAGAACCCCCTAATGTACCCATTCCTTGCTCCGATGCGAAACATTGGGTAAAACAGCAGAAACAACAGACCAACTTTTCTTCAAAAAATTAAAAATACCACTCTTCCATGGCATGACAGAAACAACAGTAAGGAAAGACGGCTTCTCACCCGTCTTCGAATCGGCCATACAAAGGTCACTCATACATATCTTTTTCAAAGAAATAAAGAAAAACCTCAATGCTCTTGCAACGAGGCTCCCATCTCTGTAAGTCACTTATTACTGGATAGTCAACATACGAAGGATGCTAGAATTAGGATTAATATTGGAAAAAACCTAAGGGACATATTGAGTAATGATGACATTCAAGAGAATAACTTAATTGAATTTTTTAAAGAAACAGGACTTTACAGGAAAATATAGAACATTTGAAACTAGAATAATAAAAATAGTAGAAAAGAAAATCGGAGACGATTGAATCGTTAGATTTAAAGTCTCCGTAAACAAAGGAAAATAAGAAGAAACATTGCAAATACATAGGGGGCGCTTTTGCTCCCACCGAAATGTTGCTTCGTGTAATTTCATATCAATGGCCGATCGTGTATTGTGAAAAAATGATCACAAGTGTAAGTGTAAATTTTGTGTTGTGGTGAAAATTACTTGATATGTGAAACGATTTATTTCAATTTTCAAAAATCAAGCTGTTTTTCCGCTCGAGAACGGGTCGTTTGGTTAAGCGGCGAGAAAAATTGTAGAAGTGAAGAAATATTAGAAAAAGTGATTTCCCATATGCTCTACATATAGTATAGTGTAGGTGTTGTTAATCCAATTAAAATTCGCATTGGGTTGAATTAAACACAAACTAAAAATTATAACAGAAATTTACTTTTTTCGTTTCCAATATGTTTTCTCTATATTAAGGTTAAAGTGGAAGCTAGCCAAAAATGGCTGCCACAATGGCGCTCATTTCTTTCATGTCCCTCCCTCATCACTCGCCCGAAAATCAATAGTTTTACGAAACAGTGTGAAGAAAATGATCGTTTTCGCACACTTCCCATCAAAACTCGAGCAAGTGCTCTGAAAGTTAAATTTTCATTTTTCAATCTTCGACCATGGTTTTGTTTGTTTGGTGAAATTCGTTATTTTTTCGACACTGATGCCAGACAACATCATCGAAACAGCTATAAAAACTACTCAATAAAATGTTATTCCTTAGTCATAGCGTTTCATGTCATGAAAATCAATAGAATAAAATTTTATTGATATCAATACAATTATTATTTTTACGTTTAATGGGTGTATAATGTAAGTTTAAGCAACTTTAACATTGGGTAAGAAAATTGTATTGCAGAGCTCGGAACACTGCCACGGCTGCCTATGCTTTCAAAAATAGTAAACGGAAAAGTATTACATTACATCAAAATGCCTCGGCCAACGAATATGTTCGAATATGCTCTCCAACGTGAATAGGTTCACAACAATACGATCAACGAAGGAAAATATTAAGGAATTCACCTCTATTCCGGATCCCGAACGGGTTGAAATTGGCAAAATAATGCATTTTGTAACCCGTTCGACTTCGATTAAGCACATTTATCAATCCGTTCGTCTTCGAATTATTTCGAAATTTGTTTATCATCAATGCAGGATGCAGACAAGTTCGCAATTTTACTGATATTTAATTTTTATCGGAGACTCTATTCTGTTGCAGTCTACAGGGATATCGTATTTCTTTTCTATATGTCTTGACTCAATTCCCTGCAGTTTTTCAAACATCACTTTACTATTCTCACGGTTACAAAGGTAGCTGGCAGGTATTTATACACATCAACATTTCATATTTTCGACGAAGACCTTCTGCTGGCATCTCTGGAGGTAATGATATTTACTAAATTCCTAAAGGGCACTGTTTAGATTTGGTGCGCTCTATCGCATTTGTGTACAAAAAGATCAATTCAAAAACAAAATTTGCAAATGAGAGTCCATCTGAGGAGGATATTCTAAAAGACGGGTGGGTAATGTCAGGGACATAACCGGAGTGACGTAGGACTATACAAATGGGACAGCTTTTGTTAAATATATATTTTAAATACATTGTTTTATTTTCTTCTCCTACGTGAATACCTACCTATCTACCTGAAAAATGGATTAGTTTACTGTTTACTCTTTATGAATATGTTGAGGGTTGAAAAGAACCTTGTGTTTTTGTTATCACTCGATATTCCCATCTTGTTCGGTTAAACCTTCCTGTTTAGCTATTACGTTTGCCACTCGCCACAGCTTTCACAGTTGGAAAATTTCTTCCTATCCAGCTTGTGACATATTGTGCAGTAAAT
Source organism: Toxorhynchites rutilus septentrionalis (assembly GCF_029784135.1). Classification (NCBI taxonomy): domain Eukaryota; kingdom Metazoa; phylum Arthropoda; class Insecta; order Diptera; family Culicidae; genus Toxorhynchites; species Toxorhynchites rutilus. Next base: position 99,849,700 of record NC_073744.1, read on the forward strand.
TACATTTAATGCGACGTGCCGGAGAAGCAGTTTGCCACTCAATGAAACTAATTGTTGCCTTGATGAGCGCCGAACCGAAGCTGCTCTGTTCTTGATGCGGGTTTTCTGATTGTCGTGAGCAGCTTTGCAAGCCAACTCGAGCACTCCGACGGCCGAAACTCTATAATCGCTGTTAGGTATACTGGTGCTCCGGCACCAATCCGTTCGGCCTAGTTACCCTTGCGGAGCAATCAGTGAATGCGACCAACAGAGAACTGGAGACCTGCACGGTTCGAGTGAGACTTTGCCTTTTCCTTAACTTGTCCTCCTTTGTTACGTCCACGGTGCCGATGCCGTACAACCACACGGGTTTACGGTTTGAAAGAAAATAAGATATTTTTTTGGGGTCCGCGTGTTTTATACTCTAGCGGTACACACTCACAGGATAGAGACAAATCGGCAGACTCAGCCAGAGGGGCGAGTCCAACGAGACGAACGAATGAGCGTTAAAAGGGAGCGATGGCAAAAAAAATACATTCATTACGATTTGTTCGCTCGTTGGATTCACATGCAGGCTGAAAAGGGTCCTTTTCAGGATCACAAAATTATCTTCAATCTAAAGAGTTTATTGTTTTGTTGTCACTCGATATCCCCATCTTGTTCGGCTAAACCTTTCTGTTTAGCGATTGCATTTGCCACTCGCCTCATCTTTCACAGTTGGAAAATTTCTTCCCATCCAGCTTGTGACATATTTTACAGTAAATTACATTCAATGCAACGTACCGAAGCGCCACTCAGTGTCGCATTGGAGGCGATTTGAACCTGTAATTGAACATTTGCGATGACAGTGGTACAGTGTCGACTTTCAATGTGCGGTCATAATTTAGATCTCTATGTTTACAAAAATGTCCAACTAAATAAGTCGCATTACATGTCCGTCCAATTAGCTAAATGTCGAACTAATTGTAAATTACTGTACTTTCAATCTGGAAACAATTTAAGAGTTGGTGAAAATTGAATAATCTTGAAAGTCCCCAACTATCAATAAGCTCAGAACTACTGCCAAATTCACATACTCATCAGATCCTGGCAAACAAATTATGAAAACATCAATTTGTGTTTTATTATTATTTTGGATAATGTTTTAGAACGCATTGAACTTTATTTCCTAAACTCTTTTTTTGGAAGGTTTAATGGCCCTGAAAAGCGCCTTGTTTTATGGAATGGTTCCAATTTAGAAAACTTAGTACTCGTGGTTTTGAAAAAAAAACCATTTCGAACGCCCTCGATGCCGCCTTGTTCTGGATTTGCCACCAAAGCAGATTGTAAAAAGAACAAACTTTTTTCTTCTGCTACCTGCTGCCGTTTTGCGATTGCGTTTGCCACTCGCCACTCGCTGCAACTGCCTGTTGTTGTCTTGATGTGTTCTGTTCTGAATGCGGTTTTTCTTATCGTCGCGAGCAGCTTTACCAGCCAACTCGATCACTTCGGCGGCCGAAACTATATAACGGCGGCGACTGGTGCACTGGTACTAACGCGCTCGGCCTAGCTACCCTTGCGGGGAACTCCATATCAACACGGTTCGAGCGGGACTTTGCCTTTCCCTTCACTTTTCCTCCTTTACCATGTCCAGACATGGGTGCTTGGGTTGGTTTGTTGATGTGTTGTGATGCGAACCGATGTGGTGTACGGTTTGAATGAGAATGATCGTTACGGCAGCGGAGCGGGGATTTTTAAGCTGACTGGCTGGCTCGAGAATTACGCATGTGTGAGACTTCGACCAATGTTTCGTTCATTTTTTTCTTTTTCCTTTCCAATCGTGCTTCATTCTATTTCGCTGCTGCTCTGGTTGCCCGTTTTGGTCGGTACGATTTGAGGAGCACAAAATGGACCAATAAAAAATGGGCACATAGTGAATTTTGAGAATGCTTGATATTTCACAATTATTCAATTATTTATCTCAAGAAAAATGAAATGTTATTCGTTATGATAGATGCGTAGATATATTTCCTATCAATTGATGCAAAAACCTTTGCGATCTATTGAGAAATGCTCGAGTTATAAGCGTTCCAAATCTTGCATTTTTTCGTACTTGTTCAGTGCCTAGATTTCCATTTCACCCCCTATATCTTCCGGTTAGACGTAGTCCTACGTCAAAAAAAAATGTAAGATTGTCATTTGTTTCTTTCTTAAATGTAACAGCACTATTCGCATTTCCGCACATCGGGAAGAAAAAATAGCATTATATTAGATCCGCCATTATGAAGGTCAGCAAACTCACATCAATGTGATATCTAATGGACAGACCAATCCACCAACATTGATTCCAAGTGCCCCAGCAAACTTGCAATGACAGCTTCACCAATGTAGAGCCCTCCGCCAAATCTATCAGCAGCTAACATCCCTCCAAATCCAATATTCGCACATACTTTGTCGAACCTAGCATACTACCCATACCTCTCGCCAATGCCATCAGCCGGTAGCTATCCAGCTTCGATAACTTCGAATGGGGCGATCCCGGACCAGCGCCAACACCTGTCAATCAAGGATCATCTAGTCAATCCACGATGCCATCATCACCTGCGATTGGAGTGGGCGCGGAAACTTCACCATCAGCAGCTGCTTCATCAAATGTACCCTCGGGTACTGCCACTGCCATTACCGCTGTTGGAACACTTTAAGCACAACCTGCGACAGTTGGTTTCCTAATATTGTGGTCGAGGAGCAAGAAAACCGTGACTGGTTGGACATTTTCTTTACCTTGTGTCGGGTGTGAATCCTGATGACCGTGGTACAGCGCGGACTCGATTATATACAGTTTTTGATTTCTGTTCACTGTATATAATCGAGTCAAAATTTTTTTTTATCTGTTTTTTTTTACATGTATTTTTCGATTTTTGAAAATAAAAGAGGAATTTGATTTTTGAGTCATCAGAAAACACCTTTCTCACACGAAAAAAAAAATTATCCAGATTGTCTTAGGAGGTGATAGACGATTATATTTGATGAAAAAAATCCTCCTACGCATATTTTCGAATTTCAACAATGACAGAGTTATAGAACTTTTTTTTGTTTCGGACTCTGTTGCTTCAAACTGGCTCTACATTAAAAAGTACGCTACGGAAGACAATTTTGATGATTTCATTTGAAAGATGAGAAAAATTAGTACAGGATTAGTAGTGGAACAACTCAATTAGTGAATGTTAATAACATTTTGGAAGTGAAAAACTTCAAAGTTAATAATTTTTAATGTGTTATTATTAATTTTATCCTAAAATTTTAAATTGAACTACATTGTTTTGCAACAATTAAATTGAAGTTCTTTAACCGCTCTACAATTCGTTCTTTGACGCCCAACTTCTATCTTTCATTATTTGGCTGCAATATCGATCTAAACAATTCCTGGTGAAAATTCAAGCAATATTTTAAAAAATCCCGATTTTTACCCCACTGTACATGTAATAGCCACTTAAACTTCACCTTAACGCTGAAAGGTTCTCCTTTCCTTCTTGAAATAAGCTAGAAAAAAACATTTTTTTCCAAGCTGTATATAATCGAGTCCAAAATTGTATATAATCGAATCACATATAATCGAGTCTGTATATAATCGAGTCCGACCTGTATATCTATACTCGTCTCCGGCAAGATGCTTAACGGTAGTTTTCGTAGGAGTGTTGCTCTATCTATATCAACTCGGCTTTTTCCGCAACAATAACACCGATCGGTTGGAAAAAGCTCGCAGAATTGTCGTTCAGCAGATCAACAATGCTCACGGAGAGTCTCGACCGAACACTCGTCGGGTGCGGATGAGTTTTTCTTTGCTCCGCGTCTGATTTTTTTGACGTAGGACTACGTCTTTCATTTCTATACCGGGGTGTAAAATCAAAGTTTCGAAAACGAAAGCGTTACGCCGGAGACCGAGATTTTGAGCGTTAATAGCTCCTAAACAACTGAACGAAATGGTATGATGAACACTTCATTCGAAAGATAAAATGTCTACGCGTTATATACTTGTTACTTTTTGATCCAAAAACTTGTTTCAATAGTCTTAAAATTGCTTTCAAAACAGGCTATTGAAATCACCAATCGGTATATAAGCGAGCGGCGCTCGGAAATCCACTCAGTTCTAATTGAACAGCGATTGGAGCATGTTGTCGCTGTTGCGGTGAAGCTCTTTATTTATTATGAAAGCGCGGATGAACGGTGTCACCAAGAGCCTGTTTGTGCACCCTAGGCCAGAAGGGAATCTATCAGGAGGAGAGTGATGCCACAAACGGTTCCCTGGGAAGACATCGCTACACACACATACACGCGCGGCTATTAACAGGTGGTTATCGAGTTGGCATTAACCACTGGTGGGCTTCCAGTATCGAGGAAAATGTGGAAATATCTAATCATTACTGAAAATAATCTGCCAGTTCCTTTGGGAATTTTCAAAATATATTCATGTGAAAGAGTTTAATTGAATGTTTTCTATCCATGTAACACTGTGACCAAATATGTTTCAATCAAGTGCTATTAACAGGTGGTTATCGAGTTGGCATTAACCACTGGTGGGCTTCCAGTATCGAGGAAAATGTGGAAATATCTAATCGTTACTGAAAATAATCTGCCAGTTCCTTTGGGAATTTTCAAAATATATTCATGTGAAAGAGTTTAATTGAATGTTTTCTATCCATGTAACACTGTGACCAAATACATTTGGTTTTGTGGTTTTTCAATCAATCGCAATTAACAGGATAGCTTCAGAAGATTATTCTTCCCCATCAGTAGGATATTTCCGTATCCAATATTTTATGCGCCCGCAATCGATTATTGCTCAGTCGCCGAAAGTTCCAAGCTCAGAGAGTTCATTCCCCTCTAGTTTGCCTTCCAAATTGCCATCGTAAACCACACCTTCTCTCGATTCAATCACACACAAAAAGCATACTTAAGCGATATTCTGGTGGTGAGACACATTCATTTTTCGTGAGGACATCGACAAGACAACATCGTTGCCTAACGTGCTGGAGGAGGTGGACGGCGAAGGATCGACACATACACGCGCAGAACTCTTTCCGTTAGGATGCCATTCAGCATCGAGAAAGTTCCGGAAAGATCTAATCATTGCTGGAAAATAATCTGGCATTTCCTTTGGGAATTTTCAAAATATATTCATGTGAAAGAGTTTAATTGAAGTTTTCTATCCATGTTACACTGTGACCAAATATGTTTCAATCAAGTGCTATTAACAGGTGGTTATCGAGTTGGCATTAACCACTGGTGGGCTTCCAGTATCGAGGAAAATGTGGAAATATCTAATCGTTACTGAATATAATCTGCCAGTTCCTTTGGGAATTTTCAAAATATATTCATGTGAAAGAGTATAATTGAATGTTTTCTATCCATGTTACACTGTGACCAAATATGTTTCAATCAAGTGCTATTAACAGGTGGTTATCGAGTTGGCATTAATCACTGGTGGGCTTCCAGTATCGAGGAAAATGTGGAAATAACTAATCGTTACTGAAAATAATCTGCCAGTTCCTTTGGGAATTTTCAAAATATATTCATGTGAAAGAGTTTAATTGAATGTTTTCTATCCATGTAACACTGTGACCATATACATTTGGTTTTGTGGTTTTTCAATCAATCGCAATTAACAGGATAGCTTCAGAAGATTATTCTTCCCCATCAGTAGGATATTTCCGTATCCAATATTGTATGCGCCCGCAATCGATTATTGCTCAGTCGCCGAAAGTTCCGAGCTCAGAGAGTTCATTCCCCTCTAGTTTGCCTTCCAAATTGCCATCGTAAACCACACCTTCTCTCGATTCAATCACACACAAAAAGCATACTTAAGCGATATTCTGGTGGTGAGACACATTCATTTTTCGTGAGGACATCGACAAGACAACATCGTTGCCTATCGTGCTGGAGGAGGTGGACGGCAAAGGATCGACACATACACGCGCAGAACTCTTTCCGTTAGGATGCCATTCAGCATCGGGAAAGTTCCGGAAAGATCTAATCATTGCTGGAAAATAATCTGCCAGTTCCTCTGGGAATTTTCAAAATATATTCATGTGAAAGAGTTTAATTGAATGTTTTCTATCCATGTTACACTGTGACCAAATATGTTTCAATCAAGTGCTATTAACAGGTGGTTATCGAGTTGGCATTAACCACTGGTGGGCTTCCAGTATCGAGGAAAATGTGGAAATATCTAATCGTTACTGAAAATAATCTGCCAGTTCCTTTGGGAATTTTCAAAATATATTCATGTGAAAGAGTTTAATTGAATGTTTTCTATCCATGTAACACTGTGACCAAATACATTTGGTTTTGTGGTTTTTCAATCAATCGCAATTAACAGGATAGCTTCAGAAGATTATTCTTCCCCATCAGTAGGATATTTCCGTATCCAATATTTTATGCGCCCGCAATCGATTATTGCTCAGTCGCCGAAAGTTCCAAGCTCAGAGAGTTCATTCCCCTCTAGTTTGCCTTCCAAATTGCCATCGTAAACCACACCTTCTCTCGATTCAATCACACACAAAAAGCATACTTAAGCGATATTCTGGTGGTGAGACACATTCATTTTTCGTGAGGACATCGACAAGACAACATCGTTGCCTAACGTGCTGGAGGAGGTGGACGGCGAAGGATCGACACATACACGCGCAGAACTCTTTCCGTTAGGATGCCATTCAGCATCGAGAAAGTTCCGGAAAGATCTAATCATTGCTGGAAAATAATCTGGCATTTCCTTTGGGAATTTTCAAAATATATTCATGTGAAAGAGTTTAATTGAAGTTTTCTATCCATGTTACACTGTGACCAAATATGTTTCAATCAAGTGCTATTAACAGGTGGTTATCGAGTTGGCATTAACCACTGGTGGGCTTCCAGTATCGAGGAAAATGTGGAAATATCTAATCGTTACTGAATATAATCTGCCAGTTCCTTTGGGAATTTTCAAAATATATTCATGTGAAAGAGTATAATTGAATGTTTTCTATCCATGTTACACTGTGACCAAATATGTTTCAATCAAGTGCTATTAACAGGTGGTTATCGAGTTGGCATTAACCACTGGTGGGCTTCCAGTATCGAGGAAAATGTGGAAATAACTAATCGTTACTGAAAATAATCTGCCAGTTCCTTTGGGAATTTTCAAAATATATTCATGTGAAAGAGTTTAATTGAATGTTTTCTATCCATGTAACACTGTGACCATATACATTTGGTTTTGTGGTTTTTCAATCAATCGCAATTAACAGGATAGCTTCAGAAGATTATTCTTCCCCATCAGTAGGATATTTCCGTATCCAATATTGTATGCGCCCGCAATCGATTATTGCTCAGTCGCCGAAAGTTCCGAGCTCAGAGAGTTCATTCCCCTCTAGTTTGCCTTCCAAATTGCCATCGTAAACCACACCTTCTCTCGATTCAATCACACACAAAAAGCATACTTAAGCGATATTCTGGTGGTGAGACACATTCATTTTTCGTGAGGACATCGACAAGACAACATCGTTGCCTAACGTGCTGGAGGAGGTGGACGGCAAAGGATCGACACATACACGCGCAGAACTCTTTCCGTTAGGATGCCATTCAGCATCGAGAAAGTTCCGGAAAGATCTAATCATTGCTGGAAAATAATCTGCCAGTTCCTCTGGGAATTTTCAAAATATATTCATGTGAAAGAGTTTAATTGAATGTTTTCTATCCATGTTACACTGTGACCAAATATGTTTCAATCAAGTGCTATTAACAGGTGGTTATCGAGTTGGCATTAACCACTGGTGGGCTTCCAGTATCGAGGAAAATGTGGAAATATCTAATCGTTACTGAAAATAATCTGCCAGTTCCTTTGGGAATTTTCAAAATATATTCATGTGAAAGAGTTTAATTGAATGTTTTCTATCCATGTAACACTGTGACCAAATACATTTGGTTTTGTGGTTTTTCAATCAATCGCAATTAACAGGATAGCTTCAGAAGATTATTCTTCCCCATCAGTAGGATATTTCCGTATCCAATATTTTATGCGCCCGCAATCGATTATTGCTCAGTCGCCGAAAGTTCCAAGCTCAGAGAGTTCATTCCCCTCTAGTTTGCCTTCCAAATTGCCATCGTAAACCACACCTTCTCTCGATTCAATCACACACAAAAAGCATACTTAAGCGATATTCTGGTGGTGAGACACATTCATTTTTCGTGAGGACATCGACAAGACATCGTTGCCTAACGTGCTGGAGGAGGTGGACGGCGAAGGATCGACACATACACGCGCAGAACTCTTTCCGTTAGGATGCCATTCAGCATCGAGAAAGTTCCGGAAAGATCTAATCATTGCTGGAAAATAATCTGGCATTTCCTTTGGGAATTTTCAAAATATATTCATGTGAAAGAGTTTAATTGAAGTTTTCTATCCATGTTACACTGTGACCAAATATGTTTCAATCAAGTGCTATTAACAGGTGGTTATCGAGTTGGCATTAACCACTGGTGGGCTTCCAGTATCGAGGAAAATGTGGAAATATCTAATCGTTACTGAATATAATCTGCCAGTTCCTTTGGGAATTTTCAAAATATATTCATGTGAAAGAGTATAATTGAATGTTTTCTATCCATGTTACACTGTGACCAAATATGTTTCAATCAAGTGCTATTAACAGGTGGTTATCGAGTTGGCATTAACCACTGGTGGGCTTCCAGTATCGAGGAAAATGTGGAAATAACTAATCGTTACTGAAAATAATCTGCCAGTTCCTTTGGGAATTTTCAAAATATATTCATGTGAAAGAGTTTAATTGAATGTTTTCTATCCATGTAACACTGTGACCAAATACATTTGGTTTTGTGGTTTTTCAATCAATCGCAATTAACAGGATAGCTTCAGAAGATTATTCTTCCCCATCAGTAGGATATTTCCGTATCCAATATTGTATGCGCCCGCAATCGATTATTGCTCAGTCGCCGAAAGTTCCGAGCTCAGAGAGTTCATTCCCCTTTAGTTTGCCTTCCAAATTGCCATCGTAAACCACACCTTCTCTCGATTCAATCACACACAAAAAGCATACTTAAGCGATATTCTGGTGGTGAGACACATTCATTTTTCGTGAGGACATCGACAAGACAACATCGTTGCCTAACGTGCTGGAGGAGGTGGACGGCAAAGGATCGACACATACACGCGCAGAAATCTTTCCGTTAGGATGCCATTCAGCATCGGGAAAGTTCCGGAAAGATCTAATCATTGCTGGAAAATAATCTGCCAGTTCCTCTGGGAATTTTCAAAATATATTCATGTGAAAGAGTTTAATTGAATGTTTTCTATCCATGTTACACTGTGACCAAATATGTTTCAATCAAGTGCTATTAACAGGTGGTTATCGAGTTGGCATTAACCACTGGTGGGCTTCCAGTATCGAGGAAAATGTGGAAATATATAATCGTTACTGAAAATAATCTGCCAGTTCCTTTGGGAATTTTCAAAATATATTCATGTGAAAGAGTTTAATTGAATGTTTTCTATCCATGTAACACTGTGACCAAATACATTTGGTTTTGTGGTTTTTCAATCAATCGCAATTAACAGGATAGCTCATATATATACTAGTAACAATACAGTAAGGAGTTCGGCTCCTTTAAACCTATGTAACTGAGCCTGTAAAAATAAACGATTTAAATAAAAAAAAAAAAACAGGATAGCTTCAGAAGATTATTCTTCTCCATCAGTAGGATATTTCCGTATCCAATATTGTATGCGCCCGCAATCGATTATTGCTCAGTCGCCGAAAGTTCCGAGCTCAGAGAGTTCATTCCCCTCTAGTTTGCCTTCCAAATTGCCATCGTAAACCACACCTTCTCTCGATTCAATCACATACAAAAAGCATACTTAAGCGATATTCTGGTGGTGAGACACATTCATTTTTCGTGAGGACATCGACAAGACAACATCGTTGCCTAACGTGCTGGAGGAGGTGGACGGCGAAGGATCGACACATACACGCGCAGAACTCTTTCCGTTAGGATGCCATTCAGCATCGGGAAAGTTCCGGAAAGATCTAATCATTTCTGGAAAATAATCTGCTAGTTCCTCTGGGAATTTTCAAAATATATTCATGTGAAAGAGTTTAATTGAATGTTTTCTATCCATGTAACACTGTGACCAAATATATTTCAATCAAGTGCTATTAACAGGTGGTTATCGAGTTGGCATTAACCACTGGTGGGCTTCCAGTATCGAGGAAAATGTGGAAATAACTAATCGTTACTGAAAATAATCTGCCAGTTCCTCTGGGAATTTTCAAAATATATTCATGTGGAAGAGTTTAATTGAATGTTTTCTATCCATGTAACACTGTGACCAAATATGTTTCAATCAAGTGCTATTAACAGATGGTTATCGAGTTAGCATTAACCACTGGTGGTCTTCCAGTATCGAGGAAAATGTGGTAATATCTAATCGTTACTGAAAATAATCTGCCAGTTCCTCTGGGAATTTAAAATTACATTCATGTGAAAGAGTTTATTTTAATGTTTTCTATCCATGAAACAGTGTGACCAAATACATTTGGTTTTGTGATTTTTCAATCAATCGCAATTAACAGGATAGCTTCTGAAGATTATTCTTCCCCATCAGTAGGATATTTCCGTATCCAATATTGGATGCATAAAACCTTGTGGCTCCAACGTAACGCTCTCGTTTTCGAAGTTCTCCAAATATTCATTCATTCAGAATGAATTCAGATTCAACTTCAAACAAATGATCTCTAAATCAACGATAGTCCTACGTCACCCTTGCGGTTTTACCATAGATATAACCCACTTCCTGTTTTTTGGAAGGTTTAATGGCCCTGAAAAGCGCCTTGTTTTATGGAATGGTTCCAATTTAGAAAACTTAGTACTCGTGGTATTGAAGAAAACCATTTCGAACGCCCTCGATGCCGCCTTGTTCTGGATTTGCCACCAAAGCAGTTTGTATAAAGAACAAACTTTTTTCTTCTGCTACCTGATGCCGTTTTGCGATTGCGTTTGCCATTCGCCACTCGCTGCAACTGCCTGTTGTCTTGATGTCCACCGAACCGAATGTGTTCTGTTCCGAATGCGGGTTTTCTTATCGTCGCGAGCAGCTTTGCCAGCTTTAACTCGATCACTTCGGCGGCCGAAACTATATAACGCCGGCTAGGTGGACTGGTGCACTGGTACTAACGCGCTCGGCCTAGCTACCCTTGCGGGGAACTCCAGATCAACACGGTTCGAGCGGGATTTTGCCTTTCCCTTCACTTTTCCTCCTTTACCATGTCCAGACATGGCTGCTTGGGTTGGTTTGTTGATGTGTTGTGATGCGAACCGATGTGGTGTACGGTTTGAATGAGAATGATCGTTACGGCAGCGGAGCGGGGATTTTTAAGCTGACTGGCTGGCTTGAGAGTTACGCATGTGTGAGACTGCGACCAATGTTTCGTTCATTTTTTTTCTTTTTCCTTCCCAATCGTGCTTCATTCTATTTCGCTGCTGCTCTGGTTGCCCGTTTTGGTCGGTACGATTTGAGTAGCACAAAATGGACCAATCAAAAATGGGCACATAGTGCATTTTGACAATGCTTGATATTTCACAATTATTCAATTATTTATCTCAAGAAAAATGAAATGTTATTCGTTATGATAGATGCGTAGATATATTTCCTATCAATTGATGCAAAAACCTTTGCGATCTATTGAGAAATACTCGAGTTATAAGCGTTCCAAATCTTGCATTTTTTCCTACTTGTTCAGTGCCTAGATTTCCATTTCACCCCCTATATCTTCCGGTTAGACGTAGTCCTACGTCAAAAGTTCAAATTCAGTTAATCAGTTTTGTGGTTATTTTACTGGATTATGGTGTTGTTTTTTTTTCAACTCTCTCGTGTACCGTGTTATGTGTGTATGCGTGGTAGCTTGCTTTTTAGAGCATGTTTTTTACAGCAGTGATATTAAGGATGGAATCCACTAACCACTAATTCTGCCAGCAAAATGATCCAACTGTATCGAGAAACATCAACATCCCAGCTAAGTACTATTAACAATTTGTTATTTTTATAACCGATCCGAAAAGTCTCTCGGTGTTGTGTGCGAGAGAGAGAAAGTGTCAGTCAGTAGAAGACTGCGGTGATGGCGGGTGCGGCTGCGTGTGAGAGTGTGGCATTACGAGTGCGCGATCGTGGAGGATGACCAGCAAACATGTGATTGTATTGGTGTGGTTGCCTTGCTTCCCAGAACGGACTCGTTTGCTTCGTTTGATTCTTTTCGTCGGTTGACGTACAGTCGAGTTTTTGTGAGAGGATTGGATCGGAGAGCATATTTTGATTGTGCGATAGCTGACGGATGGAGGCAGGCTGTTTTGTTTGTTCGAGGCAGACGATTTCGGTCACGGCAAGGCGGAGCGGACGGTGTAGCCACGCCGGTGCAGTTCTATGTCGTTGTTTACTTCTCGCAGTTGCGTGAGATTTGTGCAGCCGCATTTTCGCGCGAAGTTGCATTCAATCTAAACGACATTCTAGAGTTTTAGAAGATCCAATAGTTTTAGAGGTTTTTATATATCTAATATTGTCTTCGTGGTAAAGAGCGCATTGACGTCAACGTAACATCGATTTTCTTTTCTTTTAAATCTAGCTAGACGTTGACTTTGATGTGTATGTACAAGCGGCCATAAGATTTCCATGCAAGAATATTCAATGTAGTGTGCGTTTCGACCATGAGAATGTTACGGTGGTCGAAAGAAAAGTTTGAATTAACTTACATTTGTCTCTTTTGCTCACCCATGTTTTTTCTTGGGATTAGTAGTTCACCTTGAATGTCAGTGAGTTCTTCTTGTATGTATCTCCTTTTCGGGTTTTTTTAAATAGAGGATTGACGTTGCTTTTCCTTCAATTATGTCATTTATGTCAAGATGCTAGAGTCCCAATTCGGAAAACTTCCGTGATTTCCGTGTATTACAATGGAAGAGCATGACGTGCGACTAGGCACAAGTATTAAGTCCGATCCGAGTCTGATAAGGCCTTATCAGGTGACCCTTCAATATATTCAATCTTCAAATGCATTTGATTTTCGAGTTTTTGCTCCGTTGAACAGAGGAGACTTTTCAGGTTACCGTTCAGCTGCTACGAAATGCATTTGATGTTCGAGTTTTCGTTTCAACGAGTAATTGGGTCCACGCTTACAAAATTAATTCACTTACCAGAGTTATGATCCTTTTGCAGAGACCTTTTCAGGTCACCCTTTAATATCTTCACGGCTACGAAATGCATTTGGTTTTCAAGTTTTCGTTTCGTCAAGTGATCTCTAGTTTGCGTTAGCATAATCACATCACTTACCACAGTGAATCCTGATTATTACCCCTTCCCACTAACAAACTATCCCTTCCATGATAAACGCTAGGGAACCACGCTATAGAGGTGACCCTTCTGGCCTTCGGGCGGCGAATATCATACTAACATTCCTACCCTTCCCCTGGTGACTGTAAGGGCGTGGCCGGCGTCGTTATTGATCATTGAAAGCTCGAATCACCGAAAATTGCACAACGAGAATGATTTGCTAGTCCCAAGCGTCATTCTGTGTGTTCTTTGTGCAATTTGGTTGGTTCAGGTCAATCACGGAGAGCAACTACGAATTGTACAGTCTACCCAAGCTCAAGCTCAAGCTCAGCAGATCAACAATGCTCACGGAGTGAGACCAAATATCATTCCTCGGGCACGAATGATTCCTCCCAGACCGGTTGCTGCGGATGTGGCAGTTAATGATCTTTTGATGAATGACAAATCGTTTTATTTTCCTTACAAGCGTTCTCGTTATATTTATCCATTCCGTCCAGCGCACTAGTTTGCTCGCAAACAGTTCGCCCGCAAACACTTCGTTCTCAAACATTTCGTTCCCAAACAGTTCACTCTCAATCAGTTCACTCGCAAACCGTTCTTACGGAATCAGTTCGTTCACAAACCGTTCGCTCGCAATCAGTTCGTGGGAGAACTACCTTTCCTTAAAAAGGAATGACCGCTCGTTCACTGTTTTCGGTGAACTTGTTCTTTCGTACCGTTCGTGAACGGTTTGCCCATCTCTATTACAGAGTCAGTTTGGCACTAACTCAGTTTTAAAAACGAATTTGCTATTAGTTTGCTCAAAAACGAATCAATTTGCATTGTAATAGGTTATTGATAACAACTGTGATTAAATTATCTTAACTTTCTTAATTAAATGAAGTAATTTTCCGGCTATGACTTTAATTAAATACTTTTTTACCCTCATGTATATTTTCAGGTGATTGCATCCAGAAATCTTTAGACGATATCTCACAAAATTCAGCCATTCGAAATGACGTTCCTTCACAACAAACAGGCTCAAAACAAAAGAATTCTGATACTGGAAATACGTTGTCTAGCAATGAAAGCACGTCTGTTGTCGATGAATTGAGAGGTATGTACAATAGAACAATCAATTTTTTTTATTCTTCTAATTTGTTGATTCGTATGTTGTAATTTAAAAACCAAAGATTGTTTAAAGCACTGGTTGGAAAACTTATGAAGCGATCGCCGTTGACGTATTCTATGACCAAAACCGCGTTCTCTCTCGACCTTTCCGTCATTGGTTCCGATCTAAAATTGATTGGATAACAACTCAACAAATATTTGGATTTTTGAAATATATTGAGCGTATCAGTGGTGCAATGAGTTTGTTCTCTATGATCGGAAAAATTACCGACTGGACCATTTTTGGATCCAAATGCTATTGGATTACATCACGGGAACACCAAGCCGAATGCGTAAATGGGTGCGAATATTATTCGCTCGGACGCATTCATACGCAAACAATTTTTCATGACTGTTCCATGCGAAAGCAGAACAGAAACCGATGCGAGTGAAAGTACTTACACCTTGCGTATGTCTGCTTTTCGCGTTGACGGTGGAATGGTGTCATCTGGATACGACATTAGTTTGTATGAGACCAGCTATTCTCTATCAGATTAGTCGCCCTTAAAGCAGTTTTAAATTGCTAAAATTTGTATGAAATTTTTTTCTTGGTGTTATTTACCTATTAGACGTACGTCGTTATGACCCTAATTTAAACGATTTTCAGATTTTTCAGATACTCTCATCAGAACATAACATTATAATATAAAATTATCTAGAGACACAATTTTTGCATGATATTTTTTCACTACTTGCAAGCAAAAGTGATTTTCATTTACATAGAGTACTAATTTTTTTTTTTGGGAAAATTAATTCTCATTCATAATTTTGATTTTAAAAGTGTGTTCATTTCTACTGCAACCCCATATTGTCATGCCTACTCCTCCATTCCGTAATACGAAGCTCAATGCCCAAACACTCATGCAAGCGAGCAAAACAAATCACGGTTTCTTCATGTGCCTATATTTTGTGACCGTGTTCGGGAACACTTGCGATCACCAATCATCATCAATGAGCAAGATTGTTATGATTTCAATAGCTTGCTTTCAAAGCAATTTTTAAGCTTTTGAACCGATAAGTGACAATCATATAATTCGTTGACATTTTATCTCTTGGATGAAGTGATTATTATACCACTCCATCCAGCCGGTAAAGAGGTATTAACGTTCAAAACCTTGCAGTCCAGCGTCACTCTCTCGTTTTAGAAACTTTGAACTAACACCCCGGTACAGAAATGAAAGACGTAGTCAAAACCAACATCTTCTATACAATTTTCGACTCTTTTGAGTTGTGTTGGAAAAGTTCTAGAAAGGATAGTAAATCGACGCCTAAAGACCTTTTTAGAGTCTAATAAGCTGCTCGATCCAAGACAGTTCGCTTATCGTGCGGGAAAATGCACAGAAGATCACCTCGAAGAATTACAGGCTATTGTACATGACGTTATTGAGATCACCACGCAGATGTGGCATCACTTTATCTAAGTAAAGCATTTGATCAGCATGGAGATATCCAATATCGAAGAGTCTCTTCGACTGGGTGATCCGTGGAAGACTAGGTTTCTATGTGAAAAGTTTCCTAGAAAATAGAACTCAGAGCCGTAGCTTGCTTTTTAGAGCATGTTTTTTACAGCAGTGATATTAAGGATGGAATCCACTATCCACTAATTCTGCCAGCAAAATGATCCAACTGTATCGAGAAACATCAACATCCCAGCTAAGTACTATTAACAATTTGTTATTTTTATAACCGATCCGAAATGCAATCCGCTTCAAGTCTCTCGGTGTTGTGTGCGAGAGAGAGAAAGTGTCAGTCAGTAGAAGACTGCGGTGATGGCGGGTGCGGCTGCGTGTGAGAGTGTGGCATTACGAGTGCGCGATCGCGGAGGATGACCAGCAAACATGTGATTGTATTGGTGTGGTTGCCTTGCTTCCCAGAACGGACTCGTTTGCTTCGGAAGACCATGGTAGTTTGATTCTTTTCGTCGGTTGACGTACAGTCGAGTTTTTGTGAGAGGATTGGATCGGAGAGCATATTTTGATTGTGCGATAGCTGACGGATGGAGGCAGGCTGTTTTGTTTGTTCGAGGCAGACGATTTCGGTCACGGCAAGGCGGAGCGGACGGTGTAGCCACGCCGGTGCAGTTCTATGTCGTTGTTTACTTCTCGCAGTTGCGTGAGATTTGTGCAGCCGCATTTTCGCGCGAAGTTGCATTCAATCTAAACGACATTCTAGAGTTTTAGAAGATCCAATAGTTTTAGAGGTTTTTATATATCTAATATTGTCTTCGTGGTAAAGAGCGCATTGACGTCAACGTAACATCGATTTTCTTTTCTTTTAAATCTAGCTAGACGTTGACTTTGATGTGTATGTACAAGCGGCCATAAGATTTCCATGCAAGAATATTCAATGTAGTGTGCGTTTCGACCATGAGAATTTTACGGTGGTCGAGAGAAAAGTTTGAATTAACTTACATTTGTCTCTTTTGCTCACCCATGTTGACGTAGGACTACGTCTAACCGGAAGATATAGGGGGTGAAATGGAAATCTAGGCACTGAACAAGTAGGAAAAAATGCAAGATTTGGAACGCTTATAACTCGAGCATTTCTCAATAGATCGCAAAGGTTTTTGCATCATTTGATAGGAAATATATCTACGCATCTATCATAACGAATAACATTTCATTTTTCTTGAGATAAATAATTGAATAAAAGTGAAATATCAAGCATTGTCCAAATACACTATGTGCCCATTTTTGATTGGTCCATTTTGTGCTCCTCAAATCGTACCGACCAAAACGGGCAACCAGAGCAGCAGCGAAATAGACTGAAGCACGATTGGAAAGGAAAAAGAAAAACAGGAAGTGGGTTATATCTATGGTATAACCGCAAGGGTGACGTAGGACTATCGTTGATTTAGAGATCATTTGTTTGAAGTTGAATCTAAATCCATCCTGAATGAATGAATAAATAAATATTTGGGTGACTTCAAAAACGAGAGTGTTACTTTGAAGACTCAAGGTTTTATGCATCCAATATTGGATACAAAAAACCTTGTTCTGAAGAATAATCTTCAGAAGCTTTCCTGTTAACTGCACTTGATTGACAAATCACAAAACCAAATGTATGTGGTCGCAGTATTATATGGATAGAAAACATTAGAATAAACTCACTTGAATGTAATTTTCAATTCCAAGGGGAACTGGCAGATTATTTTTCAGCAACGATCATTTCTTTCCAGGTTTCCTCTCGATAACCAGCAAACGAAAAGAGTTGCGCGCGTGTATATGTGTGTGTGGCGGCTGCTTCTATGTCTTCCCGAGGAACCGTATTTCGATGCTGATACTCTCTTCACCTTCTCTTCTCCTTCTGATCGATCGGCTTTTCTGCGCTTCCTCACAGTTAAAACAAACTGATTGCATTTCAGGTCATGTCAAGCCAGGTAATGAATACCTCGATCCCTCGCCGTTCAGCTCGTTCAGTAACGATGTTGTCTTGTCGATGTCCTCAGGCGTCGTGCACAAATTACGTAACACAAAAATCCGGATTTTGAACCTCCCCCTCTTTCGTAACGCAATTTCCTATCTCTAATAAACAGAAAGTAACGCAACATCTACCCCCTCCCCCCTTATCGCGTTACGTAATTTGTGCACGACGCCTCACGAAAAATGAATCGGTTTCACCACCACAATATCATTTCAGTATGCTTTTCGTGCGTGATTGAATCGAGAGAAGGTGTGGTTTACGATGGCAATTTGGAAGGCAAACTAGAGGAGAATGAACTCTCTGAGTATGAAAATTTCGGCGACTGAGCAATAATCGATTGAAAATTATATAATTTTGGCGATACGAAACATTTTCCGTTTTTCATGTTATGCATCCAATATTGGATACGAAAATATCCTACTGATGGGAAAGAAGAATCTTCAGAAGCTTTCCAGCTAATTACACTTGATTGAAAAATTACGAAATCAAATGTATTTGGTCGCTGTGTTCGCCATATAATTAGAAAACATTAAAATAAACTCTTTCGCATGGATGTATTCTTCAATTCCCAGGGAACTGGCAAATTATTTTTCAGCAACGATTAGATCTTTCCGGAATTTTCTCGATGCTGTATGGCGTCCAAATGAAAATTCTCATTTCAGTTTGGCCTGCAACAAACTTTTCTGAACTCTAATCCATCAGATTTGGAGCCCTGAAAAGGGCCGTTGATTATATGCTAAGCTAATATAGCACCCTCTCCTTGGATTCGACGGGCCAGCTGAATGTCCTTGGGCATGATGTGACGCGTTTTACGTGGATAGCACACACATTTGTATCTTCGAATAAGCCTCCTGCAGCGTCATAACCGCGGAACTTTGGAAGCGCAAGTCGGTTTTGAAGTCCTGAGCAATTCCACGAACCAAAAGCTGCAAAGGTAGCTTGCGGATCAGCAATTCGGCCGACTTCCGATAGCGATGAATTTCACGCAAAGTTCCCGGTCGATAGCGATGTGGCTTCTTCACCTATCCTGCGGCTGGTGCGCTTCGTGTGCCTTACCACTGAAAGACTAACCTGCTATCTGCTTGGTCCCAAACAAACGAGTCGTCACGGTGCGAGAGTAGAGTAAGAAATGAACGAAAGCAAAGGAAGCGTCATTTTATAACCTGTTTTCGAAGCTATCATTAAGCTATTGAAACAATTTTCCGACTCAATAAATAGCAATCATATAACTCTTGGACATTTTATCTTTTGTATGAAATGATTATCACTGTTCCGTTGATCCGAAGCAGAATGAATCACGCTTAAAGAAGGAATGGATTTTTTCTTGGAATTTACTCAGCAAAAATAATGCCCTTTCCCAACACTTAAAAACGACAAACGGTAAACAGTTTCATCAAAGTGATTTCTTCGATATGGGGATATATTCACTACATCATGTCATGTATTTCATATTCTTCATTATGAAATCCATATCCATGGCACCTATCGGTATCGAATTATCATCGACACCGCGATTTTCGCTAAATGCTCCTTTCAGTTCGGCCTGTAAAAAACTTTTATGAACTCTAATCCATCAAATTTGGAGCCCTGAAAAGGGCTGTTGATTATATGCTAAGCTAATATAGCACGCTCTCCTCGGATACGATGGGCCAGCTGGATGTCCTTGGGCATGATGTGACGCGTTTTGCATGGATAGCACACAAATTGGTATCTTCGAATAAGCCTCCTGCAGCGTCATAACCGCGGAACTTTGGAAGCGCAAGTCGGTTTTGAAGTCTTGAGCAATTCCACGAACCAAATGCTTCAAAGGTAGCTTGCGGATCAGCAATTCGGTCGACTTCTGATAGCGACGAATTTCATGCGAAGTTCCCGGTCAATAGCGATGTGGCTTCTCCACCTATCCTGCTACTGGTGCGCTTATCCGAGCTGCTTTCGTGGTGCCTTACCACCGAAGGACTAACGAGCTGCCTGCTTAGTCCCGATGAAACGAGTCCTCACGGTGCGAGAGTAGAGTAAGAAATGAACGAAAGCAAGGTAAGTGTCATTTTATAAAACATAAAAGAATCGAATGTAAACCCCACCCTCTTTATTGTATAAGCTTACTGTATACTCACGAATATAATAAGGGTGGGATTTAGATTCTATACTTTTATGGTTTATAAAATGACGCTTCCTTTGCTTTCGTTCATTTCTTACTCTACTCTCGCACCGTGAGGACTCGAGCTCGTTAGTCTTTCGCAGACAGCTCGTTAGTCATTCGGTGGTAAGACACACGAAGTCAGCTCGGATAAGCGCACCAGTAGCAGGATAGGTGGAGAAGCCACATCGCTATCGACCGGGAACTTCGCATGAAATTCGTCGCTATCAGAAGTCGACCGAATTGCTGATCCGCAAGCTACCTTTGCAGCATTTGGTTCGTGGAATTGCTCAGGACTTCAAAACCGACTTGCGCTCCGCGGTTATGACGCTGCAGGAGGCTTATTCGAAGATACCAATTTGTGTGCTATCCATGCAAAACGCGTCACATCATGCCCAAGGACATCCAGCTGGCCCATCGTATCCGAGGAGAGCGTACTATATTAGCTTAGCATATAATCAACGGCCCTTTTCAGGGCTCCAAATTTGATGGATTAGAGTACAGAAAAGTTTTTTACAGGCCGAACCGAAAGGAGCATTTAGCGAAAATCGTGGTTTCGATAATAATTCGTTACCGATAGGTGCCATGGATATGGATTTCCTAATGAAGAATATGAAATACATGACATGATGTAGTGAATATATCCGAAGAAATCACTTTGGTGAAACTGCATTATAAAATTATTTGTGTACGAATGCCGCAATCGATAGTCGACTCTAATTTGCGCTGGGTAATTTCCTCGGAGGACTCGATTCCTCCTTTGAGCATTAATAATCTCTTTCTGGCAAAACGATGTGGTATGAATCACATTATTTGAATGAAAGAATGAAGAAGTTTTCTGCCAATTTCCTTCAACCTCCAAATATCTTTCTCCCGTTTGTCGTTTTCGCGTTCGCTAATCCTTTCTCACAACACCCATTTCTAGTTTGAGAAATTGTTGAGTAAACATTGTTTGCCAGTGCGCGTAGAGCGGGAATTCCTAAAGATTCATTGCACCTCTAATAAATTGCCGAAAGACGTGGTCTTACGTTGATCGCACTTGATTGAAAAAATCCAAAACGAAATGTATTTGTTCGCAGCATTATATGAGTAGAAAGCAAATAATCGCTCGAAAATGACTTGATTTTCGCGATGTGAAACATTTTCCGTTTTTCATGTTATGCATCCAATATTGGATACGAAAATTTCCACTGATGGGGAAAAAAATATTCAGAAGCTTTCCTGTTAATTGCGATTGATTGAAAAATAACAAAACCAAATGTATTTGGTTGCAGTGTTATATGGATAGAAAACATTAAAATAAACTCTTTCGCATGAATGTATTTTTCAATTCCCAGGGGAACTGGCAGATTATTTTTCAGCAACGATGATAGCAACGAGAATTCCGCGCGTGTATGTGTGTGTGTGTGTGTGTGTGTGGCGGCTGCTCCGATGTTTCAAGCGGAACCGTGGCATCACTCTCCTCCTGATGGATTCCCTTTTGGCCTTAGGTGCACAAACAGGCTCTTGGTGACACCGTTCATCAGCGTTTTCATGATAAACGAAATTAGCTTCACAACAACAGCGACAACATGCTCCAGTCGCTGTTCAATCATAACTGAGTGGGTTTACGAGCGGCGCTCGCTTATATACCGATTGGTGATTTCAATAGCCTGTTTTGAAAGCAATTTTAAGACTATTGAAACAAGTTTTTGGATCAAAAAGTAACAAGTATATGACGCGTAGACATTTTATCTTTCAAATGAAGTGTTTATCATACCATTTCGTTCAGTTGTTTAAGAGCTATTAACGCTCAAAATCTCGGTCTCCAGCGTAACGCTTTCGTTCTCGAAACTTTGGTTTTACACCCCGGTATAGAAATGAAAGACGTAGTCCTACGTCAAAAAATGAACGAAACATCGGTCGCAGTCTCACACATGCGTAATTCTCGAGCCAGCCAGTCAGCTTAAAAATCCCCGCTCCGCTGCCGTAACAATCATTCTCATCCGAACCGTACACCACATCGTTTCGCATCACCTCACATTAACAAACCAACACAAGCAGCCATGGTTGGATATGGCAAAGGAGGAAAAGTGAAGGGAAAGGCAAAATCCCGCTCTGGCAAAGCTGCTCGCGACGATAAGAAAACCTGCATTCGGAACAGAACACATTCGGTTCGGTGGACATCAAGACAACAACAGGCAGTTGCAGCGAGTGGCGAGTGGCAAACGCAATCGCAAAACGGCATCAGGTAGCAGAAGAAAAAAGTTTGTTCTTTATACAAACTGCTTTGGTGGCAAATCCAGAACAAGGCGGCTTCGAGGGCGTTCGAAATGGTTTTTTTCAAAACCACGAGTACTAAGTTTTCTAAATTGGAACCATTCCATAAAACAAGGCGCTTTTCAGGGCCATTAAACCTTCCAAAAAAGAGTTTAGGAAATAAAGTTCAATGCTTTCTAAAACATTATCCAAAATAATAATAAAACACAAATTGATGTTTTCATAATTTGTTTGGCAGGATCTGATGAGTATGTGAATTTGGCAGTTCTGAGCTTATTGATAGTTGGGGACTTTCCTGATTATTCAATTTTCACCAATTCTTAAATTGTTTCCAGATTTAAAGTACAGTAATCTACAATTAGTTCGACATTTAGCTAATTGGACGGACATGTAATGCGACTTATTTAGTTGGACATTTTTGTAAACATAGAGATCCAAATTATGACCCCACATTGAAAGTCGACACTGTACCACTGTCATCGCAAATGTTCAATTACAGATTAAAATTACCTCCAATCCGGCACTGAGTGGTGGTAATGCGACGTGCCATTGAATGTAATTCACTGTAAAATATGTCACAAGCTGGATGGGAAGAAATTTTCCAACTGTGAAAGCTGTGGCGAGTGGCAAATGCAATCGCTAAACAGAAAGGTTTAGCCGAACAAGATGGGGATATCGAGTGATAACAAAACAATAAACTCTTTAGACTTTTTGTGATCCTGAAAAGGACCTTTTTTAGCCTGTATGTGAATCCAACGAGCGAACAAATCGTAATGAATGTATTTTCTTCTTCTTCTTCTTTTTGGCTTTAAGAGGGTTTAAACTTTTCAGTTCATTCGCCTCTAGCTCTGAGAAGAGCCATTGAGCACCAGTCTTGAGGAGGCTGGTGGAAAAAGAAGAAAAAACCATATTCAGCGGACCTGTCTGCTCAGATGTAAAACCGGGCGAAGGCAGGAAAGGATCCTATGCCATATAAGATGTTTAATATAAGCTGTAACGTAATTGTATTGTTATTAATTAGTACCAAAGCGGCGACGAAGCATCGTAGAACCAAGCTCTAGAACAAAGGGAAAGGGAGGGAGTGGGGGGGGGGGTTGGTGAAAAGGAAAGGAAAGGTAAGGAGAAGGGGTGGGATGGAGTGGGAAGGAATGATGTGATGTTGGGTGATTTATAAATGTAGTTAGTTTAATGGTGTTAGTAAAATGCTGGATAAGTATGAATTAGTGTGGTTAGAATTGAGTAAATAAAATAATAATATGTTTAAAAGGTATGCTGTTTTATTATATAGTACTGCTGCATATGCTGGAAAAAGTTAATTTGTGAGTTATATATGGAAGATGCTTATGTTTATATATTTTTATTTGTTTTAATATTTTTGTATGTTATATGTTTATAGATGCATACACATACATACGCCATTTTTGTAAGATTTGTAATTTTGTACATAAACCTGTGCATGCATGCGCATGTACATGCATACATATATATACATTTTATTTACTTATATCTACATGTATATGCATACGCGGCGGTGAAGTGACTAACTGAAATAAGAGTGTATTTTAGATTTTACCAAAGAAGCCGGTTTCCTTCAGAAACGCAATCAAATTGGTTTCCTGTGTCTCGTCTCTACTGAGAATGTCTCGGAGATTCTGACCTATATTGTGTCGGACACGAGCATCTTTGGTGTGTTGGCATTCTAGTAGAAGATGCCTGACTGAAACTTGGGCTGAGTTACATGCGCAAAGTGGTCTTTCGGTTTTCTTCATTAGGTGTGAGTGTGTGAAAAAAGTGTGTCCAATTCGAAGACGGGTTAGCACCCGTCTTTCTTTGCTGTTGTTTTGATCAAACCAAGGAAGTGTGGTATTTTTGATTTGATGGAGATGGGTGGGAGGGCTATTTAACCAGCCTATGTTCCAGCTTTCGCGAATTTGCTGTTTGACCCAGCGAACTATATCAGTTCGAGGACAGGGTATAACTGGTGGTTCCATTTTGCTACCCTTACCGGCCAGTTTGTCTGCGGCTGTGTTTCCGAGGATTCCGGAATGACCAGGAACCCAACAGTAGGAGATGTTTTTTTCTGAAGCAGCCTCTTCTGTCTGTATTATCCATGGGTGTTTACTGTTTCCACTGAGCAGGTCTTGAAGACAGCTAGCTGAATCGGAGAAAATTACCGTAGGAAGGTGATCATGGGTACACTCTTGTGTAGCTATTAATAGAGCAAAAGCTTCCGCACTGAAGATGGAGCATTGCGGTGGAAGAGAAAAGCTACCGGTGTATCTGTTCTCGAAAATTCCACACCCAACTCCATCGGAGTTAACAGAACCGTCTGTGTAGACCTGGTGTTTGTTTTGAAAGTGAGTAGCCGTGAGATGGTTGAAGCAGGCTTTAATTTTTGGTGGAGGGTCGCCTGCACGGACAGTCTTGAGAAGATCAAGATTCACGTTCGGCGGTATGACGTTCCATTTTCTTCCCGTGGCAGTTGAAAGTGCGCATATATCGGGAAGGTCCTGATTTGTGAGGTCTTTGAACCAGTTTTTAGCTCGAATTACTAATGGTACATGGGGGTCATTGTCAGGAAGTGAAAGTTGTCGGATGGCTTTACCTGTGATAATTCTTGTCACAAGGTATTTGAAAGGTAGATGGCCACTTTCCGCCATGACGGCAGAAGTGGGACTCGTGATGAAGGCTCCTGTTGCTAGCTTTATTGCTTTGGTGTAGATGGGTTCAATGGCGTTGAGTACTCTGTCCCCACCACGGCTGAAGATGCCTACTCCGTAGAGAATTTGGGGGATCAACCAGACATTGATAATTTTCAGCAATGTTTCTCTGTGTCCAGAGGATAAACTTCCTGTAATAGACTTCAGGATATTCATTTTACCGTTCGCTGTTTTTGACGTAGGACTACGTCTAACCGGAAGATATAGGGGGTGAAATGGAAATCTAGGCACTGAACAAGTAGGAAAAAATGCAAGATTTGGAACGCTTATAACTCGAGCATTTCTCAATAGCTCGCAAAGGTTTTTGCATCAATTGATAGGAAATATATCTACGCATCTATCATAATGAATAACATTTTATTTTTCTTGAGATAAATAATTGAATAATTGTGAAATATCAAGCATTGTCAAAATGCACTATGTGCCCATTTTTGATTGGTCCATTTTGTGCTCCTCAAATCGTACCGACCAAAACGGGCAACCAAAGCAGCAGCGAAATAGAATGAAGCACGATTGGAAAGGAAAAAGAAAAAAATGAACGAAACATTGGTCGCAGTCTCACACATGCGTAATTCTCGAGCCAGCCAGTCAGCTTAAAAATCCCCGATCCGCTGCCATAACGATCATTCTCATTCAAACCGTACACCACATCGGTTCGCATCACAACACATCAACAAACCAACCCAAGCAGCCATGTCTGGACATGATAAAGGAGGAAAAGTGAAGGGAAAGGCAAAATCCCGCTCGAACCGTGTTGATCTGGAGTTCCCTGCAAGGGTAGCTAGGCCGAGCGTGTTAGTACCACTGCACCATTCCACCTAGCCGGCGTTATATAGTTTCGGCCGCCGAAGTGATCGAGTTAGCTGGCAAAGCTGCTCGCGACGATAAGAAAACCCGCATCCGGAACAGAACACATTCGGTTCGGTGGACATCAAGACAACAGGCAGTTGCAGCGAGTGGCGAGTGGCAAACGCAATCGCAAAACGGCATCAGGTAGCAGAAGAAAAAAGTTTGTTCTTTATACAAAGTGCTTTGATGGCAAATCCAGAACAAGGCGGCATCGAGGGCGTTCGAAATGGTTTTTTTTCAAAACCACGAGTACTAAGTTTTCTAAATTGGAACCATTCCATAAAACAAGGCGCTTTTCAGGGCCATTAAACCTTCCATAAAAGAGTTTAGGAAATACAGTTCAATGCTTTCTAAAACATTATCCCAAATAATAATAAAACACAAATTGATATTTTCATAATTTGTTTGTCAGGATATGATGAGTATGTGAATTTGGCAGTTGTTCTGAGCTTATTGATTTTCATCAATTCTTAAATTGCTTCTAGATTGAAAGTACAGTAATTTACACTTATCTCGACATTTAGCTAATTGGACGGACCTGTAATGTGACATATTTAGTTGGACATTTTTGTAAACATAGAGTTCGGGGTCCAAATTATGACCCCACATTGAAAGTCGACACTGTACCACTGTCATCGCAAATGTTCAATTACAGGTTAAAATTACCTCCAATCCGATACTGAGTGGTGGTAATGCGACGTGCCATTGAATGTAATTTACTGTAAAATATGTCACAAGCTGGATGGGAAGAAATTTTCCAACTGTGAAAGCTGTGGCGAGTGGCAAATGCAATCGCTAAACAGAAAGGTTTAGCCGAACAAGATGGGGATATCGAGTGATAACAAAACAATAAACTCTTTAGATTGAAGATAATTTTGTGATACTGAAAAGGACCCTTTTTAGCCTGCATGTGAATCCAACGAGCGAACAAATCGTAATGAATGTATTTTTTCGCCATCGCTCCCTTTTAACGCTGATTCGTTCGTCTCGTTGGACTCGCCCCTCTGGCTGAGTCTGCCGATTTGTCTCTATCCTGTGAGTGTGTACCGCTGGAGTATAAAACACGCGGACCCCAAAAAAATATCTTATTTTTTTTCAAACCGTAAACCCGTGTGGTTGTACGGCATCGGCATCGTAGACGTAACAAAGGAGGACAAGTTAAGGGAAAGGCAAAGTCTCACTCGAACCGTGCAGGTCTCCAGTTCCCTGTTGGTCGCATTCACTGATTGCTCCGCAAGGGTAACTAAGCCGAACGGATTGGTGCCGGAGCACCAGTATACCTAACAGCGATTATAGAGTTTCGGCCGTCGGAGTGCTCGAGTTGGCTTGCAAAGCTGCTCACGACAATCAGAAAACCCGCATCAAGAACAGAGAGGTTCGGTTCGGCGCTCATCAAGGCAACAATTAGTTTCAGTGAGTGGCAAAGTGTTTCTCCGGCACGTCGCATTAAATGTAATTTACTGAACAACATGTCACAAGCTGGATGGGGAGAAATTTTCCAACTGTGAAAGCTGTGGCGAGTGGCAAACGCAATAGCTAAACAGGAAGGTTTAACCGAACAAGATGGGAATATCGAGTTATAACAAAAACACAACACCAAAGGTTCTTTTCAGAACCATCAACATATTCATAAAGAGTAAACAGTAAACTAATCCATTTTTCACGTAGGAGAAGAAAATAAAACAATATATTTAAAATATATATTTAACAAAAGCTGTCCCCTTTGTATAGTCCTACGTCACTCCGGTTATGTCCCCGACATTACCCACCCGTCTTTTTTGACTAATTGAACATGATGTAAAAAGTTAAGCCTGGTATCGAAGGTTACGCCCAGTATTCTTAGTGTTCTCTTCTGAGGGATTTCGGTTTGATTAAGCTTTAGGGCGGATTTCTTTTTGAGTGTTTTGCCAATGTGAATGAATCGGGATTTTTCTGGCGAAAATTGGAATCCTATGTTTTGGGCCCAGTTTTGTATGGAATCAATTGTACTTTGAAGTCTTTTTCTCTGTGCTAGCCCAAAGCCACTGACAGAAACAAGAGTGATATCATCAGCATAAACAAAAATGTTTATACTGTCGGGAATTAATTCAAAAATAGGTTGCATGGCAACATTGAAGAGTGTTGGAGAAAGGACTGAACCTTGGGGAAACCCGTTTTCAAAAATTTTCAATGAAGACTTGTGATTGTTGATGATTGTTTTAAAGGTTCTGTTTTCCAGAAACCCTTTGATGAAGAAGCCTAATCTACCACGAACCCCCCAGTTGAAAAGATTTTTCAGAACTGGGTACCTCCATGCTCGATCGAAGGCCTTGCTAAGATCGAGTGATACAACATCTGCGTGCAGATTACTTTCAGCGGCGTCGTCTAGGACTTTTTCGAGAGCTACGAGGCAGTCTTCTGTACTTTTACCCGCGCGGAAGGCAAATTGTCTAGGGTCGAGCAGCTTGTTTGACTCTAAAAAGGTCGTTAAGCGCCGGTTGATAATTTTTTCCATGATTTTACCGACGCAACTCAGAAGAGTGATGGGACGGAAGTTGTCCAGCAGGTGATTATTCTTGTCTGGTTTAGGCAGAGAGACCATTAGGCCCTCTTTCCAGCAATTTGGGAAAATTCCACTGTTCCATACATTGTTGTAAAGTTTTAAAAGAACTTTTTTCCCAAGATAGGGTAGGTTTTTCAGCATTGGGTAGCTGATGTCATCTGGTCCAGTGGAGCCGCGTGTTGCTTTGTTTAAAGCCCATTCTAGTTCTTTGAATGAAAGATTTCTATTGAAGTCAAAATCTGCATCGGTGTCAAAATCAATGGGGATTTTTTCGCATTCTGCCTTGCGAGTTTGGAAGGTAGTATCGAAGCTTTGGGTAGCTGAGGTGGAGGCAAAGAAATCTCCGAAGGCCTCTGCTATCGTTTTGCGATCATTTGTGTACTGACCGTTGATTAGAAGGTTGTATTCATTGTTCCTTTTTTTCCCATGAAGCCTGCCAATTTTGCTCCATAATTCCTTTGACGACGTGTTGGGATTAATATCGTTGACAAATTTAATCCAGCTGTTATGCTTGGCTGTTTTAATAATAGCTCTAGCATTTTGCGAGCCCTTTGGAATTCCTCTAGCAGAGTGTGCTTAGATGGGTTATCCGGATGGGCCTTTCTTAGCTTGCGTAAGGCTTTTCTCCTGTCTTTGATAGCTTTATTTACTTCAGGTGTCCACCATGGGACGCATTTTCTACCAGGATTTCCGCTGGTTCTAGGAATGTGCCGAATTGCAACCTCAAGGACGGCTTGGGAAAAGTCCTCGGGTGTCCAATCTTGTTTGGCTGAGAGGCAGCTTTCAATGTCACATTGATAGCCAGCCCAGTTTGCATATTCAAATTTCCATCTAGGCCTTGTTGAAACTTCTGGAGAAGGTTGGCCAAGGGAAATACATATTGGGAGATGATCGCTGTTGCAGCAATCATCGTGGGTGTTCCATGAAAGCTTTGAACAAAGTTGAGGGGATACGATGGTGAGATCTATGGCCGAAGAAGAGCCAGAAGCAGAATTGATTCTGGTGTGTTGGCCGTTGTTCAGAAGAGTGAGAGTATTATCGGAGAGAAAATCCTCTAAAATGGAACCTCTTCGATTGAGGTATGAACATCCCCAGGCGTATGAGTGAGCATTCAGTTAGCGCTCAACTTCCGAGCTGATCAGTCGACGTTTTTAGACAAGCAGATTTCGGAAGTCGTTCACGGACTACTAAATACGTTTTTTTTTATCGGTTATTCTTCTAACGTTATCCGCGACGTGACACCTCGCGATGCCGCGCCGCGAAAATACGTTTCGCGTTGACTATTCGCAGTTTCCGAAGTTACTCTCCCATGAAGAGATCCATAAGTTCATTGGGAAGGAGCTTGGTCTTACGAGAGAAAATGTTCTCCAACTCCAGCCCAGCAGACGACTTGGATGTACCTTCGTTAAGGTCAACGACTTCCAACTTGCCGAGAAGATAGTGCAACAGCACGACAACAAACACGATTTCGTATTTGATGGAAAGACCTACAAGATACGAATTACGATGGAGGACGGTTCGGTAGAAGTCAAGTTGCTTGAGCTACCCGAGAGCGTCACAAACGACCAGATTACCGATTTTCTCGCAGAATACGGCGAAGTCATTAGCATTCGTGACCTACTGTGGGACGACAGATTCAGCGAATTTGGTGGTGTAAAAACCGGAGTTCGTGTTGCTCGAATGATAGTCACCAAGAATATTCCCTCTCTCGTTACAATCCAGGGCGAAGAAACTGCGTTGAGGTACAAAGGACAACGACAAACTTGCCTACACTGCCATGAGTTTGTACACATAGGCATTCCATGTGTACAAAACAAGAAACTGCTGGTACAGAAGCTCGCAGCAGATCAATCGTACGCTAGCGTAACGAAAAGTAAACCGTCCGAACCCTTACAGAACAAACAAACGAATCCAAGTAAACCGACAAAAGGTCCGCGTACAATCGGACTTAACGATATTGCGGGTCAACACCCAAGTCTCCTTGGAGTAAGTGAGATGCAAACTCCAGTACCCAACAAGAAACACACGATGCCACCCCCCGCAACACCTGCGACAATGAAACCCTCCACATCACAAGCTGTAATCCAGCTCTCGCCGATTTCTGTTCCGAACGCGATCACATCGCATCGCAGGCCTGATGGCAATGAAACCGATTGCTCACAAACCTCCCAGACCTCGAATAACAGCCGACGCTCACGAAGACAACCGCCGGGCAAGAAAATGCGCCATTCCGGAGAAGACACCATCACCGCCGAACATGAACATGTGAGAATTTCTGACGACGAATGCATTTAGAAATGGATAACGTAAGCTGTAATATTGGAACGATAAATATCAACACCATCACCAACCAAAATAAGATTAACGCCCTTCGCACATTCGTTCGCTCAATGGAGCTAGATATAGTATTTCTGCAGGAGGTTGAAAACGACCAACTTGTATTGCCCGGTTACAACGTTATATGCAATGTCGACCATACGAGGAGAGGAACGGCAATTGCTCTGAAAGAACATATAAAATTCACACACGTAGAGAAGAGCCTGGACGGTAGATTAGTTGCCCTGCGTGTTCATAATGTTACGCTGTGCAATGTGTATGCCCCTTCGGGTTCCGTTCTACGTGCCGAACGAGAACGATTTTTTAACAACACCATCGCATACTACCTTCGTCATCACTCCGATCACATCATATTAGGAGGCGACTTCAACTGCGTTATCAGACAATGCGATGCGACTGGTCAAAATTCGAGTCCCGCTCTTCAAGCCACCGTTCAGCAGCTACGTCTGTTTGATGTGTGGCAGCAAATCCGTCCACGAGAGATGGAATACACATACATCACACACAATTCATCGTCCAGGCTCGATCGACTCTACGTGAGCAATGGTCTCCGAGAACAGCTGAGATCAACAGCTGTCCATGTGTGCTGTTTCTCGGATCACAAAGCAGTTACCGCAAGAATTTGCCTTCCTCTCCCCGACAGAGCGCATGGTCGTGGCTTTTGGTCCCTACGTCCACATCTACTCACCGCCGAAAATATAAACGAGTTACAAATAAGGTGGCAGTACTGGACTCGTCAACGGCAAAATTACCGTTCATGGATGGAATGGTGGCTGTCGTGCGCAAAACCTAAAATCAAGTCTTTTTTCCGATGGAAGTCTAGAACAGCATTTGATATCTTCCATCGTGAACAACAACGATTATATCAGCTACTACGGCATGCGTACGATGGCTACCAAAACAACCGTGCCATGCTTACCACCATCAATCGGATAAAAGCAAAGATGCTAACACATCAGCGAGCTTTCTCCGAAATGTTCGTGCGAATTAACGAAACCCTCGTTGCTGGTGAGCCGCTATCGACCTACCAGCTGGGCGAGCGAGTGCGCCGGAAAACCACTATCGAGCGGCTGAGAAATGAGAGAGACGAAGTTATGCATGATTCTACTGCGATACAAAACTACATGGTCGAATACTTCACCAATCTATATACAGCCAGACATGTAGAAGAAAATAGCGCATTTCAGTGCGAGAGAATTATACCCGAACAAGATGACGTAAATGGAGCGTGCATGAATGACATCACAACGGCTGAAATTCTTACGGCTATCCGCACGAGCGCATCAAGAAAATCACCAGGCTCCGACGGACTGCCGAAGGAATTTTATTTACGCACTTTTGATGTAATACACCGTGAATTGAATTTGGTGCTTAACGACGCTATCAGGTCAAATTTCCCACCTCAGTTCGTCGATGGGGTGATCGTGCTAGTGAAAAAACGAGGGACGGGGGACAGCGCACGCTCCTACCGGCCAATAAGCCTAATCAACTATGATTACAAAATATTATCACGTGTTCTAAAACAGCGGCTGGAGAATGTGCTCCGAGTTCATGGAGTTTTGACTGGCTCCCAAAAATGTTCGAACGCTAAACGCAATATATTTCAAGCAACTTTAGCATTAAAAGACAGGATCGCACAACTAAAAGCGAACAGGCAAACAGGAAAATTGATCTCTTTCGATCTCGACCATGCATTCGATCGTGTAGACCATCGCTTCTTGTTTGGTACTATGCGAGCTTTGGGCTTCGATACAGCGTTTGTGGATTTACTCTCCCACATAGCATCATTATCTTCCTCTCGATTACTCATCAATGGGCACCTCTCCGCTCCGTTTCAAATCAAACGTTCTGTCCGTCAAGGAGACCCTCTCTCAATGCATCTGTTCGTGCTCTACCTTCACCCGCTTCTGCGGCGATTAGAAGAAGTGTGTGGAGCAGATCTCATCATCGCTTACGCAGATGACATTAGTGCCATTTCAACCAGTGTCGATAAACTTGAAGCGATGCGAGATTTATTCCGACGCTTCGAGCGGTCAGCGGGGGCACGTTTGAATGAGGAGAAAACTACGGCAATCGACGTCGGCGTTATAACCAATCCCATCGTTGTTCCATGGCTTCGCACGGAGAACTCCATAAAAATTCTTGGTGTGATTTTCGTCAACTCGATACGATCAATGGTAAAGACGAATTGGGACTTACTCGTTACAAATTTCTCGCGTCTAGTGTGGCTTCATTCCTTACGCAGCTTATCTTTGCACCAAAAGGTAACGCTGTTAAACATTTTCGTATCATCAAGGATATGGTACATGGCAGCAAATCTGCTTCCGGCTACAGTACACGTGGCGAAATTAACAGCCACTATGCGAAACTATCTTTTTCGTGGTGCATGTGCAACCATTCCTATGGAGCAGCTAGCGCGAAGACGGGAGGATGGTGGGCTAAATCTACAACTGCCAGCGCTTAAATGTAAGGCGCTGCTCATCAATCGACATCTGCAAGAAATCGTCTCTCTTCCTTACTACTGTTCTTTCCTTTCCCACACAAATGTTCCTCCTTCAGATCTCCCCTGCCTAAAGCTTATCCTAAACCATATCCCAAATTTCCCCTTCCAAATCCGACAACAACCTTCCGCCAACCTCATCCATCACTTTTTCCTCGAACAAACAGCCAAACCGAAGGTCGAAACAGCAAATCCTGCAATCAATTGGCCACGTTTGTGGATGAATATAGCTGCTCGGAACTTATTGCCTTCGCAACGCAGCACCCTTTATATGTGGACAAATGAAAAATTTTCACACCGGCGACTAATGTACGTAATGAGGAGAACAAACGATGAGAGTTGTCTGCACTGTTCTGCCACCATCGAGACAATACAACACAAATTTTTTGGGTGCCCTAGAGTACGGGCTGCGTACGATCTACTACAACAAAAGCTGCTAGTGATAACTGGCAGGCGTCGCGTTCTCCATTCAGATAATCTTCTCCGGCCCTCACTGGAGGGGATAGCAGCGAATGAGAGAACATTGATATTGAAATTATTGTTGACTTATATCACCTTCATTGATAGATGTAATGATAGGATAGATATTGATGAACTAAAATTTTATTTTGATGTCGGGGATTAAATATTATGTAAATAATTTTAACTAATCATACAAACGACAAATAAACGTATTATGAACTTAAAAAAAAAAAAAAGCATTGAAATCACCCATAAGGAGAACTGGGGAGGGAAGTTGGTTAAGAAGATGGTCCAGTTGATTCCGTAGAAGAGCCGGGTCGGACGTAGGAGAAATGTATATGCTGGCTACTGTGATTGGAAAAGGAAGGTTTATTCGTATTGCCACTGCTTGTAGAGCGGTGTTAACGGGGAGAAAATTGTGGGGGGTGCCGATTTTTATTGAAGTTGCAACCCCGTTGAATGAAGGGTTGGGTCCTTCTTTGAAATAAGTGGTGTATCCTTTGATAGAATCTTTGTGAAAATTTCTTTGCGTCATAGTCTCTTGAAGAGCTATGATTGTGGGATTATATTTATGAATTAATGTTTGTAATTCCGGAAAATTTCTTTGGAGACTTCGAATGTTCCATTGAATAGCTAGTTTGCTCGTTGGAGTGAATGTATTGACGAGTAAGGTGGATCTTATTTCCCCTTTGAAGGGGTGCTGTTCTTTCCGGATTTCTTGTCATTTTTGTTTGGGGTGGAGGAAGTTAGTGTTTTTGTCGTTTTCTTGTTGTTGTTTTGTGTGTTGTTGTTTTGTGTATTGTTATTGTGTGTGTTGTTGTTTTGTGTGTTGGTGTTTTGTGTGTTTTGGTTTTGTGTGTTGTTTTTTTGTGGTGTGGTTTCCGTTGATTCCTGATTGTTTCGTGTCTTCTTTCTTTGTTTCTCTTTATTTTGTCGAAGTTCATCTTCCGAGGTTTTTAGCTCCTCTGAAGATGTGTCTTTGGAAGATATCTTCCTTTTGGTTTTCCTTGGAGCCTCAGAGATTGCCATAGAAACATCGGAATCATATTCTGATTCGGTGGTCGAGGTATCGGTTTCCGTGATGGTGGTGTCTATTGAAGATGGAGTGCTTTCGCGACTCGCGTCGGAATTTGTCATGGCGGAGGTGCATTGACATTTGCATTTACAGCAGCTAGCAGTGGGTGTTTCAGTTTGAAGGGTGTTCAGCCTGTTTTGCAGGACACTAGAATAAGTTGGTCCATTGTTTTGAATATTGAATAGATCTTTGGCTTCTTTATAAGAGATGCCTTGATCTATTCTAATTTTTGTAATGTTGTTTTCTTTGAGCCATACAGGGCATTTCCTGCTAGAAGAGGAATGGTTCCCTTGGCAGTTAATACAATATGCGATATCATTGCACGTCTTAATTTCTGGTTCCCGTTATTAGAATCGGCCCACTTTGGAGCGGTGCGTTGGGTCGGTTTCCCTTGATAAAAATTTGTAGCTCGGCCTCCTGGAGGCCCAGAGCTACTGGATGCCATGGTGTTGCCTGGCTACACCGTGGGTATAGCCGGCAGAATGGTTCTAGTAAGCACAAGAATTGGTAAGCACTATTCGGATATGTGCCCGAAAAATATTTTTAACAACACTGGTTCGGGAGATAAACACTCCGAAGAACGCAAAAAAACCACTATAAAGCGCAGTAAAAACAAGAGAAATACACTATGGAATTTATGTTGTTTACAACTTTTGGTCCTGAAGGGCTAAATCACTTCACCGTGCGTATTTTCGAGCATATATTTCCACTAATTGTATGGTAACAAATTTATTTATTCACTGAAACAAGCGCGAAAGAGAACAGCGTCGGTGACGCCACAAAAGCGCGCGCTTTTCCGGCTGGCCGGTAAGCGCACACTCTCCACGGTCGGAAACGAGCTGATGCCCCTTCTTATTCGCCTTCTGCTACCACGCCAAATGAATCCGCTTCAAAATCGCCAACGGGAGACGTCCCAGTCTGCTGTCCAAAACGCCAAAACGCCGAGCTGAAAAAGACGACCTTCTCGGTCGGAGGTAAAAATCAGTATGTGAATGTATTTTCTTCTTCTTCTTCTTCTTTTTGGCTTTAAGAGGGTTTAAACTTTTCAGTTCATTCGCCTCTAGCTCTGAGAAGAGCCATTGAGCACCAGTCTTGAGGAGGCTGGTGAAAAAAGAAGAAAAAACCATATTCAGCGGACCTGTCTGCTCAGATGTAAAACCGGGCGAAGGCAGGAAAGGATCCTATGCCATATAAGATGTTTAATATAAGCTGTAACGTAATTGTATTGTTATTAATTAGTACCAAAGCGGCGACGAAGCATCGTAGAACCAAGCTCTAGAACAAAGGGAAAGGGAGGGAGTGGGGGGGGTTGGTGAAAAGGAAAGGAAAGGTAAGGAGAAGGGGTGGGATGGAGTGGGAAGGAATGATGTGATGTTGGTGATTTATAAATGTAGTTAGTTTAATGGTGTTAGTAAAATGCTGGATAAGTATGAATTAGTGTGGTTAGAATTGAGTAAATAAAATAATAATATGTTTAAAAGGTATGCTGTTTTATTATATAGTACTGCTGCATATGCTGGAAAAAGTTAATTTGTGAGTTATATATGGAAGATGCTTATGTTTATATATTTTTATTTGTTTTAATATTTTTGTATGTTATATGTTTATAGATGCATACACATACATACGCCATTTTTGTAAGATTTGTAATTTTGTACATAAACCTGTGCATGCATGCGCATGTACATGCATACATATATATACATTTTATTTACTTATATCTACATGTATATGCATACGCGGCGGTGAAGTGACTAACTGAAATAAGAGTGTATTTTAGATTTTACCAAAGAAGCCGGTTTCTTTCAGAAACGCAATCAAATTGGTTTCCTGTGTCTCGTCTCTACTGAGAATGTCTCGGAGACTCTGACCTATATTGTGTCGGACACGAGCATCTTTGGTGTGTTGGCATTCTAGTAGAAGATGCCTGACTGAAACTTGGGCTGAGTTACATGCGCAAAGTGGTCTTTCGGTTTTCTTCATTAGGTGTGAGTGTGTGAAAAAAGTGTGTCCAATTCGAAGACGGGTTAGCACCCGTCTTTCTTTGCTGTTGTTTTGATCAAACCAAGGAAGTGTGGTATTTTTGATTTGATGGAGATGGGTGGGAGGGCTATTTAACCAGCCTATGTTCCAGCTTTCGCGAATTTGCTGTTTGACCCAGCGAACTATATCAGTTCGAGGACAGGGTATAACTGGTGGTTCCATTTTGCTACCCTTACCGGCCAGTTTGTCTGCGGCTGTGTTTCCGAGGATTCCGGAATGACCAGGAACCCAACAGTAGGAGATGTTTTTTTCTGAAGCAGCCTCTTCTGTCTGTATTATCCATGGGTGTTTACTGTTTCCACTGAGCAGGTCTTGAAGACAGCTAGCTGAATCGGAGAAAATTACCGTAGGAAGGTGATCATGGGTACACTCTTGTGTAGCTATTAATAGAGCAAAAGCTTCCGCACTGAAGATGGAGCATTGCGGTGGAAGAGAAAAGCTACCGGTGTATCTGTTCTCGAAAATTCCACACCCAACTCCATCGGAGTTAACAGAACCGTCTGTGTAGACCTGGTGTTTGTTTTGAAAGTGAGTAGCCGTGAGATGGTTGAAGCAGGCTTTAATTTTTGGTGGAGGGTCGCCTGCACGGACAGTCTTGAGAAGATCAAGATTCACGTTCGGCGGTATGACGTTCCATTTTCTTCCCGTGGCAGTTGAAAGTGCGCATATATCGGGAAGGTCCTGATTTGTGAGGTCTTTGAACCAGTTTTTAGCTCGAATTACTAATGGTACATGGGGGTCATTGTCAGGAAGTGAAAGTTGTCGGATGGCTTTACCTGTGATAATTCTTGTCACAAGGTATTTGAAAGGTAGATGGCCACTTTCCGCCATGACGAAGTGGGACTCGTGATGAAAGCTCCTGTTGCTAGCTTTATTGCTTTGGTGTAGATGGGTTCAATGGCGTTGAGTACTCTGTCCCCACCACGGCTGAAGATGCCTACTCCGTAGAGAATTTGGGGGATCAACCAGACATTGATAATTTTCAGCAATGTTTCTCTGTGTCCAGAGGATAAACTTCCTGTAATAGACTTCAGGATATTCATTTTACCGTTCGCTGTTTTTTTGACTAATTGAACATGATGTAAAAAGTTAAGCCTGGTATCGAAGGTTACGCCCAGTATTCTTAGTGTTCTCTTCTGAGGGATTTCGGTTTGATTAAGCTTTAGGGCGGATTTCTTTTTGAGTGTTTTGCCAATGTGAATGAATCGGGATTTTTCTGGCGAAAATTGGAATCCTATGTGTTGGGCCCAGTTTTGTATGGAATCAATTGTACTTTGAAGTCTCTTTCTCTGTGCTAGCCCAAAGCCACTGACAGAAACAAGAGTGATATCATCAGCATAAACAAAAATGTTTATACTGTCGGGAATTAATTCAAAAATAGGTTGCATGGCAACATTGAAGAGTGTTGGAGAAAGGACTGAACCTTGGGGAAACCCGTTTTCAAGAATTTTCAATGAAGACTTGTGATTGTTGATGATTGTTTTAAAGGTTCTGTTTTCCAGAAACCCTTTGATGAAGAAGCCTAATCTACCACGAACCCCCCAGTTGAAAAGATTTTTCAGAACTGGGTACCTCCATGCTCGATCGAAGGCCTTGCTAAGATCGAGTGATACAACATCTGCGTGCAGATTACTTTCAGCGGCGTCGTCTAGGACTTTTTCGAGAGCTACGAGGCAGTCTTCTGTACTTTTACCCGCGCGGAAGGCAAATTGTCTAGGGTCGAGCAGCTTGTTTGACTCTAAAAAGGTCGTTAAGCGCCGGTTGATAATTTTTTCCATGATTTTACCGACGCAACTCAGAAGAGTGATGGGACGGAAGTTGTCCAGCAGGTGATTATTCTTGTCTGGTTTAGGCAGAGAGACCATTAGGCCCTCTTTCCAGCAATTTGGGAAAATTCCACTGTTCCATACATTGTTGTAAAGTTTTAAAAGAACTTTTTTCCCAAGATAGGGTAGGTTTTTCAGCATTGGGTAGCTGATGTCATCTGGTCCAGTGGAGCCGCGTGTTGCTTTGTTTAAAGCCCATTCTAGTTCTTTGAATGAAAGATTTCTATTGAAGTCAAAATCTGCATCGGTGTCAAAATCAATGGGGATTTTTTCGCATTCTGCCTTGCGAGTTTGGAAGGTAGTATCGAAGCTTTGGGTAGCTGAGGTGGAGGCAGAGAAATCTCCGAAGGCCTCTGCTATCGTTTTGCGATCATTTGTGTACTGACCGTTGATTAGAAGGTTGTATTCATTGTTCCTTTTTTTCCCATGAAGCCTGCCAATTTTGCTCCATAATTCCTTTGACGACGTGTTGGGATTAATATCGTTGACAAATTTAATCCAGCTGTTATGCTTGGCTGTTTTAATAATAGCTCTAGCATTTTTGCGAGCCCTTTGGAATTCCTCTAGCAGAGTGTGCTTAGATGGGTTATCCGGATGGGCCTTTCTTAGCTTGCGTAAGGCTTTTCTCCTGTCTTTGATAGCTTTATTTACTTCAGGTGTCCACCATGGGACGCATTTTCTACCAGGATTTCCGCTGGTTCTAGGAATGTGCCGAATTGCAACCTCAAGGACGGCTTGGGAAAAGTCCTCGGGTGTCCAATCTTGTTTGGCTGAGAGGCAGCTTTCAATGTCACATTGATAGCCAGCCCAGTTTGCATATTCAAATTTCCATCTAGGCCTTGTTGAAACTTCTGGAGAAGGTTGGCCAAGGGAAATACATATTGGGAGATGATCGCTGTTGCAGCAATCATCGTGGGTGTTCCATGAAAGCTTTGAACAAAGTTGAGGGGATACGATGGTGAGATCTATGGCCGAAGAAGAGCCAGAAGCAGAATTGATTCTGGTGTGTTGGCCGTTGTTCAGAAGAGTGAGAGTATTATCGGAGAGAAAATCCTCTAAAATGGAACCTCTTCGATTGAGGTATGAACATCCCCAGGCGTATGAGTGAGCATTGAAATCACCCATAAGGAGAACTGGGGAGGGAAGTTGGTTAAGAAGATGGTCCAGTTGATTCCGTAGAAGAGCCGGGTCGGACGTAGGAGAAATGTATATGCTGGCTACTGTGATTGGAAACGGAAGGTTTATGCGTATTGCCACTGCTTGTAGAGCGGTGTTAACGGAGAGAAAATTGTGGGGGGTGCCGATTTTTATTGAAGTTGCAACCCCGTTGAATGAAGGGTTGGGTCCTTCTTTGAAATAAGTGGTGTAACCTTTGATAGAATCTTTGTGAAAATTTTTCTGCGTCATAGTCTCTTGAAGAGCTATGATTGTGGGATTATATTTATAAATTAATGTTTGTAATTCCGGAAAATTTCTTTGGAGACTTCGAATGTTCCATTGAATGGCTAGTTTGTTCGTTGAAGTGAATGTATTGGCGGGTTTGGTGGATCTTATTTACCCTTGGAAGGGGTGCTGTTCTTTCCGGATCTCTTGTCATTTTTGTTTTGTTTGTTGTTGTTTTGTTTGTTATTTTGTGTGTTGTTGTTCTGTGTGTTGTTGTTTTGTGTGTTGTTGTTTTGTGTGTTATGTGTGTTGCTGTTTTGTGTGCTGTGGTGTGGTGCGTTGTTTTGTGTGTTGTTTTTTTGTTGTGTGGTTTCCTTTGATTCCTGATTGTTTCGTGTCTTCTTCCTTTGTTTCTCTTTATTTTGTCGAAGTTCATCTTCTGAGGTTTTTAGCTCTTCTGAAGATGTGTTTTTGGAAGATATCTTCCTCTTGGTTTTCCTTGGGGCCTCAGATATTGTCATTGAAACA
Organism: Toxorhynchites rutilus septentrionalis; assembly: GCF_029784135.1. NCBI lineage: Eukaryota > Metazoa > Arthropoda > Insecta > Diptera > Culicidae > Toxorhynchites > Toxorhynchites rutilus. The sequence continues at coordinate 99,890,257 of NC_073744.1, forward strand.
TCGGAATCATATTCTGATTCGGTGGTCGAGGTATCAGATTCGGACATAGTAGTGTCAATGGAGTACTTTCGCGACTTGTTGCCGGACTGTTTTCAGCTGAAACGCAACTACATTTGCACTTGTTGCAGCTAGCAGTCGGTTTTTGAATAATATTTAGCCTGTCTTGTAGGACACTTGAATATGAAGGTCCATTATTTTTAATGTTGTAAAGATCCTTGGCTTGTTTATATGAAATGCCTTGATCTATTCTAATCTTGGTTATTCCGTTTTCTTTTAGCCATGTTGGGCACTTCCTGCTTGAAGAGGAGTGGTCCCCTTGGCAATTAATGCAGTGGGCGACATCGTTACATATTTTAATTTCTGTGCCGTGTTCTTTGCCGCAATTTCGACAGAGTGGATTCTCGCGTTGGCATCGTTTCGACGTATGTCCAAAGCGGAAGCACTTGAAACATTGCATCGGGTTCGGGTAAAAATTCCGAGTCCCGATGCGAAGGAATCCAAATAAAATTATTTCTGGGATCACTGTCCCACGGATGGTCAGAATTAGGGTAGCTGTGGGGATAACTATATTGTTTTCCTTCCTAGTGATCCGCTTAACTTCGATCACTTGTTGGTCGGCAAGTTCAGTGAGAATTACTGATTCAGGTATTTCAATCACTTCACGGCATGTGACAACGCATTTGCGTTGATTTAATGTTGGGTGATATATTACCTCAACAGGTGTTTTATCGATGAGTTCATTTATTAAGAGGAGCTTACCGATGGTGTCCTCGTCTCTGGCCGTTAAGATGTACTGCGTTCTCTTCTTATCGTCCTTTGATGGTCGGGCGTTGTTTTTATCAAAATCTTTCACGAAATTGGCGATGGTTTTGCTCACAACAAATGGGTTGGATGGTAACACATGATCTCCTGTAGCACGCAAGAGTAAAATTTGAAGATTACCGTTCAGAGGGTCAACCCACTCTGGCGGTACGTTGAGTCGGCTTTCCTTGGTAAAAATTTGTAGCCCGGCCTCCCGGAGGCCCGGAGCTACTGGACGCCATGATATTGCCTAGCTACACCCTGGGTATAGCCGGCAGAATGGTTTCGGTTTACACAAACCTCACAAAACACTATTCGGATATGTGCGAGAAAACGTTTAACACACTCAATGGAGAAAAACGAAATAGCCCAAAACTGATTAACTGTAACGCGAAAATTTGGAAAAAACGTACTAAAATTTTTCAGTCGTATACACTTTCAGTTCAATCACTTCACCGTTGTAATTCGTTTGCGTATATTCACGCTATGTATTATTTGGTTCTAAACACTAAAAGAGGCACTATGAGGGTAGCGTCAGTGACGCCACGAAAGCGCGCGCTTTTTCCGGCAAGCCGGTGAGCGCCCGCTTTCCACGGTCGAAACGAGCTGATGCCTTCTCCTATTCGCCTTCTGCTTCCACGCCAAATGAATCCGCTTCAAAATCGCCAACGGGAGACGTCCCAGTCTGCTGTCCAAAACGCCAAAACGCCGAGCTGAAAAAGACGACCTTCTCGGTCGGAGGTAAAAATCAGTATTGTGAACGTATTTTTTTGCCATCGCTCCCTTTTAACGCTCATTCGTTCGTCTCGTTGGACCCGCTCCTTTGGCTGAGTCTGCCGATTTGTCTCTATCCTGTGAGTGTGTACCGCTAGAGTATAAAACACGCGGACCACAAAAAAATATTTAATTTTCTTTCAAACCGTAAACCCGTGTGGTTGTACGGCAGCGGCATCGTGTACTCAACAAAGGAGGAAAAGAGAAGGGAAAGGCAAAATCCCGCTCGAACCGTGGTGGTCTGCAATTTCCCGTAGGTGTATCCGCCAATTGCACCGGAAAAGGTAGCTAGGTCGAGCGCGTTAGTACCTGTGTACCAGTCCACCTAGCCGGCGTTATATAGTTTCGGCCGCAGGAGTGATCGAGTTAGCTGGCAAAGCTGCTCGCGACGATAAGAAAACCTGCATTCGGAACAGAACACATTCGGTTCGGCGGACATCAAGACAACAGGCAGTTGCAGCGAATGGCAAGTGGCAAACGCAATCGCAAAACGGCATCAGGTAGCAGAAGAAAAAAGTTTGTTCTTTATACAAACTGCTTTGGCGGCAAATCCAGAACAAGGCGGCATCGAGGGCGTTCGAAATGGTTTTTTTTCAAAACCACGAGTACTAAGTTTTCTAAATTGGAACCATTCCATAAAACAAGGCGCTTTTCAGGGCCATTAAACCTTCCAAAAACGAGTTTAGGAAATAAAGTTCAATGCTTTCTAAAACATTATCCAAAATAATAATAAAACACAAATTGATGTTTTCATAATTTGTTTGCCAGGATTTGATGAGTATGTGAATTTGGCAGTTGTTCTGAGCTTATTGATAGTTGGGAACTTTCCTGATTATTCAATTTTCACCAATTCTTAAATTGTTTCCAGATTTAAAGTACAGTAATCTACAATTAGTTCGACATTTAGCTAATTGGACGGACATGTAATGTGACTTATTTAGTTGGACATTTTTGTAAACATAGAGATCCAAATTATGATCCCACATTGAAAGTCGACACTGTACCACTGTCATCGCAAATGTTCAATAACAGGTTAAAATTACCTCCAATCCGACACTGAGTAGTGGTAATGCGACGTGTCATTGAATGTAATTTACTGTAAAATATGTCACAAGCTGGATGGGAAGAAATTTTCCAACTGTGAAAGCTGTGGCGAGTGACAACAAATCGCTAAACAGGAAGGTTTAGCCGAACAAGATGGGGATATCGAGTGATAACAAAACAATAAACTCTTTAGACTTTTTGTGATCCTGAAAAGGACCCTTTTTAGTCTGTATGTGAATCCAACGAGCGAACAAATCGTAATGAATGTATTTTTTGCCATTGCTCCCTTTTAACGCTCATTCGTTCGTCTCGTTGGACCCGCCCCTTTGGCTGAGTCTGCCGATTTGTCTCTATCCTGTGAGTGTGTACCGCTAGAGTATAAAACACGCGGACCCCAAAAAAATATTTAATTTTCTTTCAAACCGTAAACCCGTGTGGTTGTACGACATCGGCATCGTGTACTCAACAAAGGAGGAAAAGAGAAGGGAAAGGCAAAATCCCGCTCGAACCGTGGTGGTCTGCAATTTCCCGTAGGTGTATCCGCCAATTGCACCGGAAAAGGTAGCTAGGTCGAGCGCGTTAGTACCTGTGTACCAGTCCACCTAGCCGGCGTTATATAGTTTCGGCCGCCGGAGTGATCGAGTTAGCTGGCAAAGCTGCTCGCGACGATAAGAAAACCTGCATTCGGAACAGAACACATTCGGTTCGGCGGACATCAAGACAACAGGCAGTTGCAGCGAATGGCGAGTGGCAAACGCAATCGCAAAACGGCATCAGGTAGCAGAAGAAAAAAGTTTGTTCTTTATACAAACTGCTTTGGCGGCAAATCCAGAACAAGGCGGCATCGAGGGCGTTCGAAATGGTTTTTTTCAAAACCACGAGTACTAAGTTTTCTAAATTGGAACCATTCCATAAAACAAGGCGCTTTTCCGGGCCATTAAACCTTCCAAAAAAGAGTTTAGGAAATAAAGTTTAATGCTTTCTAAAACATTATCCAAAATAATAATAAAACACAAATTGATGTTTTCATAATTTGTTTGCCAGGATTTGATGAGTATGTGAATTTGGCAGTTGTTCTGAGCTTATTGATAGTTGGGGACTTTCCTGATTATTCAATTTTCACCAATTCTTAAATTGTTTCCAGATTGAAAGTACAGTAATCTACAATTAGTTCGACATTTAGCTAATTGGACGGACATGTAATGTGACTTATTTAGTTGGACATTTTTGTAAACATAGAGTTCGGGGTCCAAATTATGACCCCACATTGAAAGTCGACACTGTACCACTGTCATCGCAAATGTTCAATTACAGGTTAAAATTACCTCCAATCCGATACTGAGTGGTGGTAATGCGACGTGTCATTGAATGTAATTTACTGTAAAATATGTCACAAGCTGGATGGGAAGAAATTTTCCAACTGTGAAAGCTGTGGCGAGTGACAACAAATCGCTAACCAGGAAGGTTTAGCCGAACAAGATGGGAATATCGAGTGATAACAAAAACACAACACCAAAGTTTCTTTTCAGAACCATCAACATATTCATAAAGAGTAAACAGTAAACAAATCCATTTTTCAGGTAGATAGGTAGGTATTCACGTAGGTGAAGAAAATAAAACAATATATTTAACAAAAGCTGTCCCCTTTGTATAGTCCTACGTCACTCCGGTTATGTCCCCGACATTACCCACCCGTCTTTTTTTTTCTTGAGATTAGTAGTTCACCTTGAATGTCAGTGAGTTCTTCTTGTATGTATCTCCTTTTCGGTTTTTTTTAAATAGAGGATTGACGTTGCTTTTCCTTCAATTATGTCATTCTAACCCTTACTACAAGAACAATGATTTCGTTAATAATTGCTCGACTGATATATAGTAGGATATTTCCGTATCCAATATTGTATGCGCCCGCAATTGATTATTGCTCAGTCGCCGAAAGTTCCGAGCTCAGAGAGTTCATTCCCCTCTAGTTTGCCTTCCAAATTGCCATCGTAAACCACACCTTCTCTCGATTCAATCACACACAAAAAGCATACTTAAGCGATATTCTGGTGGTGAGACACATTCATTTTTCGTGAGGACATCGACAAGACAACATCGTTGCCTAACGTGCTGGAGGAGGTGGACGGCGAATGATCGACACATACACGCGCAGAACTCTTTCCGTTAGGATGCCATTCAGCATCGAGAAAGTTCCGGAAAGATCTAATCATTGCTGGAAAATAATCTGCCAGTTCCTTTGGGAATTTTCAAAATATATTCATGTGAAAGAGTATAATTGAATGTTTTCTATCCATGTAACACTGTGACCAAATATGTTTCAATCAAGTGCTATTAACAGGTGGTTATCGAGTTGGTATTAACCACTGGTGGGCTTCCAGTATCGAGGAAAATGTGGAAATATCTAATCGTTACTGAAAATAATCTGCCAGTTCCTTTGGGAATTTTCAAAATATATTCATGTGAAAGAGTTTAATTGAATGTTTTCTATCCATGTAACATTGTGACCAAATATGTTTCAATCAAGTGCTATTAACAGGTGGTTATCGAGTTGGCATTAACCACTGGTGGGCTTCCAGTATCGAGGAAAATGTGGAAATATCTAATCGTTACTGAAAATAATCTGCCAGTTCCTTTGGGAATTTTCAAAATATATTCATGTGAAAGAGTTTAATTGAATGTTTTCTATCCATGTAACACTGTGACCAAATACATGAGGTTTTGTGGTTTTTCAATCAATCGCAATTAACAGGATAGCTTCAGAAGATTATTCTTCCCCATCAGTAGGATATTTCCGTATCCAATATTGTATGCGCCCGCAATCGATTATTGCTCAGTCGCCGAAAGTTCCGAGCTCAGAGAGTTCATTCCCCTCTAGTTTGCCTTCCAAATTGCCATCGTAAACCACACCTTCTCTCGATTCAATCACACACAAAAAGCATACTTAAGCGATATTCTGGTGGTGAGACACATTCATTTTTCGTGAGAACATCGACAAGACAACATCGTTGCCTAACGTGCTGGAGGAGGTGGACGGCGAAGGATCGACACATACACGCGCAGAACTCTTTCCGTTAGGATGCCATTCAGCATCGAGAAAGTTCCGGAAAGATCTAATCATTGCTGGAAAATAATCTGCCAGTTCCTTTGGGAATTTTCAAAATATATTCATGTGAAAGAGTTTAATTGAATGTTTTCTATCCATGTAACACTGTGACCAAATATGTTTCAATCAAGTGCTATTAACAGGTGGTTATCGAGTTGGTATTAACCACTGGTGGGCTTCCAGTATCGAGGAAAATGTGGAAATAACTAATCGTTACCGAAAATAATCTGCCAGTTCCTCTGGGAATTTTCAAAATATATTCATGTGAAAGAGTTTAATTGAATGTTTTCTATCCATGTAACACTGTGACCAAATATGTTTCAATCAAGTTCTATTAACAGGTGGTTATCGAGTTGGCATTAACCACTGGTGGGCTTCCAGTATCGAGAAAAATGTGGAAATATCTAATCGTTACTGAAAATAATCTGCCAGTTCCTTTGGGAATTTTCAAAATATATTCATGTGAAAGAGTTTAATTGAATGTTTTCTATCCATGTAACACTGTGACCAAATACATGAGGTTTTGTGGTTTTTCAATCAATCGCAATTAACAGGATAGCTTCAGAAGATTATTCTTCCCCATCAGTAGGATATTTCCGTATCCAATATTGTATGCGCCCGCAATCGATTATTGCTCAGTCGCCGAAAGTTCCGAGCTCAGAGAGTTCATTCCCCTCTAGTTTGCCTTCCAAATTGCCATCGTAAACCACACCTTCTCTCGATTCAATCACACACAAAAAGCATACTTAAGCGATATTCTGGTGGTGAGACACATTCATTTTTCGTGAGGACATCGACAAGACAACATCGTTGCCTAACGTGCTGGAGGAGGTGGACGGCGAAGGATCGACACATACACGCGCAGAACTCTTTCCGTTAGGATGCCATTCAGCATCGAGAAAGTTCCGGAAAGATCTAATCATTGCTGGAAAATAATCTGCCAGTTCCTTTGGGAATTTTCAAAATATATTCATGTGAAAGAGTTTAATTGAATGTTTTCTATCCATGTAACACTGTGACCAAATATGTTTCAATCAAGTGCTATTAACAGGTGGTTATCGAGTAGGTATTAACCACTGGTGGGCTTCCAGTATCGAGGAAAATGTGGAAATATCTAATCGTTACTGAAAATAATCTGCCAGTTCCTCTGGGAATTTAAAATTACATTCATATGAAAGAGTTTATTTTAATGTTTTCTATCCATGTAACACTGTGACCAAATACATTAGGTTTTGTGATTTTTCAATCAATCGCAATCAACAGGATAGCTTCTAAAGATTATTCTTCCCCATCAGTAGGATATTTCCGTATCCAATATTGGATGCATGAAACCTTGTGCCTCCAACGTAACGCTCTCGTTTTCGAAGTTCTCCAAATATTCATTCATTCAGAATGAATTCAGATTCAACTTCATACAAATGATCTCTAAATCAACGATAGTCCTACGTCACCCTTGCGGTTATACCATAGATATAACCCACTTCCTGTTTTTGTGAGAGGATTGGATCGGAGAGCATATTTTGATTGTGCGATAGCTGACGGATGGAGGCAGGCTGTTTTGTTTGTTCGAGGCAGACGATTTCGGTCACGGCAAGGCGGAGCGGACGGTGTAGCCACGCCGGTGCAGTTCTATGTCGTTGTTTACTTCTCGCAGTTGCGTGAGATTTGTGCAGCCGCATTTTCGCGCGAAGTTGCATTCAATCTAAACGACATTCTAGAGTTTTAGAAGATCCAATAGTTTTAGAGGTTTTTATATATCTAATATTGTCTTCGTGGTAAAGAGCGCATTGACGTCAACGTAACATCGATTTTCTTTTCTTTTAAATCTAGCTAGACGTTGACTTTGATGTGTATGTACAAGCGGCCATAAAATTTCCATGCAAGAATATTCAATGTAGTGTGCGTTTCGACCATGAGAATTTTACGGTGGTCGAGAGAAAAGTTTGAATTAACTTACATTTGTCTCTTTTGCTCACCCATGTTTTTCTTGGGATTAGTAGTTCACCTTGAATGTCAGTGAGTTCTTCTTGTATGTATCTCCTTTTCGGTTTTTTTTAAATAGAGGATTGACGTTGCTTTTCCTTCAATTATGTCATTCTAACCCTTACTACAAGAACAATGATTTCGTTAATAATTGCTCGACTGATTACTTGAGAAATTGTTAGTTTTTATTACAAATCCAAATCGCAGGTATCAAGTTTTCCTTTTCGAGGTTCAAATATAAATTGCAAGACTAGGTTCAAGATGCTAGAGTCCCAATTCGGAAAACTTCCGTGATTTCCGTGTATTACAATGGAAGAGCATGACGTGCGACTAGGCACAAGTATTAAGTCCGATCCGAGTCTGATAAGACCTTATCAGGTGACCCTTCAATATATTCAATCTTCAAGCATTTGATTTTCGAGTTTTTGCTCCGTTGAACAGAGGAGACTTTTCAGGTTACTGTTCAGCTGCTACGAAATGCATTTGATGTTCGAGTTTTCGTTTCAACGAGTAATTGGGTCCACGCTTACAAAATTAATTCACTTACCAGAGTTATGATCCTTTTGCAGAGACCTTTTCAGGTCACCCTTAATATCTTCACGGCTACGAAATGCATTTGGTTTTCAAGTTTTCGTTTCGTCAAGTGATCTCTAGTTTGCGTTAGCATAATCACATCACTTACCACAGTGAATCCTGATTATTACCCCTTCCCACTAACAAACTATCCCTTCCATGGTAAACGCTAGGGAACCACGCTATAGAGGCGACCCTTCTGGCCTTCGGGCGGCGAATATCATACTAACATTCCTACCCTTCCCCTGGTGACTGTAAGGACGTGGCCGGCGTCGTTATTGATCATTGAAAGCTCGAATCACCGAAAATTGCACAACGAGAATGATTTGCTAGTCCCAAGCGTCATTCTGTGTGTTCTTTGTGCAATTTGGTTGGTTCAGGTCAATCACGGAGAGCAACTACGAATTGTACAGTCTACCCAAGCTCAAGCTCAAGCTCAGCAGATCAACAATGCTCACGGAGTGAGACCAAATATCATTCCTCGGGCACGAATGATTCCTCCCAGGCCGGTTGCTGCGGATGTGGCAGTTAATGATCTTTTGATGAATGACAAATCGTTTTATTTTCCTTACAAGCGTTCTCGTTATATTTATCCATTCCGTCCAGCGCACTAGTTTGCTCGCAAACAGTTCGCCCGCAAACACTTCGTTCTCAAACATTTCGTTCCCAAACAGTTCACTCTCAATCAGTTCACTCGCAAACCGTTCTTACGGAATTAGTTCGTTCACAAACCGTTCGCTCGCAATCAGTTCGTGGGAGAACTACCTTTCCTTAAAAAAGAATGACCGCTCGTTCACTCTTTTCGGTGAACTTGTTCTTTCGTACCGTTCGTGAACGGTTTGTCCATCTCTATTACAGAGTCAGTTTGGCACTAACTCAGTTTTAAAATCGAATTTGCTATTAGTTTGCTCAAAAACGAATCAATTTGCATTGTAATAGGTTATTGATAACAACTGTGATTAAATTATCTTAACTTTTTTTAATTAAATGAAGTAATTTTCCGGCTATGACATTCATTAAATACTTTTTTACCCTCATGTATATTTTCAGGTGATTGCATCCAGAAATCTTTAGACGATATCTCACAAAATTCAGCCATTCGAAATGACGTTCCTTCACAACAAACAGGCTCAAAACAAAAGAATTCTGATACTGGAAATACGTTGTCTAGCAATGAAAGCACGTCTGTTGTCGATGAATTGAAAGGTATGTACAATAGAACAATCAATTTTTTTTATTCTTCTAATTTGTTGATTCGTATATTGTAATTTAAAAACCAAAGATTGTTTAAAGCACTGGTTGGAAAACTTATGAAGCGATCGCCGTTGACGTATTCTATGACCAAAACCGCGTTCTCTCTCGACCTTTCCGTCATTGGTTCCGATCTAAAATTGATTGGATAACAACTCAACAAATATTTGGATTTTTGAAATATATTGAGCAGTGGTGCAATGAGTTTGTTCTCTATGATCGGAAAAATTACCGACTGGACCATTTTTGGATCCAAATGCTATTGGATTACATCACGGGAACACCAAGCCGAATGCGTAAATGGGTGCGAATATTATTCGCTCGGACGCATTCATACGCAAACAATTTTTCATGACTGTTCCATGCGAAAGCAGAACAGAAACCGATGCGAGTGAAAGTACTTACGCCTTGCGTATGTCTGCTTTTCGCGTTGACGGTGGAATGGTGTCATCTGGATACGACATTAGTTTGTATGAGACCAGCTATTCTCTATCAGATTAGTCGCCCTTAAAGCAGTTTTAAATTGCTAAAATTTGTATGAAATTTTTTTCTTGGTGTTATTTACCTATTAGACGTACGTCGTTATGACCCTAATTTAAACGATTTTCAGATTTTTCAGATACTCTCACCAGAACATAACATTATAATATAAAATTATCTAGAGACACAATTTTTGCATGATATTTTTTCACTACTGGCAAGCAAAAGTGATTTTCATTTACATAGAGTACTAATTTGGTTTGGGAAAATTAATTCTCATTCATAATTTTGATTTTAAAAGTGTGTTCATTTCTACTGCAACCCCATATTATCATGCCTACTCCTCCATTCCGTAATACGAAGCTTAATGCCCAAACACTCATGCAAGCGAGCAAAACAAATCACGGTTTCTTCATGTGCCTATATTTTGTGACCGTGTTCGGGAACACATTGCGATCACCAATCATCATCAATGAGCAAGATTGTTATGATTTCAATAGCTTGCTTTCAAAGCAATGTTTAAGCTTTTGAACCGATAAGTGACAATCATATAATTCGTTGACATTTTATCTCTTGGATGAAGTGATTATTATACCACTCCATCCAGCCGGTAAAGAGGTATTAACGTTCAAAAACTTGCAGTCCAGCGTCACTCTCTCGTTTTAGAAACTTTGAACTAACACCCCGGTACAGAAATGAAAGACGTAGTCAAAACCAATATCTTCTATACAATTTTCGACTCTTTTGAGTTGTGTTGGAAAAGTTCTAGAAAGGATAGTAAATCGACGCCTAAAGACCTTTTTAGAGTCTAATAAGCTGCTCGATCCAAGACAGTTCGCTTTTCGTGCGGGAAAATGCACAGAAGATTACCTCGAAGAATTACAGGCTATTGTACATGACGTTATTGAGAAAGATCACCATGCAGATGTGGCATCACTTTATCTAAGTAAAGCATTTGATCAGCATGGAGATATCCAATATTGAAGAGTCTCTTCGACTGGGTGATCCGTGGAAGACTAGGTTTCTATGTGAAAAGTTTCCTAGAAAATAGAACTCAGAGCCATAGTCAACAACACAAAATCTTCATTGAAAATCCAAGAAAGGGGAATTCCCCAAGGCTCGGTTGTATCGCCAACCCTCTTCATAATTATTATGCAGTCCCTTTTTGCAAAAATTCCGGAAAATGTAAAAATTCTTGTCTATGCGACATTGTGCTAGTTTCAGTTAGCGTCACTGCATCAGCAACAAGAAAAAGACTTCAGAAAGCGATTGATTCTGTTCAAAACTGGGCTGGTTTCGATATATCCCCGAAAAATCAAAACTTCTGCATATATGTAATCCCAAAGCTCACTTCAAAGTTTCCAACTCTAAAATTTTCGAAACCCAAATTCCCTCAGTCAGAACTCTCAAAATACTTGGAGTAACTTTTGATAAGAGACTGAATTTTAAACCACATGCTCAGATGGTCAAAAAAGATGCCCGCAATAGATTGAATCTATTGAAGGCGATTTCTGGCAATCTAGCTTTGGGACATAGGAAATCTCTTTTACGGATAATAAATGCTTGGTTAATACCAAAAATTCTCTATGGAGTAAGCATCTTCAGCCGAGGTGGTGAAAAACCACTAAAAACGATCGAACCGGTATATAACAAGGCAATAAAGATAGCCATTGGTGCCTTCGTTACAAGTCCTACCCTCGCTGTTATGGCAGAGAGTGGGCAACTACCATTTGATCGACTCGTTACGAAGATTGTAACAAATAGAGCTATTCGTTACCTTTCAATTCCTGACCGTGACCATGATGTTACATTAATATCTCGGGCAAAGGACCAATTCAAAGAACACACGAATTAGAATCTTCCCGATATATGTGTACATTTGACGGTCATGGAAAGGAATTGGAATGTAAAACCGCCGAATGTTAACCTTGATTTACTCAAGGAAGTTCGCGCAGAAGATCTCCCATCAAAAGTGAAGGCCTATTTCAATCACCTCGTAGTAACAAAATTCCAGTTTGAACATCAAGTATACACTAAGCACTGATGGTGTCGGTTGCGGTATTTTTGAAAACCGATATACTGGTAGTTTCTCGCTTCTTCCCCAATGCACTATTTTTAGCGCAGAAGCATTTTCGCTTCTAATCGCTACCCAAGAGTGCACACATGATTCTCTTCCTATTGTTCTGTTTTATGATCCCGCGAGCTGTCTCCGGGCTCTTCGAAAAGGTAAAAACCTTCACCCATGGATCATTGCAATAGAAGAAGCTGCCTCAGATAAAAATATTACCTTCTGTTGGATTCCCGGTCATACCGGAATTCCTGGAAATATTGTCGCCGACAAATTAGCCGGTAGGGGCAGAATTCAAGAACCCCCTAATGTACCCATTCCTCGCTCCGATGCGAAACTTTGGGTAAAACAACAGATCCACCAAAGTTGGAACATAGCCTGGAGAAACAACAGACCAACTTTTCTTCAAAAAATTAAAAATACCACTCTTCCATGGCATGACAGAAACAACAGTAAGGAAAGACGGCTTCTCACCCTTCTTCGAATCGGCCATACAAAGGTCACTCATACATATCTTTTTCAAAGAAATAAAGAAAAACCTCAATGCTCTTGCAACGAGGCTCCCATCTCTGTAAGTCACTTACTACTGGATTGTCAACATACGAAGGATGCTAGAATTAGGATTAATATTGGAAAAAACCTAAGGGACATATTGAGTAATGATGACATTCAGGAGAATAACTTAATTGAATATTTGAAAGAAACAGGACTTTACAGGAAAATACAGAACATTTGAAACTAGAATAAAAAGACGGGTGGGTAATGTCGGGGACATAACCGGAGTGACGTAGGACTATACAAAGGGGACAGCTTTTGTTAAATATATATTTTAAATATATTGTTTTATTTTCTTCTCCTACGTGAAAAATGGATTAGTTTACTGTTTACTCTTTATGAATATGTTGATGGTTCTGAAAAGAACCTTTGGTGTTGTGTTTTTGTTATAACTCGATATTCCCATCTTGTTCGGTTAAACCTTCCTGTTTAGCTATTGCGTTTGCCACTCGCCACAGCTTTCACAGTTGGAAAATTTCTCCCCATCCAGCTTGTGACATGTTGTTCAGTAAATTACATTTAATGCGACGTGCCGGAGAAACACTTTGCCACTCACTGAAACTAATTGTTGCCTTGATGAGCGCCGAACCGAACCTCTCTGTTCTTGATGCGGGTTTTCTGATTGTCGTGAGCAGCTTTGCAAGCCAACTCGAGCACTCCGACGGCCGAAACTCTATAATCGCTGTTAGGTATACTGGTGCTCCGGCACCAATCCGTTCGGCTTAGTTACCCTTGCGGAGCAATCAGTGAATGCGACCAACAGGGAACTGGAGACCTGCACGGTTCGAGTGAGACTTTGCCTTTCCCTTAACTTGTCCTCCTTTGTTACGTCTACGATGCCGATGCCGTACAACCACACGGGTTTACGGTTTGAAAAAAAATAAGATATTTTTTTGGGGTCCGCGTGTTTTATACTCCAGCGGTACACACTCACAGGATAGAGACAAATCGGCAGACTCAGCCAGAGGGGCGAGTCCAACGAGACGAACGAATCAGCGTTAAAAGGGAGCGATGGCGAAAAAATACATTCATTACGATTTGTTCGCTCGTTGGATTCACATGCAGGCTAAAAAGGGTCCTTTTCAGTATCACAAAATTATCTTCAATCTAAAGAGTTTATTGTTTTGTTATCGCTCGATATCCCCATCTTGTTCGGCTAAACCTTTCTGTTTAGCGATTGCATTTGCCACTCGCCACAGCTTTCACAGTTGGAAAATTTCTTCCCATCCAGCTTGTGACATATTTTACAGTAAATTACATTCAATGGCACGTCGCATTACCACCACTCAGTATCGGATTGGAGGTAATTTTAACCTGTAATTGAACATTTGCGATGACAGTGGTACAGTGTCGACTTTCAATGTGGGGTCATAATTTGGACCCCGAACTCTATGTTTACAAAAATGTCCAACTAAATATGTCACATTACAGGTCCGTCCAATTAGCTAAATGTCGAGATAAGTGTAAATTACTGTACTTTCAATCTAGAAGCAATTTAAGAATTGATGAAAATCAATAAGCTCAGAACAACTGCCAAATTCACATACTCATCATATCCTGACAAACAAATTATGAAAATATCAATTTGTGTTTTATTATTATTTGGGATAATGTTTTAGAAAGCATTGAACTGTATTTCCTAAACTCTTTTATGGAAGGTTTAATGGCCCTGAAAAGCGCCTTGTTTTATGGAATGGTTCCAATTTAGAAAACTTAGTACTCGTGGTTTTGAAAAAAAACCATTTCGAACGCCCTCGATGCCGCCTTGTTCTGGATTTGCCATCAAAGCACTTTGTATAAAGAACAAACTTTTTTCTTCTGCTACCTGATGCCGTTTTGCGATTGCGTTTGCCACTCGCCACTCGCTGCAACTGCCTGTTGTCTTGATGTCCACCGAACCGAATGTGTTCTGTTCCGGATGCGGGTTTTCTTATCGTCGCGAGCAGCTTTGCCAGCTAACTCGATCACTTCGGCGGCCGAAACTATATAACGCCGGCTAGGTGGAATGGTGCAGTGGTACTAACACGCTCGGCCTAGCTACCCTTGCAGGGAACTCCAGATCAACACGGTTCGAGCGGGATTTTGCCTTTCCCTTCACTTTTCCTCCTTTATCATGTCCAGACATGGCTGCTTGGGTTGGTTTGTTGATGTGTTGTGATGCGAACCGATGTGGTGTACGGTTTGAATGAGAATGATCGTTATGGCAGCGGATCGGGGATTTTTAAGCTGACTGGCTGGCTCGAGAATTACGCATGTGTGAGACTGCGACCAATGTTTCGTTCATTTTTTTCTTTTTCCTTTCCAATCGTGCTTCATTCTATTTCGCTGCTGCTTTGGTTGCCCGTTTTGGTCGGTACGATTTGAGGAGCACAAAATGGACCAATCAAAAATGGGCACATAGTGCATTTTGACAATGCTTGATATTTCACAATTATTCAATTATTTATCTCAAGAAAAATAAAATGTTATTCATTATGATAGATGCGTAGATATATTTCCTATCAATTGATGCAAAAACCTTTGCGAGCTATTGAGAAATGCTCGAGTTATAAGCGTTCCAAATCTTGCATTTTTTCCTACTTGTTCAGTGCCTAGATTTCCATTTCACCCCCTATATCTTCCGGTTAGACGTAGTCCTACGTCAATAAAAATAGTAGAAAAGAAAATCGGAGACGATTGAATCGTTAGATTTAAAGTCTCCATAAACAAAGGAAAATAAGAAGAAACATTGCAAATACATAGGGGGCGCTTTTGCTCCCACCGAAATGTTGCTTCGTGTAATTTCATATCAATGGCCGATCGTGTATTGTGAAAAAATGATCACAAGTGTAAGTGTAAATTTTGTGTTGTGGTGAAAATTACTTGATATGTGAAACCTTTTTTTTCAATTTTCATAAATAAAAAGACGGGTGGGTAATGTCGGGGACATAACCGGAGTGACGTAGGACTATACAAAGGGGACAGCTTTTGTTAAATATATATTTTAAATATATTGTTTTATTTTCTTCTCCTACGTGAAAAATGGATTAGTTTACTGTTTACTCTTTATGAATATGTTGATGGTTCTGAAAAGAACCTTTGGTGTTGTGTTTTTGTTATAACTCGATATTCCCATCTTGTTCGGTTAAACCTTCCTGTTTAGCTATTGCGTTTGCCACTCGCCACAGCTTTCACAGTTGGAAAATTTCTCCCCATCCAGCTTGTGACATGTTGTTCAGTAAATTACATTTAATGCGACGTGCCGGAGAAACACTTTGCCACTCACTGAAACTAATTGTTGCCTTGATGAGCGCCGAACCGAACCTCTCTGTTCTTGATGCGGGTTTTCTGATTGTCGTGAGCAGCTTTGCAAGCCAACTCGAGCACTCCGACGGCCGAAACTCTATAATCGCTGTTAGGTATACTGGTGCTCCGGCACCAATCCGTTCGGCTTAGTTACCCTTGCGGAGCAATCAGTGAATGCGACCAACAGGGAACTGGAGACCTGCACGGTTCGAGTGAGACTTTGCCTTTCCCTTAACTTGTCCTCCTTTGTTACGTCTACGATGCCGATGCCGTACAACCACACGGGTTTACGGTTTGAAAAAAAATAAGATATTTTTTTGGGGTCCGCGTGTTTTATACTCCAGCGGTACACACTCACAGGATAGAGACAAATCGGCAGACTCAGCCAGAGGGGCGAGTCCAACGAGACGAACGAATCAGCGTTAAAAGGGAGCGATGGCGAAAAAATACATTCATTACGATTTGTTCGCTCGTTGGATTCACATGCAGGCTAAAAAGGGTCCTTTTCAGTATCACAAAATTATCTTCAATCTAAAGAGTTTATTGTTTTGTTATCACTCGATATCCCCATCTTGTTCGGCTAAACCTTTCTGTTTAGCGATTGCATTTGCCACTCGCCACAGCTTTCACAGTTGGAAAATTTCTTCCCATCCAGCTTGTGACATATTTTACAGTAAATTACATTCAATGGCACGTCGCATTACCACCACTCAGTATCGGATTGGAGGTAATTTTAACCTGTAATTGAACATTTGCGATGACAGTGGTACAGTGTCGACTTTCAATGTGGGGTCATAATTTGGACCCCGAACTCTATGTTTACAAAAATGTCCAACTAAATATGTCACATTACAGGTCCGTCCAATTAGCTAAATGTCGAGATAAGTGTAAATTACTGTACTTTCAATCTAGAAGCAATTTAAGAATTGATGAAAATCAATAAGCTCAGAACAACTGCCAAATTCACATACTCATCATATCCTGACAAACAAATTATGAAAATATCAATTTGTGTTTTATTATTATTTGGGATAATGTTTTAGAAAGCATTGAACTGTATTTCCTAAACTCTTTTATGGAAGGTTTAATGGCCCTGAAAAGCGCCTTGTTTTATGGAATGGTTCCAATTTAGAAAACTTAGTACTCGTGGTTTTGAAAAAAAACCATTTCGAACGCCCTCGATGCCGCCTTGTTCTGGATTTGCCATCAAAGCACTTTGTATAAAGAACAAACTTTTTTCTTCTGCTACCTGATGCCGTTTTGCGATTGCGTTTGCCACTCGCCACTCGCTGCAACTGCCTGTTGTCTTGATGTCCACCGAACCGAATGTGTTCTGTTCCGGATGCGGGTTTTCTTATCGTCGCGAGCAGCTTTGCCAGCTAACTCGATCACTTCAGCGGCCGAAACTATATAACGCCGGCTAGGTGGAATGGTGCAGTGGTACTAACACGCTCGGCCTAGCTACCCTTGCAGGGAACTCCAGATCAACACGGTTCGAGCGGGATTTTGCCTTTCCCTTCACTTTTCCTCCTTTATCATGTCCAGACATGGCTGCTTGGGTTGGTTTGTTGATGTGTTGTGATGCGAACCGATGTGGTGTACGGTTTGAATGAGAATGATCGTTATGGCAGCGGATCGGGGATTTTTAAGCTGACTGGCTGGCTCGAGAATTACGCATGTGTGAGACTGCGACCAATGTTTCGTTCATTTTTTTCTTTTTCCTTTCCAATCGTGCTTCATTCTATTTCGCTGCTGCTTTGGTTGCCCGTTTTGGTCGGTACGATTTGAGGAGCACAAAATGGACCAATCAAAAATGGGCACATAGTGCATTTTGACAATGCTTGATATTTCACAATTATTCAATTATTTATCTCAAGAAAAATAAAATGTTATTCATTATGATAGATGCGTAGATATATTTCCTATCAATTGATGCAAAAACCTTTGCGAGCTATTGAGAAATGCTCGAGTTATAAGCGTTCCAAATCTTGCATTTTTTCCTACTTGTTCAGTGCCTAGATTTCCATTTCACCCCCTATATCTTCCGGTTAGACGTAGTCCTACGTCAAAAATCAAGCTGTTTTTCCGCTCGAGAACGCGTCGTTTGGTTAAGCGGCGAGAAAAATTGTAGAAGTGAAGAAATATTAGAAAAAGTGACTTCCCATATGCTCTACATATAGTATAGTGTAGGTGTTGTTAGTCCAATTAAAATTCGCATTGGGTTGAATTAAACACAAACTAAAAATTATAAAAGAAAATTACTTTTTCCGTTTCCAATATGTTTTCTCTATATTAAGGTTAAAGTGGAAGCTAGCCACAAATGGCTGCCACAATGGCGCTCATTTCTTTCATGTCCCTCCCTCATCACTCGCCCGAAAATCAATAATTTTGCGAAACAGTGTGAAGAAAATGATCGTTTTCGCACACTTCCCATCAAAACTCGAGCAAGTGCTCTGAAAGTTAAATTTTCATTTTTCAATCTTCGACCATGGTTTTGTTTGTTTGGTGAAATTCGTTATTTTTTCGACACTGATGCCAGACAACATCATCGAAACAGCTATAAAAACTACTCAATAAAATGTTATTCCTTAGTCATAGCGTTTCATGTCATGAAAATCAATAGAATAAAATTTTATTGATATCAATACAATTATTATTTTTACGTTTAATGGGTGTATAATGTAAGTTTAAGCAACTTTAACATTGGGTAAGAAAATTGTATTGCAGAGCTCGGAACACTGCCACGGCTGCCTATGCTTTCAAAAATAGTAAACGGAAAAGTATTACATTACATCAAAATGCCTCGGCCAACGAATATGTTCGAATATGCTCTCCAACGTGAATAGGTTCACAACAATACGATCAACGAAGGAAAATATTAAGGAATTCACCTCTATTCCGGATCCCGAACGGGTTGAAATTGGCAAAATAATGCATTTTGTAACCCGTTCGACTTCTTCTTCTTCTTCTTCTTCTAAATCGTGGGACTTTGACAATCCCCACTGTCAAATGGCACAAAATGTTTATTTTCGTCTTGTCAAAAGGTGCAAAGAGCGGTTTAGATTTTCATTTCGATTTCTTTGAGAAATTTACAAATGTTTTTCAGAGTATCAATGTTTTTGTCGTCGAAAGCATCTTGGATTGAGAAATATTTGTCAAGGTTGTGTTTGTCTCTGTGTGTTACGTAGTTAATACAGTTGAAAATTATGTGTTCTGATGTGTTAAGGCAGTCGCAAAGCTGGCAGTAGAACTCATCTTTAATTTTCATCTTGCTCAGCCAGAATGGAGAATAATCGTGTCCGGCCAGTAGACGGTTAGGGTTCTTATCTCGGTGTTGGTTAGTGGCAGGTTATGGAACCAAGATTTCGAATTAATCCCTGTCTGCAGTTTGAAAAACTTTCTTCCTTTGCCAAATTCTTGAGTGTAGTTTACATACCATTGTTGTATTTTTTCAGTGACGTCGTTCTTGATCCAGTTGATTGCATCGTGTGGTAAAAACCGATTGTGGATCACCCCGTTCGACTGGAGCCCGGCTTTAGCCAGACTATCAGCTATCTCGTTGCCTTCCAGGTTCACGTGCCCCGGAATCCACTGAATACAGGAGTTGGTTGTTATGGCTGTTTCCAGGATTTCCTGAATGATTTCGTCCCTTTCTGTTGCATCTAGTTGCCCTCTGATGAACTCACATCCAGACTTCGAATCAGTAAGAATAACAGCATTATTGAGCTGGTTCCTCTTCAAATACCGTAGAGCTTCTCCAATCGCTTCCAGCTCAGCCGACATCGTACATACAGAGTGATTTAGTTTCCTGCTGATCATCCTCTTGCTGTAGTCATCGTAGATTCCAATGCCACAGTGATCGTTGTCCTTCGAAGCATCCGTATAGATCTTCCGGTGGAACTTGTATTGTCCGTGAATTTTTCCCAGTGCTAGTTGCTTCAAGATTCTGGCTGATGTATTTCTTTTAGTCCATGGTTGATCATCAATTTCTGATTCAACTCGAACGATTGTTGTGTCTGGTTGAACCCATACAACTTGTGAGATCTCGCTGAAAACATCCTTGTACTCCTCGAACACCGCTTCTTGGTAAGTTTGCTTATCTGCTGGTATGTCGTTGTGGGCAATTAACTGCCTCCAGACTGGTGTTGAGTACTGTGCGTGTCTTACCTATTTCCTTTGCCGTTGTTAACTTCCGACGAAATTGCAAAGGTGGTTGACTGGCTATAGCGCAGAGAGTGTTAATTGGTGTTGTTTTTGAACAACCCGTTATTTTTCTCAAACAAACGTTATTCGTGACCGTGAGTTTTTCCAGGTTCGTTTTTGAAGAGTTTGCGTATATCGAAACCCCATATTCCAGGTAGCTCCGAACTATTGCGTTCAGCAATAGTACAGCATGTTTAGGGTTTGAGGGTGTCCTCCATTTCGTGTACTGCTCACGACCTTCAGCATGTTAATCCTGTCAGTGGAGCATCTCTTAATCTCCCTTATATGTGCTCCATAAGTTAATGAACGATCGAGTGTAACCCCAAGGTATTTGTACATGTTCACCGATTCCAATTCTGTGTGTCCTATCTTTAGCTTCAAAACTTTTTTATTGAGCTGGAATAACATGACTTTTGTTTTGATTTCATTTATTTTCAGGTTCAAATTTTCAGTTTTACTCTTGAATTCGTTCAAAAAGATCTGGCCGCGGTTTTGAACGTCTTCGAAGTTTTTACCTTTGATTATCGCCATGAAGTCGTCGGCGTATTGCACCAGCACTACTCCTTCCGTTATTCCATTGTGTAGCTGTGCCGTATAGATGTTGAACAATACAGGGGACAAAACGTCTCCTTGAGGAAGTCCATCTCTGACGGTCCTTTCAACTGTCCTCGTTCCTACCTGTATTTGGATTGTTCTATCCTTAAGGAAGTTCACAATCCATTTGATAAATTCGATTGGAGTACCGTATTCAAAGAGGATTTGTTCCAGAGTTCCTGTTTTTACGGTGTTGTACGCATTTGACATATCAATGAAGATCGCACCTGCTACTTTACCTTCTCTTTTGATAGCGTTAATGTGGTTCGTGACGTAGCTCAAGCATGTTGTGGTAGAGTTATGTCTTCGGAAACCAAATGATGTATTCGGCAACACACGCTTCTTCTGGATAAATTGATTGAGTTCACCTAGTACTGCCGAGTTAATAATCTTCAAAGGGCAGTTAAGCATGGAAATCGGTCGTAGGTTGCTGATTATTTCTGGGTTCCGTCCCGGTTTTGGTATAGCAATTACTTTCATTTTGTTCAACGCTAAATCAGCTCTACCATTTTTCCACATTCTGTTGAGGTCGTAAATCACGCTATCTCGAACATCTGGTTTTATACTTCTTAACATTTCGTAGCTAAGGCCATCTGGGCCTGCTGCAGATGGCTTCTTCTTCTTATGTAGAATTTCGTTCCATTTTTCCACGCTCAAAATGTCGTACGTGACCTCCTTGTAGAGACAGTCACCGTAGTCGTCCCCACTTGGGAAATTGGCATTCAGGAATTGGATTGCGGCTTCTTCGTCTTCATGTACGACCGAGGGCTGGTTCATTTTCTTCTTTTTGCCCGTTAGTCCGTTAATCTTCTTCCATAACTCTTTACTGCTCGTGCTTGGGTCGATCTCATTGACGTATTCTTGAAATTTCTCCCTCATGAGTTTGTTTTTGCACCTTGTGAACAAACTTTCTCTCCTTTTCATCTCCATTAAATCCTCTAGATTGCCACTGTTGTTGAATTTGGTCCTAGCTTCGTTTTTGCTTCTCCATGCTTCTTCCACTTCTGCACTCCACCAAAACTTCGGTTCGTACCGGTTCTTCTGCTTCGCTGTTTTCTGGATTTTTCGTGCTTTCTGTTGTAGTTCGGCCCATCCGTATACTTGCTTTGTGTCCAAATTTCCTAATTGTTCCGTCACTTGTTTCCGGTTGATAAAGTATTTGTTTGTGGTTGTTTGTTCAGTCTTGATTGTGATGTGGATGACAAGGTGTCTGCTGCCAATCCCGTACTGCAGAATCTCCATTTTCGTATCATGGTATAGTGCTGGGGAGACCATAACCAGATCGATCGTGGATGATTTTTTGTTGAGCTCCGCTGGTATGTATGTTGGTTCACCATTGTTCAGCAGGATTATATCCTCGTCATTGATAAAGTCGAAAAGGATTCTCCCTTTCGCGTCCGAGTGGTGACGATCCCATAGATGATGATGTGAGTTCAAATCACCGCCTATTAGAACCTTTTTGTACTTTTCTACGCTTTTGAATAACTTTGTCAGGAATTCTTTGAATTCGTTGACCGATGCACTTGGTGAAACATATATTGAAAATATTGCTACATCCATTTTGGTCATATACCTGCCTACACATTGTATATCCTCCGTAGAGTCTACTACGATTGGTCTATTTTTGACTGCCTCATGGATTACGATCATGGAACCACCGTATCCATCTAACCTTGAACTATAGTAATTGTTGTATCTCGGAATTTTGTATTTACTATTTTCATATTGTTGTTTCGTCCAACATTCAGAAATTATTCCAACTGTATACTTTTCTTTAACTAATACTCTGACTAGCTCTGATTTATTCTTTTCCAAACTTTGTATATTGCACTGAAAGATTTTACAGCTCATTTTGGTTATTGCATTGCTTTCTTTACATTTTTGTGTTTTGCGCTACTCCCTACTGACTGGCTTACCTGTGCTTGTTCTTCATTCAACTGGAGTCCTTCGTTATCATCCATGGGCAGGCAACTCTGCCCGGCGGTACTTTGTTTTCCCGTTTCTTGAGATCTTTGTACCGCGTCCCGAATATGGTTTAGTTTCCACTGGAACTTTTCAAATTCGTCCGTCTTGTAGCGATTGAACAACGCTACTCCATTTGTGTTTTCCTCTTCTTGTCCTGGAAGACTTCTACCTGATTTCCAATGACTTCCGTGTTCGTAGATTCTCCTGATGTTCTCTCCGGTGTGTGTACCCTGCGGCTTCGTACCTGTTTTGCTTGGCTTGAATTGCTTGGATGGTGAGACATTTCTGCGTACGACTCCGACAGCGAGGGAAATTCCTCGATGTTCTCCAACAAACTGTACTGGTTTTGTGTGTAAATCGGATACTGTTCTTGCGCTTCGAGTGTGGTAAGATTTGTTTTTGCCAGAATAACCTTCAAATTGTTCTGTCGTGCACGTTCAGGGCAATTGGTGTCTCCGGATTTGTGCCCCTCTTGCTTGCAGTGTAGGCATCTTGCGGGCATGGCGCATTGTTCGTAACCTTGCTCATCGTGATTTCTTCCGCATGTTTCACATCGTTGTCGTGATCTGCAGTTGTTTGTGCGGTGGTTGTAGCGCAAGCATTTTTGACAGAAAACCGCTTTGCTGATGAATGGTTTCACTAGGTTAGTGCAGCAGAACATTCGGACTTCCGACGGCAGCTGGTTGCATCGAAACGTAACTCCGATTCGGGTGGTTGGCACTTTGCGATCCTGTTCATACCTGTGTAGTCTCGACACACTCACAATTGGAACATTGCAGGTTATGTTTTCAATGATTTCTTCCATTGACATTTCCAGCGGCACTCCTGCAACAACGCCTGATACCGTCAGGAAGTGTTTGGGAATGTAAGCCTTGTAGTTTTGTGTCTGTAGCGTCTTGTCAGCCTGGATGTTGTTAGCGGTTTCAGGAGTTTTTACTAGAACCAAAATCTTGTTCCTTCCCATAACTTTGAGGTTAAGTACGTTTGTCTTGTACTCCTTCGATTTCGCCAGAACTTTGCCTAAAGCTAGTTTGTTGATTCGTGCTTCATCACGAGTTTCGTTCAGCTGAACGATCACCCTGTATGCTCAAGTATCAGTTTGTTTGTATTCGTATGTCAGCCATTGTTTTTTCGCTCCGATTAGTGGCGTTCCGCCACCACTTCCACCGCCAGGATCCGGATCTTCCGGACCGTTCATTTCTCCTACTTTTCTATCACCAACAACTTATTCGAAAAATATTTCCTCACTTCCGAATGATATAATTACTATCGGTTTAATTTTTATGAAAGTTAACAAAAAAGTCGCTCTCGAAAAACAGATCACGTCTAACGTTCTCAGTGGCACAGAACTCTGATGGATGCTCCCCGTTCGACTTCGATTAAGCACATTTATCAATCCGTTCGTCTTCGAATTATTTCGAAATTTGTTTATCATCATTGCAATAATGCCCAATTTGCAGACAAGTTCGCAATTTTACTGATATTTAATTTTTATCGGAGACTCTATTCTGTTGCAGTCTACAGGGATATCGTATTTCTTTTCTATATGTCTTGACTCAATTCCCTGCAGTTTTTCAAACATCACTTTACTATTCTCACGGTTACAAAGGTAGCTGGCAGGTATTTATACACATCAACACATTTCATATTTTCGACGAAGACCTTCTGCTGGCATCTCTGGAGGTAATGATATTTACTAAATTCCTAAAGGGCACTGTTTAGATTTGGTGCGCTCTATCGCATTTGTGTACAAAAAGATCAATTCAAAAACAAAGGGAGTTCGGGTTGAACGACGGTGCGAACAAGACGTGCTTGTTTGTGCTCTGTCTTCGTCTTCAAGTTTTGTCGGTGTATTTGGTGTTTCGATTGGAAACTATGCTTTCAAGCTCCGAAAAGATGAATACAGTTGATTTTCCTTGAATAGTTACGCACAATTGTGGTTTAAAAGAGTGTTTGGCTGAGAAAATTTGTTTTAAAATATAAAAGTGTGGCCGCGTCGATTGTGTTGCGATAAGCTTTTTTTCATCTGGCGTTTCTAGTGCAAGTGTGTATGATAATAACGTCTTGTGTTATATTACCCAGTGTTCTGACCGAACTACATTCCACTGAAATATGGATAAATTGTGAAATTGGAAATAAATCCATAAATCGAGCGAAGCCATTTTTTCTTCGCGTGTATAAGCGAAATTTTCATTCAATCGATGTTTCGTGAATGGGTGTGAGTGTGTGTTTTTTTCTTCATATCGAGTTCGAAGTTTCTATGTCGTAGTGTGTGTATCACCATAGTAGGACCGTCGGCATGGCTGAGTGAAAAGCAGTGCAAGCTAAGTTCTCTCTTTCTTCTTTCTCATATATTATCTCTCTGGGGAGCAACTGAAGTTGTTTGAAATTGAAGACAGGTGTGCTAAATTTTTTTATAACGTATACAAAATCATTCACTCATAGGTTTCCATTCCGCGCGTTTCATGTTTGCTCCTGTTTCGGGACGCTCGTAGATACATCAGTGTGTATGTGCTTGTTGCTGCACAGTTCTCTGAGTGAGTGACGGGCGTTATAAAGAAGAAAGAGAGCATGTCGTTTACGTTCCATCTTCGCGCCGCGTTATCTTGTTCACACTGCAACAAAACAAGACAATGTTCACTCGATTATGATCAGGTATTTTGTGTGTAGATATGTGACGTCATTGTAATGTACGTCGTGTTTCTTTAATTATTTAAATTTTTAATGCTTCCATCTTTAATCCTTTGATAAATTAGTTCTTTAATTCTTGAATGTATTAATAACTTTAACTAATCCAATTGTGACAACGGGTGGTTGTCTTTGGGGGGCCTGGGGGGCCGCCGAGGGAACTCGTCTTCTATAGGTAGAGGCGATGGTTTTCTGTTGCTTAGTGCGTACTCTTTGAATGTGTCTGGTCGAGGGAGAGGAGGACTGTCTTTGGGTGTTTTGGGAGGGACCGATGATATGTGGTGTTTAGGGGTTGAGTGGTTGAAGAGTTAATGGGTTGAAGAGTGGGGAGGGGTTGAGTGGGAGTTGGGGAGTTGGAGAGCCGACACTGCTCAGGTCTAGTTGAGGGCTTGATCTAGTACTAGTGTATACCCGCGCGGTTATTTTCTCAAGTGCAGCGGATGGTTGGGATGGTCATGGAGGTGGAGCGGTGTTTTTCGGGGCACGATTGTGAGGGATGTCGCTGTATGGCCGGAGGGTCATACAGCGACATTTCGGTCTTTTGGGGGTGCATACAGATGTACAGTGGGCCAACGGATGGTTTTTGGATTGCACTCGGTTTTCGTGTTGCGCGGATTGTGGAAATAAAGAACTTAACTGTTAAGTGTGTGCGGTGCGGGGGTTGGGTGTGGCCTGGAGACTGCCCGTTGGTTTGTTGTGTGTCTTTGTGCATTTCCGGGAGATCGGGGGGCTTTTGATCCTTTTGGTTGTCTAGTGATGTCTTTCACTGTCGTGTTATGGGGGGTGCGGTTCTGTTTCCGTGTTTGTCTTGGTTGTCTGTTGTATTTGGGAGGGTAGTTGGATTTGAGTGGCTTTGGTTCCTTGGTTCCTTGTTTTTCAATTTTTGATTCTTCTGTTGTTGGGTCCTTTCATTCTTCAATTTGTCGATGCTTTGGATATTCAACTTTTAAATTTTGTGTGTCTGTCCTTCTTTGATTACCCAGGGATGGTCCATCTTCCCCACGATTGGATGTGTGCGGGGAGTGCGCGTTGAATGGCAGATGGGTCGCCGCTCCTGTTTTTTTGGGACGGGTTCTCTCGGTGACTTTTTCAGATTTCCCGGAGATGACTGTCTGTCGTCACAATTGTATTCATATAAGGAGTACGCGCGTTGAAATCCGACCAATTTTAGAAGAGTTCTCCCTGTAACCTTCTCAGGTTGGCTAAAGATAGACCTCTTTCGCCGTGATTGGAGTTATATAAGGGGTACACGCGTTGAATAAGATATCGTTGCTCCGATTAATTTTAGACAAGCCCTCTCGGACCTTCTTAGATTGCTCAAGGATAGCTCTCCTTTGTCGCGATTGGATTTATCTATATATTATATATATCTATATATATCTATATATATCTATATATATCTATTATATATATATCTATATATAATTATATATATCTATATATATATTTATCTATATATATATATATATATATATCTATATATTAGTTTTGAGTTATCCAACGCGTGCATTCACTATTGAATGCACGCGTTGGATAACTCAAAACTAATGGATGATTTTCGGAATTCCAATTAGTCGAGTGATCAAGAGTTTGCACTTAGATAATCACATCACTTACCGCAGTGAATCCTGATTTTTTTTAACCATTCCCACTAACAACTATCCCTTCCATGATAAGCGCTAGGGAACCACGCTATAGAGGCGACCCTTCTGGCCTTCGGGCGGCGAATATCATACTAACATTCCTTCCCTTCCCCTGGTGACTGTAAGGACGTGGCCGGCGTCGTTATTGACAATTTAAAGCTCGAATCACCGAAAATTGCACAACGAGAATGATTTGCTAGTCCCAAGCGTCATTCTGTGTGTTCTTTGTGCAATTTGGTTGGTTCAGGTCAATCACGGAGAGCAACTACGAATTGTACAGTCTACCCAAGCTCAAGCTCAAAAGTTTCAGGATTTTATTCCAATATATTTCAGGCCGCCTTACAACATCTTTATTTTATAGTTTATAGTTTTTGTTACGTCGAGTAGTTGTTTCCGCGCTTATAACATTAAGTCAATTACCGGAGTTCCGGTTATATTGCATAGGAAACCTTTTCTGGTCATCCTTTAGTATATTCAGCCGCTTCATTTGATTTCTGATTGTTCGTTTCGTCGAACAGAAGAGATCTTTTCAGATCACCCTTCAATATCTTTAGCGGATACGAAATTTGTTTGACTTTCGAGTTTTCGTTTCGTCAAATTGTTGTTTTCGCACTTATAGAATCAAAACACTTACTGGAGCTACGATCATATTGCAGAGGAGACCTTTTCAGGTCACCCATTTATATATAATGCTGCTACGAAATGCATTTGATTTTCGAATTTTCGTTCGATAGTTCCGTTCACATAATCACATCACTTACCTCAGTGAATCCTGATTCTTACCTTCCCCACTAACAAATATCCCTTCCATGATATTCGCTAGGGAACCACGCTATAGAGGTGACCCTTCTGGCCTTCGGGCGGCGAATATCATACTAACATTCCTTCCCTTCCCCTGGTGACTGTAAGGACGTGGCCGGCGTCGTTATTGACCATTTAAAGCTCGAATCACCGAAAATTGCACAACGAGAATGATTTGCTAGTCCCAAGCGTCATTCTGAGTCTTCATTGTGCAATTTGGTGCAATTCAATCGCGGAGAGCAACTACGAATTGTACAGTCTATCCAAGCTCAAGCTCAAGCTCTGGATGGTGTTCTCTTTCCGGTATTCAGGACAGGAACGAGATTCGATCCACATTTTATACAAAACAATGTCCGTTCGCATTTGGAACCCTCCGCCGGAATCGCGTGTTTTTCAGATCAATTTCCACAAGTCGGCGTGTCTTGTTTGCAAGACAAAGAGAGAGTTTGCAAGGGGAGAGAGGATGAGAGTGTTCATCGAACGCGAATGAGTCGTTTTGACAGGCTGCGCTGTCCCGGATGCATTGGATGTACTAGCGCGGGTCGAAAATGATCTAGCTACGATGATCTGTTTGTTGAGAGGTGTTCGGTGCAGCTTCTAGAGATGGGCAAAACAGTTCACTTTGATGAACGGTTCAGTCACTAACCGTTCATATAAGTGAATCAGTTCTTTTGAACCGTTCTTTCGCTCTTTCGTCCAGTTATATTAAGAAAAACATAGAATGTTAGCTGAAACCCAACATCAATAGACAGCTATTAATTGATATCGTTGAATTCATATTTTTGAAATTTAGTGGGGAAAGATGAGCTGCTTCTTCTTTAAAAGTCGCAAACTGTATAAAACATGGTTATCGGCCGACATTTGATGCGCACAAAATATGTGCAATTTTTCATATTTTCTGTTTGGACAACACATAGGTTCCATGTAAGAACATTTTTCATAATGTTCATTCAGAGAAAAAAATCAGCAGCGATCTTCACTCACAATCAATCGTACAAACAATTACGATAACTCGTACACGCAATAGGCCATGCAATGGATTGAAAGCAACGAAAAACCTTTTTGCTCAATTTGCCCTCACTAGAAGATTTCATGTTTACCTAATTCATGCAACGCCCCAGCTTCCCCCAGATTTTTTTTTTCTGATGATCAGGAAGTATATGTTTCGCGGAATTCAAAAAAAATACATGAAATTGAAAATATATAGCTTCGGTTTTAAAACTACGAAAATCTAATTCAATGTTTAACCCAAAATTGAGTATACATCAACAAAATGAACCCTGCGTTATATGCATTTTGCTCGTAAATAACAATATCGTTTTATTTTTCTTACAAGCATAATCGTTCTATTGATTCCGTCCAGCGCAAATCAGTTCAGCTGCACTCGTTCGTTCACAAACAATTTGCCCGCAAATACTTCGTTCTCAAACAGTTCACTCTCAATCAGTTCTTTCCCATACAGTTCATTCGCAAACGGTTCACTCTCAATCAGTTCACTCGCAAACCGTTCTTACGGAATCAGTTCGTTCACAAACCGTTCGCTCGCAATCAGTTCGTGGGGAGAACTACCTTTCCTTAAAAAAGAATGACCGCTCGTTCATTCTTTTCGGTGAACTTGTTCTTTCGTACCGTTCGTGAACGGTTTGCCCATCTCTATTACAGAGTCAGTTTGGCACTAACTCAGTTTTAAAAACGAATTTGCTATTAGTTTGCTCAAAAACGAATCAATTTGCATTGTAATAGGTTATTGATAACAACTGTGATTAAATTATCTTAACTTTTTTTAAATTAAATGAAGTAATTTTCCGGCTATGACTTTCATTAAATACTTTTTTACCCTCATGTATATTTTCAGGTGATTGCATCCAGAAATCTTTAGACGATATCGCACAAAATTCAGCCATTCGAAATGACGTTCCTTCACAACAAACAGGCTCAAAACAAAAGAATTCTGATACTGGAAATACGTTGTCTAGCAATGAAAGCACGTCTGT
Organism: Toxorhynchites rutilus septentrionalis; assembly: GCF_029784135.1. NCBI lineage: Eukaryota > Metazoa > Arthropoda > Insecta > Diptera > Culicidae > Toxorhynchites > Toxorhynchites rutilus. The sequence continues at coordinate 99,920,062 of NC_073744.1, forward strand.
TGTCGATGAATTGAAAGGTATGTACAATAGAACAATCAATTTTTTTTTATTCTTCTAATTTGTTGATTCGTATGTTGTAATTTAAAAACCAAAGATTGTTTAAAGCACTGGTTGGAAAACTTTTGAAGCGATCGCCGTTGACGTATTCTATGACCAAAACCGCGTTCTCTCTTGACCTCTCCGTCATTGGTTCCGATCTAAAATTGATTGGATAACAACTCGACAAATATTTGGATTTTTGAAATATTTTGAGCGTATCAGTGGTGCAATGAGTTTGTTCTCTATGATCGGAAAAATTACCGACTGGACCATTTTTGGATCCATTACATCACAGGAACACCAAGCCAAACTGATGTTATTGGATTACATCACGGGAACACCAAGCCGAATGCGTAAATGGGTGCGAATATTACTTCGCTCGGACGCATTCATGCGCAAACAATTTTTCATGACTGTTCCATGCGAAAGCAGAACAGAAACCGATGCGAGTGAAAGTACTCACGCCTTGCGTATGTCTGCTTTTCGCGTTGACGGTGGAATAGTGTCATCTGGATACGACATTAGTTTGTATGAGACCAGCTATTCTCTATCAGATTAGTCACCCTTAAAGAAGTTTTAAATTGCTAAAATTTGTATGAAATTTTTTTCTTGGTGTTATTTACCTATTAGACGTACGTCGTTATGGCCCTAATTTAAACGATTTTCAGATTTTTCAGATATTCTCACCAGAACATAACATTATAATATAAAATTATCTAGAGACACAATTTTTGCATGATATTTTTTCACTACTTGCAAGCAAAAGTGATTTTCATTTACATAGAGTACTAATTTGGTTTGGGAAAATTAATTCTCATTCATAATTTTGATTTTAAAAGTGTGTTCATTTCTACTGCAACCCCATATTGTCATGCCTACTCCTCCATTCCGTAATACAAAGCTCAATGCCCAAACACTCATGCAAGCGAGCAAAACAAATCACGGTTTCTTCATGTGCCTATATTTTGTGACCGTGTTCGGGAACACATTGCGATCACCAATCATCATCAATGAGCAAGATTGTTATGATTTCAATAGCTTGCTTTCAAAGCAATTTTCAAGCTTTTGAACCGATAAGTGACAATTTTTTTTTTTTTTTTTTTTTTTTCTCTCTGCACCTGCTGCTTGATCTCGTCGATTTGCGTTTGGGAGAGCATGTTGTTGCGTACTATCGCTCTACGCCTCGCGTTCATCGCGTTCTGATCAAGCCTCCCGACGAACTCTGGATACGCTTCCTCGAACATTGTTAGTATTCGAGGGCGACCGCTCATGTCCGTCTCCAAAGCAGTGCAGATGTAATAGGCGCGGATCACGAATTCATTCATTTCGTGTGTCCACATGATCCGGCGCCTAGTGGTACCCACAAGTGTGGACGACTGTCGTCTGGCAGTCGCAACACGTCTCGTAGGCGCAGCGTTTCTTGGGTGATGTCGATGGCTGCTGTTTCCGTGTGGCGGTAGCTCTTCGGGTTGAACCCGGCTGGTGGCCCGCTCTTGCACATCGCCCTCCAGCCGCTGGCCGCTCGCTCTTACGCCCGTTCCAGGACCAGCTCCAGTTCGGGGACCCTCCTCGGGTGATCGCATTCTAATTACTCTTCGTGAACGTAGCTCCATTTTCTGGGTGTATCTCCTTTGCCCGGGAGACAGCGGGTTGGCAAGGCCTCCATGACCCGGGAGGCCTTCCCCGGGAGAGATATAGCGCTCTGACTCGCTCGCACCCCCTCACTTTTTTTTTTTTTTTTTTTTTTTTTGACGTAGGACTACGTCTAACCGGAAGATATAGGGGGTGAAATGGAAATCTAGGCACTGAACAAGTAGGAAAAAATGCAAGATTTGGAACGCTTATAACTCGAGCATTTCTCAATAGCTCGCAAAGGTTTTTGCATCAATTGATAGGAAATATATCTACGCATCTATCATAATGAATAACATTTTATTTTTCTTGAGATAAATAATTGAATAATTGTGAAATATCAAGCATTGTCAAAATGCACTATGTGCCCATTTTTGATTGGTCCATTTTGTGCTCCTCAAATCGTACCGACCAAAACGGGCAACCAAAGCAGCAGCGAAATAGAATGAAGCACGATTGGAAAGGAAAAAGAAAAAAATGAACGAAACATTGGTCGCAGTCTCACACATGCGTAATTCTCGAGCCAGCCAGTCAGCTTAAAAATCCCCGATCCGCTGCCATAACGATCATTCTCATTCAAACCGTACACCACATCGGTTCGCATCACAACACATCAACAAACCAACCCAAGCAGCCATGTCTGGACATGATAAAGGAGGAAAAGTGAAGGGAAAGGCAAAATCCCGCTCGAACCGTGTTGATCTGGAGTTCCCTGCAAGGGTAGCTAGGCCGAGCGTGTTAGTACCACTGCACCATTCCACCTAGCCGGCGTTATATAGTTTCGGCCGCTGAAGTGATCGAGTTAGCTGGCAAAGCTGCTCGCGACGATAAGAAAACCCGCATCCGGAACAGAACACATTCGGTTCGGTGGACATCAAGACAACAGGCAGTTGCAGCGAGTGGCGAGTGGCAAACGCAATCGCAAAACGGCATCAGGTAGCAGAAGAAAAAAGTTTGTTCTTTATACAAAGTGCTTTGATGGCAAATCCAGAACAAGGCGGCATCGAGGGCGTTCGAAATGGTTTTTTTTCAAAACCACGAGTACTAAGTTTTCTAAATTGGAACCATTCCATAAAACAAGGCGCTTTTCAGGGCCATTAAACCTTCCATAAAAGAGTTTAGGAAATACAGTTCAATGCTTTCTAAAACATTATCCCAAATAATAATAAAACACAAATTGATATTTTCATAATTTGTTTGTCAGGATATGATGAGTATGTGAATTTGGCAGTTGTTCTGAGCTTATTGATTTTCATCAATTCTTAAATTGCTTCTAGATTGAAAGTACAGTAATTTACACTTATCTCGACATTTAGCTAATTGGACGGACCTGTAATGTGACATATTTAGTTGGACATTTTTGTAAACATAGAGTTCGGGGTCCAAATTATGACCCCACATTGAAAGTCGACACTGTACCACTGTCATCGCAAATGTTCAATTACAGGTTAAAATTACCTCCAATCCGATACTGAGTGGTGGTAATGCGACGTGCCATTGAATGTAATTTACTGTAAAATATGTCACAAGCTGGATGGGAAGAAATTTTCCAACTGTGAAAGCTGTGGCGAGTGGCAAATGCAATCGCTAAACAGAAAGGTTTAGCCGAACAAGATGGGGATATCGAGTGATAACAAAACAATAAACTCTTTAGATTGAAGATAATTTTGTGATACTGAAAAGGACCCTTTTTAGCCTGCATGTGAATCCAACGAGCGAACAAATCGTAATGAATGTATTTTTTCGCCATCGCTCCCTTTTAACGCTGATTCGTTCGTCTCGTTGGACTCGCCCCTCTGGCTGAGTCTGCCGATTTGTCTCTATCCTGTGAGTGTGTACCGCTGGAGTATAAAACACGCGGACCCCAAAAAAATATCTTATTTTTTTTCAAACCGTAAACCCGTGTGGTTGTACGGCATCGGCATCGTAGACGTAACAAAGGAGGACAAGTTAAGGGAAAGGCAAAGTCTCACTCGAACCGTGCAGGTCTCCAGTTCCCTGTTGGTCGCATTCACTGATTGCTCCGCAAGGGTAACTAAGCCGAACGGATTGGTGCCGGAGCACCAGTATACCTAACAGCGATTATAGAGTTTCGGCCGTCGGAGTGCTCGAGTTGGCTTGCAAAGCTGCTCACGACAATCAGAAAACCCGCATCAAGAACAGAGAGGTTCGGTTCGGCGCTCATCAAGGCAACAATTAGTTTCAGTGAGTGGCAAAGTGTTTCTCCGGCACGTCGCATTAAATGTAATTTACTGAACAACATGTCACAAGCTGGATGGGGAGAAATTTTCCAACTGTGAAAGCTGTGGCGAGTGGCAAACGCAATAGCTAAACAGGAAGGTTTAACCGAACAAGATGGGAATATCGAGTTATAACAAAAACACAACACCAAAGGTTCTTTTCAGAACCATCAACATATTCATAAAGAGTAAACAGTAAACTAATCCATTTTTCACGTAGGAGAAGAAAATAAAACAATATATTTAAAATATATATTTAACAAAAGCTGTCCCCTTTGTATAGTCCTACGTCACTCCGGTTATGTCCCCGACATTACCCACCCGTCTTTTTTTTTTTTTTTTATAATTACGTTTATTTGTCTTTTTTGTTTGGTAAAAATTTATTTACATGGTTGATTCATTCTCGACTTCAAAACTAAATTTCAACTCATCTATATCAATCCTACCATTACTACTATCAATGAAGGTGATATATGTCAATAACAGTTTCATTATCAAAATTCGTTCATTTGTTTCAAACCCCTCCAACGACGGTCGAAGGAGATCCTCTAAATGGAGTGCGCGTTGTCTACCAGATACCACTAGCAGCTTTTGTTGTAGCACATTGAAAGCATCTCGTACTCTCCGACAGCCAAAAAATTTGTGCTGTATTGTTTCCACACTCGAAGAACAGTGTAAGCAATTTTCATCGTCCGTTCTCCTCATAACGAACATCAGACGCCGGTGCGAGAATTTTTCGTTTACCCACATGTAAAGAAGACTACGTTGTGAAGGCAATAACTTCCGAACAGCAATATTCTTCCACACACGGGGCCAGTTAATTGCAGGATTTGCTATTACCACTTTCGGTTTTGCTGTACGTTCTATGAAGAAACGATGGATGAGATTGGCGGAAGGCTGCTCTCGGATTTGGAAGGGGAAATTTGGATGATGATTTAGGATAAGCTTTAGGCAAGGAAGGTCTGAGGGGGGGACGGTTGTTTGGGAGAGGAAGGAATTGTAATAGGGAAGGGAGCTCATTTCGTGTAGTTAGCGCTCAACTTCCGAGTCGATAAGTCGATTTTATCAGACGAGAAGATTTTGGAAGTCGTTCACAGACTATTTGATACGTTGTTGGTTTCTTTCATCTACGCTATCCGCGACGGCACTTTCCGTGATGCCGCGTCGCGAAAATACGTTTCGCGTCGACTACTCGCAATTTCCGAAATTGCTTTCTCATGACGAGATCCATAAGTTCGTTGGAAAAGAACTCGGACTTACACGTGAGAATGTTCTGCAACTTCAGCCAAGCAGACGGCTTGCATGTACCTTCGTCAAGGTCAACAACACATTGCGATCACCAATCATCATCAATGAGCAAGATTGTTATGATTTCAATAGCTTGCTTTCAAAGCAATTTTTAAGCTTTTGAACCGATAAGTGACAATCATATAATTCGTTGACATTTTATCTCTTGGATGAAGTGATTATTATACCACTCCATCCAGTCGGTAAAGAGGTATTAACGTTCAAAACCTTGCAGTCCAGCGTCACTCTCTTGTTTTAGAAACTTTGAACTAACACCCCGGTACAGAAATGAAAGACGTAGTCAAAACCAACATCTTCTATACAATTTTCGACTCTTTTGAGTTGTGTTGGAAAAGTTCTAGAAAGGATAGTAAATCGACGCCTAAAGACCTTTTTAGAGTCTAATAAGCTGCTCGATCCAAGACAGTTCGCTTTTCGTGCGGGAAAATGCACAGAATATCACCTCGAAGAATTACAGGCTATTGTACATGACGTTATTGAGAAAGATCACCACGCAGATGTGGCATCACTTTATCTAAGTAAAGCATTTGATCAGCATGGAGATATCCAGTATTGAAGAGTCTCTTCGACTGGGTGATCCGTGAAAGACTAGGTTTCTATGTGAAAAGTTTCCTAGAAAATAGAACTCAGAGCCATAGTCAACAACACAAAATCTTCATTGAAAATCCAAGAAAGGGGAATTCCCCACGGCTCGGTTGTATCGCCAACCCTCTTCATAATTATTATGCAGTCCCTTTTTGCAAAAATTCCGGAAAATGTAAAAATTCTTGTCTATGCGACATTGTGCTAGTACTAGTGACATTGTGCTTGTACTAGCGACATTGTGCTAGTTTCAGTTAGCGTCACTGCATCAGCAACATGAAAAAGACTTCAGAAAGCGATTGATTCTGTTCAAAATTGGGCTGGTTTCGATATATCCCCGAAAAATCAAAACTTCTGCATATATGTAATCCCAAAGCTCACTTCAAAGTTTCCAACCCTAAAATTTTCGAAACCCAAATTCCCTCAGTCAAAACTCTCAAAATACTTGGAGTAACTTTTGATAAGAGACTGAGTTTTAAACCACATGCTCAGATGGTCAAAAAAAATGCCCGCAATAGATTGAATCTATTGAAGGCGATTTCTGGCAATCTAGCTTTGGGACATAGGAAATCTCTTTTACGGATAATAAATGCTTGGTTAATACCAAAAATTCTCTATGGAGTAAGCATCTTCAGCCGAGGTGGTGAAAAACCACTAAAAACGATCGAACCGGTATATAACAAGGCGATAAAGATAGCCATTGGTGCCTTCGTTACAAGTCCTACCCTCGCTGTTATGGCAGAGAGTGGGCAACTACCATTTGATCGACTCGTTACGAAGATTGTAACAAATAGAGCTATTCGTTACCTTTCAATTCCTGACCGTGACCATGATGTTACATTAATATCTCGGGCAAAGGACCAATTCAAAGAACACACGAATTAGAATCTTCCCGATATATGTGTACATTTGACGGTCATGGAAAGGAATTGGAATGTAAAACCGCCGAATGTTAACCTTGATTTACTCAAGGAAGTTCGTGCAGAAGATCTCCCATCAAAAGTGAAGGCCTGTTTTAATCACCTCGTAGTAACAAAATTCCAGTTTGAACATCAAGTATACACTAAGTACTGATGGTGTCGGTTGCGGTATTTTTGAAAACCGATATACTGGTAGTTTCTCGCTTCCTCCCCAATGCACTATTTTTAGCGCAGAAGCATTTTCGCTTCTAATCGCTACCCAAGAGTGCACACATGATTCTCTTCTTATTGTTCTGTTTTATGATCCCGCGAGCTGTCTCCGGGCTCTTCGAAAAGGTAAAAACCTTCACCCATGGATCATTGCAATAGAAGAAGCTGCCTCAGATAAAAATATTACCTTCTGTTGGATTCCCGGTCATACCGGAATTCCTGGAAATATTGTCGCCGACAAATTAGCCGGTAGGGGCAGAATTCAAGAACCCCCTAATGTACCCATTCCTCGCTCCGATGCGAAACTTTGGGTAAAACAGCAGATCCACCAGAGTTGGAACATAGCCTGGAGAAACAACAGACCAACTTTTCTTCAAAAAATTAAAAATACCACTCTTCCATGGTATGACAGAACCAACAGTAAGGAAAGACGGCTTCTCACCCGTCTTCGAATCGGCCATACAAAGGTCACTCATACATATCTTTTTCAAAGAAATAAAGAAAAACCTCAATGCTCTTGCAACGAGGCTCCCATCTCTGTAAGTCACTTACTACTGGATTGTCAACATACGAAGGATGCTAGAATTAGGATTAATATTGGAAAAAACCTAAGGGACATATTGAGTAATGATGACATTCAGGAGAATAACTTAATTGAATTTTTGAAAGAAACAGGACTTTACAGGAAAATATAGAACATTTGAAACTAGAATAATAAAAATAGTAGAAAAGAAAATCGGAGACGATTGAATCGTTAGATTTAAAGTCTCCGTAAACAAAGGAAAATAAGAAGAAACATTGCAAATACATAGGGGGCGCTTTTGCTCCCACCGAAATGTTGCTTCGTGTAATTTCATATCAATGGCCGATCGTGTATTGTGAAAAAATGATCACAAGTGTAAGTGTAAATTTTGTGTTGTGGTGAAAATTACTTGATATGTGAAACGATTTATTTCAATTTTCATAAATAAAAAATCAAGCTGTTTTTCCGCTCGAGAACGGGTCGTTTGGTTAAGCGGCGAGAAAAATTGTAGAAGTGAAGAAATATTAGAAAAAGTAACTTCCCATATGCTCTACATATAGTATAGTGTAGGTGTTGTTAGTCCAATTAAAATTCGCATTGGGTTGAATTAAACACAAACTAAAAATTATAAAAGAAAATTACTTTTTCCGTTTCCAATATGTTTTCTCTATATTAAGGTTAAAGTGGAAGCTAGCCACAAATGGCTGCCACAATGGCGCTCATTTCTTTCATGTCCCTCCCTCATCACTCGCCCGAAAATCAATAATTTTGCGAAACAGTGTGAAGAAAATGATCATTTTCGCCCACTTCCCATCAAAACTCGAGCAAGTGCTCTGAAAGTTAAATTTTCATTTTTCAATCTTCGACCATGGTTTTGTTTGTTTGGTGAAATTCGTTATTTTTTCGACACTGATGCCAGACAACATCATCGAAACAGCTATAAAAACTACTCAATAAAATGTTATTCCTTAGTCATAGCGTTTCATGTCATGAAAATCAATAGAATAAAATTTTATTGATATCAATACAATTATTATTTTTACGTTTAATGGGTGTATAATGTAAGTTTAAGCAACTTTAACATTGGGTAAGAAAATTGTATTGCAGAGCTCGGAACACTGCCACGGCTGCCTATGCTTTCAAAAATAGTAAACGGAAAAGTATTACATTACATCAAAATGCCTCGGCCAACGAATATGTTCGAATATGCTCTCCAACGTGAATAGGTTCACAACAATACGATCAACGAAGGAAAATATTAAGGAATTCTCGGATCCCGAACGGGTTGAAATTGGCAAAATAATGCATTTTGTAACCCGTTCGACTTCGATTAAGCACATTTATCAATCCGTTCGTCTTCGAATTATTTCGAAATTTGTTTATCATCATTGCAATGATGCCAAATTTGCAGACAAGTTCGCAATTTTACTGATATTTAATTTTTATCGGAGACTCTATTCTGTTGCAGTCTACAGGGATATCGTATTTCTTTTCTATATGTCTTGACTCAATTCCCTGCAGTTTTTCAAACATCACTTTACTATTCTCACGGTTACAAAGGTAGCTGGCAGGTATTTATACACATCAACACATTTCATATTTTCGACGAAGACCTTCTGCTGGCATCTCTGGAGGTAATGATATTTACTAAATTCCTAAAGGGCACTGTTTAGATTTGGTGCGCTCTATCGCATTTGTGTACAAAAAGATCAATTCAAAAACAAAGGGAGTTCGGGTTGAACGACGGTGCGAACAAGACGTGCTTGTTTGTGCTCTGTCTTCGTCTTCAAGTTTTGTCGGTGTATTTGGTGTTTCGATTGGAAACTATGCTTTCAAGCTCCGAAAAGATGAATACAGTTGATTTTCCTTGAATAAGTTACGCACAATTGTGGTTTAAAAGAGTGTTTGGCTGAGAAAATTTGTTTTAAAATATAAAAGTGTGGCCGCGTCGATTGTGTTGCGATAAGCTTTTTTTCATCTGGTGTTTCTAGTGCAAGTGTGTATGATAATAACGTCTTGTGTTATATTACCCAGTGTTCTGACCGAACTACATTCCACTGAAATATGGATAAATTGTGAAATTGGAAATAAATCCATAAATCGAGCGAAGCCATTTTTTCTTCGCGTGTATAAGCGAAATTTTCATTCAATCGATGTTTCGTGAATGGGTGTGAGTGTGTTTTTCTCTTCATATCGAGTTCGAAGTTTCTATGTCGTAGTGTGTGTATCACCATAGTAGGACCGTCGGCATGGCTGAGTGAAAAGCAGTGCAAGCTAAGTTCTCTCTTTCTTCTTTCTCATATATTATCTCTCTGGGGAGCAACTGAAGTTGTTTGAAATTGAAGACAGGTGTGCTAAATTTTTTTATAACGTATACAAAATCATTCACTCATAGGTTTCCATTCCGCGCGTTTCATGTTTGCTCCTGTTTCGGGACACTCGTAGATACATCAGTGTGTATGTGCTTGTTGCAGCACAGTTCTCTGAGTGAGTGACGGGCGTTATAAAGAAGAAAGAGAGCATGTCGTTTACGTTCCATCTTCGCGCCGTTTTATCTTGTTCACACTGCAACAAAACAAGACAATGTTCACTCGATTATGATCAGGTATTTTGTGTGTAGATATGTGACGTCATTGTAATGTACGTCGTGTTTATTTAATTATTTAAATTTTTAATGCTTCCTTCTTTAATCCTTTGATAAATTTGTTCTTTAATTCTTGAATGTATTAATAACTTTAACTAATCCAATTGTGACAACGGGTGGTTGTCTTTGGGGGGCCTGGGGGGCCGCCGAGGGAACTCGTCTTCTATAGGTAGAGGCGATGGTTTTCTGTTTTTTGGCAGACTTATCTCACTTCTTAACTAGGCGAACCTAGCCAGAATTTTCACCTGCCCCCGGGCTTCTGAATGCCAAAGGGGGACTAGGCTCTGCGGAATGCACGTATCTGCATGCTCGTGCTGTTTCAGTCCTGACCGAGAAATTGTCGGACAATCGCGCAGGTGCTAAGGATGACCGACTTTTGGATGCCGGCCAATTCCTTCTCCATGTTCAACACCTTTAGCGCTTCCAGAAGTGTCTTCGGGACAATTCCAGTTCCAGAGAGAACGACTGGAACAATTCTTGGGACCTCCCTTAGCCCCCACAGTTCCTTGAGCTCCACGGCCAATGGTCGGTACTTGCAGATTTTGCGACCGTGGGTCTCCTCCAGATTCTGGTTCAGTGGAATAGCGACATCGATGATGGTGACTTTGCGGTCGCTCTTGTCGTAAACCATTATATCTGGACGGTTGTGGTGGATCGAGAGGTCGGTCAGAACAGTGCGATCCCAGTACAGCTTGAAACGGTCATTTTCCAGGACAGGTGCAGGCAGGTACCGGTAGTTTGGTACGTTGTCTTCCAGTAGAGCACATTGGAGCGCCAGTTGTCGATGAACAATACGGGCCACGTTGTTGTGGCGCTCGGTGTAGGCTGCGTTGGCCAAAACGGGACAGCCTCCCATAATGTGCTCTATGTTTTCACCTGGTTGATGGCACATCCGGCAAATGTCATCAACGTCTTGATGCCAGAAGTACCGCCTGCAGTTTCTCGTCGGCATTATCCTGTCCTGGATGGCTATCATGTCGGCTTCTACTACTGAAGAGAGTTCACCACGCGTTAGCCACAGATTAGATGCGGCCTTGTCGACGTGTGGCCGATCCAGTTGATGGGGGTGGGCACCATGCACTGCCTTCTGCTTCCAAGCTGCAATCTTCTCCTCCACTGTCTGCAGATTGCAGTTGAGTTGGTACTCCGCTTGCGCCAAGTGCAGAGCGCTGTATCCTCTGTCGGCGGCGCAGACAGCCCGGTATAGCGCGTTTTGGTTGGCGCGTTCTGCGAAGTACTCGCGTAGTTGTCGTACCTGGGCAACACACAGTGCAGATATGTCGACTATTCCAAGTCCCCCTTCTTTGCGTGGCAGTGAAACTCTCTCCAGTGCCGATTGAGGATGGTGCATTCCGGCCTCTTTAAATGCTTTCCTCATCCTCCTCTCAAGGTCCTCTAGGTCAGTTTTGCTCCATTTGACTACACCAAAACTGAAGGTCAGCAGGGGAACCGCGAATGTGTTGATCGCGTGTACCTTGTTCCCCGCGTTGAGGAAAGTCCTCAGGACACAGTTCACTCGACTCAAGAACTTGTCTCGCAGCTCCGTCTTGATGTCGGAGTGGCGAATCCCGGTGAGCTGTCGGAATCCAAGATATTTATAGGATTCGCCACGAACCATGTCTCTTATGAACTCGCCGTCATAGACCTCGTAACCTCCGGATTCGGTAAGCTGCCCTTTCAGCAGATGGACACAGCGGCACTTGTCAAGGCCGAACTCCATGCAGATGTCCCTGCTTATGTCTTCGACAACCCGGATAGCTACACCTAGACGCTGACGTGAATCAGCGTAGACCTTGAGATCATCCATGTAGAAGGTATGGGTCACTTCTTCGTGAGCGCCGTCGCCATACCTTATTTTATAGCCATGACCGTTTCTATTGAGCGTCCTACTGAGGGGGTTCAGTGCCAGACAAAACCAAAGCGGGCTGAAAGAGTCGCCTTGGAATATCCCCCTCTTTATCTGCAGCGTTCTAGACTGCAACACATTTTCCCCATCACTGAGGTGCAGAGACGTACTCCACTGCCTCATCGCATGCTGCAGGAACCTAACGACGACGAGATCAATTTTGTAGAGCTCCAATACCCGGACGAGAAACGAGTGAGGTATGGAGTCATAAGCCTTCCTGTAATCGATGTAGGCCATACTTAGGTTCCGCTGGTTATATACCGCCTGGCCGACTATGGCTGCGTCGATGATGGCCTGGTCTTTGCAGCCATGCGTATTTTTCCTGCATCCTTTCTGCTCTTCTGCGATGATGTGATGCTGTTCGCAGTGAGCAGAAACTTTGGCGGTAATTATGCTGCTCAGTATTTTGTACAGACTCGATAGGCACGTTATCGGTCTGTACTTTGATGGGTTCAATGTGTTGCTGTCTTTCGGGAGGAGGAAGGTGACGCCACGGGTGGCGAATTCAGGAAGGTTGTGTGGGTCACGTAGCACCTTGTTGAAGCACTCAGCTATCTTTGGATGTGCGACGGTCAGCTTCTTGTGCCAAAAGTTCTGGACACCATCGGGGCCCGGTGCTGCCCAGTTCCTCAGGTACCGCGAGGCTTCGCGGACATCGTTCTCTCCGACGATGATAGCTGGCATCTCTCCAATTTCACCACAACTCTCCTCCTCCCGTCTTAACCACATTTGCCCGTCGCGATGTTCTACTGGGGTCTCCCAAATACCAGCCCAGAAGTTCGTCACATCGCTAATATCTGGCAAACCTTCGCGGTAGTCGGGCTTCTCGTCGCTAATGTGGTCGTAGAACGCTTTTTCGTTATCTCTGAACATCCGATTTTGTTCCTGGCGCTTTGCAGAGTCAGAGTAACGTTTTAGCCGTTTAGTTAGGACGCTCAATTGCTGTACCAGTGTGTCGAGTTTTTCCGTCAGCTGGTGAGCTCCCAGCTGGCGAAGTTCAGTAGGCCGCACGATCACAGCAACTTGGCGACATAATTTCGCCGATCTGCTGCCTCTTTTGTACGCCATCAGTCTTCCAATTGCGGCGCGCTTGTTTAGGATCCGTTGCTCCAATCTCCTTCGCCATGGAGGCTCACGCCTTTCACGGAGATGTTGGAGCAGTCCGCCTCTTGGCCTAATACGGTATCCTAAACTTTTGGCGGTCGCCACAGCAGCACAGTAAACTTTCAGTTGCAGCTCCTCCATGTTCTCAGCATCAACCAAGTGCAGCGGAAGAACGTGCTCGTTCATGAGCTTTACTGCACTTGTCAGCCTGCGGGAATGCTGCAACTTCGGGATCCTGGGGCGCGACAATGGGTCTGTGTCGCGGAACTGTGAGATCGCCTCGTCGTAGTGGAAGACCAGATCGCGTAGTAGTTGTTGATCTGGCTGTGGGTCTTCCGGCTCAGGGGGTTGTTGTACTGTGGCCTCCACTGGTGCTGATTCGCGTGCCCCACTCGCGAATGAATTGCTCAGCCGTACTGAACTTCGTCTCGACACATCGCTTGCTCTGTTGTTCCTGGAGCTTATTTCTCTCTGCACCTGCTGCTTGATCTCGTCGATTTGCGTTTGGGAGAGCATGTTGTTGCGTACTATCGCTCTACGCCTCGCGTTCATCGCGTTCTGATCAAGCCTCCCGACGAACTCTGGATACGCTTCCTCGAACATTGTTAGTATTCGAGGGCGACCGCTCATGTCCGTCTCCAAAGCAGTGCAGATGTAATAGGCGCGGATCACGAATTCATTCATTTCGTGTGTCCACATGATCCGGCGCCTAGTGGTACCCACAAGTGTGGACGACTGTCGTCTGGCAGTCGCAACACGTCTCGTAGGCGCAGCGTTTCTTGGGTGATGTCGATGGCTGCTGTTTCCGTGTGGCGGTAGCTCTTCGGGTTGAACCCGGCTGGTGGCCCGCTCTTGCACATCGCCCTCCAGCCGCTGGCCGCTCGCTCTTACTCCCGTTCCAGGACCAGCTCCAGTTCGGGGACCCTCCTCGGGTGATCGCATTCTAATTATTCTTCGTGATCGTAGCTCCATTTTATTGGGTGTATCTCCTTTGCCCGGGAGACAGCGGGTTGGCAAGGCCTCCATGACCCGGGAGGCCTTCCCCGGGAGAGATATAGCGCTCTGACTCGCTCGCACCCCCTCACTTAGCCACTTTCGACACCCGTTCTCGGAGCCAAGACCAGGTGTGTGTTTCCAGTTCACGCCCGATCTAAAAATGTCGTCATATGATCTTCGTGGAGGCGTGAGATAGGAACATTTGAGACCAACAGGCAGGCTCCTACCCTATGTTGATCCCCATTTGAGAACCATCTGTTGTTTTTTTTTTTTTTTTTTTTATAGAGGTGAGGAACGCTCTACCAGCCTTATCTGGGAAGGGTTAACCCAGACGTCGAGTGGGGATCGCACCCACAAAAACCAAGCCCTCTACTCGTTGCCTTATTCCCCCTGGGACCACATCTAGGCGACTACTTCAGGGAGCGGCTGTGCTCATGCACTCTTCGAGTTTTCAACGCTGACTAGCGTTGTCCTTCCCTTTTTCTCAACATTTTTTCTCTATTCGCTTTTCATTCCACTGCGCTTATGTCCTCTTCGCAGGCATCCATTTACCCGTCGAGACGTGTACCGATTAGGAATTGCCCTCCAACTTGACGCGCAACCCGTCACAGTCACCCTCGCGGGATTTCTCACCTGTCGAGACGTGCACCGATTAGGAAGCGCCCTCCAACTTGACGCGCGCCCCGTCACAATCACCCTCGCAGGATTTCTCTCCCCAGCGGAGTGCCGATTAGGTAGTGCCCTCCTACATGACGCGCACTCCGTCACAGCTACTCTCGTGGGGTATACACCATTTTGATCACGGCTTCATCCTTCGCGGTGTTTCTCCATCCAGGCCACGATCAGGCGTTGCCAGGCAGGCATTTTTGCTGTTCTCCGCGGCAGTATCCGGTTACCTGTCGAGACGTGCACCGATTAGGAAGCGCCCTCCAACTTGACGCGCGCCCCGTCACAGTCACCCTCGCAGGATTTCTCTCCCAGCGGAGCGCCGATTAGGTAATGCCCTCCAACATGACGCGCACTCCGTCACAGCTACTCTCGTGGGGTATGCACCATTTTGATCATGGTTTCATCCTTGATGCTCGCTCCTTCGAAACGTTCGCAGTGTTTCTCCATCCAGGCCACGATCAGGCGTTGCCAGGCAGGCATTTTTGCTCTTCTCCGTGGCAGTATCCGGTTACCTGTCGAGACGTGCACCGATTAGGAAGCGCCCTCCAACTTGACGCGCGCCCCGTCACAGTCACCCTCGCAGGATTTCTCTTCCCAGCGGAGCGCCGATTAGGTAGTGCCCTCCAACATGACGCGCACTCCGTCACGGCGGCTCTCGGGGGGGACTATCCGGTACTACAGCCGTCTCGATTATTCATCTCTTATGGTCAGGCGTTATCCGCATGCTGGTCGGTCCTCCACTTCCGCTGTAGCTCGGACATGATATGTACGATTGCACTGTTTACTGCGTTCCAGGTGCCCTCGTCACGACACATTTCCTCCACGATGTTCCCAGCATGAAGGGTAGGCAGCCCCTCACGCACTGTGGTGAATCTGGGACATTCGAATACGATGTGTTCCGGTGTTTCCTCCACATTTCCACACTCCGGACAAAGAGGCGATCTTGCGTGTCCGAACCGGTGCAGATACTGCCTGAAGCAGCCATGACCAGACAAAAACTGCGTTAGATGGAAATTTACCTCTCCGTGTTTCCTGTTCACCCAGCCCATTAGTGTCGGTATGAGCCTGTGCGTCCACCTGCCGTTTTGCGCGGCACTCCACTCTTGCTGCCACCTAGCCATCGACTCCGCCCTCATTAGCTTCCGGATTCCTCTGGTTCCCCTCCTCCTATAGCACTCGCTGTCCTCCGCCAAGATGATGTCTATGGGGACCAACCTGGCTATGACGTAGACCGCTTGTGTTGACACGGTTCTGTACGCACTCGCGACTCGCATCGCCATGAGCCGGTACGTACTATTCAGCCTCTTCGTGTTCCGCTGAGTTTCTAACGCCGCGATCCAGGCTGGACCACCGTAACGTAGTGTCGATGAGGAGACACTAGCCAAGAGGTGCCTCTTGCTGCTGCTTGGGCCAAAGTTGTTGGGCATGATTCGTGTCAGTGCATTGATTGCCTTCGTTGCTTTTTTACAAGCGTAGTCGACGTGACTGTTGAAGTTCAGTCGATCGTCGATCTGCACCCCCAGGTATTTTAGGTCTCGCTTCGAGGTTATCGAGTGCTCTCCAATTGTGATTTCTGCACGTTGCACCGCCCTGCGGTTGCTGACAATCAGCATTTCCGTCTTGTGGTGGGCTATCTGCAGTTTCACACTTTGCATCCACCTTCCGATCATGTCTATCGACTCGGTCGCGAGCATTTCGACCCGTTCCAAAGATTCCCCTGTCGCGAGAATAACGATGTCATCCGCGAAGCCAATGATCTCCACACCTCTGGGCAGATTCAGTTTTAGTACACCATCGTACATACTGTTCCAGAGCGATGGGCCCAGGATAGAGCCCTGCGGAACTCCAGCCGTAGTTTTAATCTGCGCCTGGCCCGTGTTTGTCTCGTACACCAGCACACGGTTCTCGAAGTAGCTTCTCAGTATTCTACGCAGGTAGTCTGGGACTTTCATCGTGTGGAGCGCAGTCGCGATGGCCTCCCAGCTGGCACTATTGAACGCGTTCTTAACGTCGATCGTTATCACTGCGCAGTATCGATTTCCTCTGAGCTTCTGTTTGGATGCTCTGTTGGCTCTTTCGACCACTATGCGAATGGCATCTACCGTGGATCTCCCTTTCCGAAATCCGAATTGATTATCGGACAGTCCACGAACTCCCTCCGTGCATTCCGTCAGCCTATTAAGGATGATTCTCTCCAAAAGTTTCCCAAGAGTGTCCAACAGGCATATGGGTCTATACGATGCTGGACCACCCGGCGTCTTTCCTGGCTTGGGCAGTAGTACTAGCTGTTGTACCTTCCATCGATCCGGAAAGTAGCATTCGTCTAGACACTTCTGCATGGCTGTCCTGAACATATCAGGGAATGCTAGGACTGCCGCTTTCAAAGCTACGTTGGGGATTCCATCTGGGCCAGGCGCTTTCTTCGTTTTTAGGCGTTTGATAGCTGTAACTAGCTCATCGTTCGTCACATCTCTGCGTTCGATGCTATCCTCATCCTCTCCATATGGCGTGGGTGGCCAGGTCGTTGGGTCGTGCTGCGGAAATAACCCTTCCACGATAATTTTTAATTTTTCGGGACACATTTCGGAAGGTGTCGTTGGGCCCCTGAGCTTCGCCATCACCATTCGGTAAGCATTGCCCCATGGATTGACGTCCACGTCCCGACATAACTCCCTGAAGCAATTAGATTTGCTCCGCTTAATCGCCCGTTTAAGAGTGGATCTAGCCTCTCTGAATTCCACTCTCCGCTCTTCTCTGGTGTCTATGCTTGACCGTTGGAAACGTCTTCTGGCGCTAAGGCAGTTGGCCCGAAGCACGCCAAGTGCCTCGCTCCACCAATAGGCTGGAGGTCGCTTATACCTGGGTTCCCTTTTTCTTGGCATTGTTATATCACATGCTGTTGCTAGCGTTTCCGTCAGTTCATCCGCGTTCATGTTCAAGACGTCGCTTTCCACGCGTAGTGCTTCGATGAAAAGGTCCTTGTCAAAGGTTTTTGTCTTCCACCTGCGCGGGCATGTCCTATTTATCCGTACTGCCACGGAGTTTCGTTGGCCAATGGTATAACGGATGGCTTGATGATCACTGTGGGTGTATCCTTCACATACCCTCCACCTCATTTTCGTCATTAACGAAGGACTGCAGAAAGTCAAGTCGATGATGGACTCTCGACCCTCTCGGCGGAAGGTACTAGTGGTGCCCTCGTTGCACAGGGTAACATCCAACTTGGCTAGAGCTTCTAGTAAACTAGTCCCTCTCGCGTTGGTGCATCTGCTTCCCCACTCTACTGCCCAAGCATTGAAATCCCCTCCTATAACGACTGGTTTTCGTTCGGCGAGCTCCTCGGTGAGGACATCCAGCATATAGTGGAACTGGTCCATCGTCCATCTGGGAGGTGCGTAGCAACTGCAGATAAAAATTCCGTTGATCTTTGTGATCACGAAACCCTCGCGAGACCTCGAAACTACCTCCTGAATGGGATATCGGCCCATGACCTGGATGCCATTCCTACTTTATCCGTCACCCGTTACCGGGGGGAACGCGATACGGCTCCGCGATAATTGCGACATCACATTTTGTTTCTGTCGTTGACTGCCACAACAGTTGCTGTGCGATGTCACAATGGTTGAGATTAATTTGGGTTATCTCCATCACTGTTGTGTTTGTACACAGGGCAATTAAAGCCTCCCGTCATATGGTCATTACTGTCCTCTTTTTCGCAGAGCATACACCTTGGTTTTCCCTTGCAGTCGCTGGCAAAGTGTCCCTCTATTCCGCATTTCCTGCACAGTTTGGATCTATCTGGCCCCAAGCAGCCTTTCGCCAGGTGGCCGAAGTTTAAACACTTGAAACATCGCTCCAGTTGCTTGGGAACAGGCGGAATGATTCTAAAACGACCCACAGCCCAGCAGACGTTTATACTCTCTAACTTCAGTAACTTGTTCGCTGCGTCCGTTGAGAGACGAATCGTTGCGGTCTGCGTCCCGCGATACGCCTTTCGTAGTCGGATTTTCATCGGAACTTTGCCCAGGATGTTTTCCTCCTCCAACTTCTGACGTAGGTCTATCTCGGTGGTGAACAGACTGAGGTTCCTGCATTCTATCGATGCCTCGGAGGATAAGGCCCTTACGTTCGCTCCATCGCCGAGAACCCTTTCTACAAGATCCTTGAATGCTGAGCTCCTGATTTCTGGGTCTCTCTTCAGCTCGAACAGCATTTCGCCGTTCTGGGTGCGCCTGGACTTCACCACGCTCTCCTCCAGTTTCTTGAGGCCAGGGTCCTCTCGCATTTTTTTAAAGAGATCAGCGTATGATACGTTGCCCTTCGCTTCGACGATGAGTGCATCGCCTTTGTCTCTCGCCCGCCGAGGATTAGGCTTCTTGTCTTTTGGCCCCTGCCACTTTTCATTCTCTTTCTTATTTTTTTCCACTATTTTCACTTTTCTCTCCCTCTCTTTTTCTTCGTTCCTTTGTTTTTTCTTGTTTCTTTTCCTAACCGTGCTCCAGTCGTTTCTCTTGCTATCGGTGCTGATCTGGTCATCGCTGTCACCCAGCTCTTCGCTGTCGCCCTGGGCGGCACTATCGTCTTGATCATCGTTGTCGTGATCGTCCTTGCGTTTTTTGAACATTTCTTCTTCTGCTGGTGAATCCTTTTTTCTTTTTTCCGAACGGTTTCGACGAATCTTTGGCGTCACCTGTCCAGCTGCAGCTCTTTGCAACGCTTCTGCGAGTGCCTTCTCGGCGGTTTTCGTCCTTTCGACGAGTCCATCGTGCTCCTTCAAAGCTCGTCCCAAGAGAGATCTTATACCCGACATCCTGGTCTTGATCTCCTTATGCACGTTGGGTTTGTCCTGCACGAAGGTGTCGAGTTCTTTGACCCTCAACATGATCGTGCTCAGGATGCTATCTCCAGTCAGCCCTCCTTCCTGGGTTAAACTACCGCTGGACTTTGGCAGGAACAGGGGATTGATCCCCCGACTTTGCTGGGTCTCAGGTATTCCTCCATTACTGCCGCTAGGGCCTGGTGTTTCCACTTGTTTGAGTATTGGCGATCGCAGAAGCTTTTTACTACGAATGAACGCGTTGGCTTGGTCACCTGTATCCATCATACTCTCTCTTCGTTCTTCGTTGGTTTTGTAGGTTGTCTCCATTTTGGTTGGGTCCCAACTTCGGGCCGCTATCTCCGCTCGTTGTACATAATCGCCTTTTTGTGATCCCATGGTTATCTATGCAAGCAGTGAGGCCATGCAGGGGTTGACACGGTCCTTCATGGGGACCGTGTTCAGAGCCGGATCAGCGCAAGTCAGGAATGTGACATCTGATGCCTAGTACCTAGTGCCAAGGCCTAGACGAGCATCGAACGTACCCGAAGACTTGCCAAGTTGTTACCGGGACGGGGGCAACCGTACTATTAACCCACACGCCATTTCAGGTAGGTGTCACCCTTCCTTACTCAGGGAGCAGAATAGCACGACTGTCGGCTTTTAGCATCGCATGTTATCCGTTTTCGTGTCTTGTCCGTTTTCCATGTCATACCAGTATGTCGTAATCAGGATCTTACTGGCTTCGATCCTGATGTGCTCGGCACTCCTCTCGTTGCTCCTGTACACGGTATTTCCCCCGTGCATTCTCCATAGGCTTTACCGCGCCCTTACTCGCGTTGTCACCCGATTAGTCGCCTTCTACGACAGGGACAGGGACGTAGACCCGAAGTGCTATTCTAGGCCGGCAGCTCCACGGTTTTCTGTTGCTTAGTGCGTGCTCTTTGAATGTGTCTGGTCGAGGGAGAGGAGGACTGTCTTTGGGTGTTTTGGGAGGGACCGATGATATGTGGTGTTTAGGGGTTGAGTGGTTGAAGAGTTAATGGGTTGAAGAGTGGGGAGGGGTTGAGTGGGAGTTGAGAAGTTGGAGAGCCGACACTGCTCAGGTCTAGTTGAGGGCTTGATCTAGTACTAGTGTATACCCGCGCGGTTATTTTCTCAAGTGCAGCGGATGGTTGGGATGGTCATGGAGGTGGAGCGGTGTTTTTCGGGGCACGATTGTGAGGGATGTCGCTGTATGGCCGGAGGGTCATACAGCGACATTTCGGTCTTTTGGGGGTGCATACAGATGTACAGTGGGCCAACGGATGGTTTTTGGATTGCACTCGGTTTTCGTGTTGCGCGGATTGTGGAAATAAAGAACTTAACTGTTAAGTGTGTGCGGTGCGGGGGTTGGGTGTGGCCTGGAGACTGCCCGTTGGTTTGTTGTGTGTCTTTGTGCATTTCCGGGAGATCGGGGGGCTTTTGATCCTTTTGGTTGTCTAGTGATGTCTTTCACTGTCGTGTTATGGGGGGTGCGGTTCTGTTTCCGTGTTTGTCTTGGTTGTCTGTTGTATTTGGGAGGGTAGTTGGATTTGAGTGGCTTTGGTTCCTTGGTTCCTTAGTTTTTCAATTTTTGATTCTTCTGTTGTTGGGTCCTTTCATTCTTCAATTTGTCGATGCTTTGGATATTCAACTTTTAAATTTTGTGTGTCTGTCCTTCTTTGATTACCCAGGGATGGTCCATCTTCCCCACGATTGGATGTGTGCGGGGAGTGCGCGTTGAATGGCAGATGGGTCGCCGCTCCTGTTTTTTTGGGACGGGTTCTCTCGGTGACTTTTTCAGATTTCCCGGAGATGACTGTCTGTCGTCACAATTGTATTCATATAAGGAGTACGCGCGTTGAAATCCGACCAATTTTAGAAGAGTTCTCCCTGTGACCTTCTCAGGTTGGCTAAAGATAGACCTCTTTCGCCGTGATTGGAGTTATATAAGGGGTACACGCGTTGAATAAGATATCGTTGCTCCGATTAATTTTAGACAAGCCCTCTCGGACCTTCTTAGATTGCTCAAGGATAGCTCTCCTTTGTCGCGATTGGATTTATATAGTGAATGCACGCGTTGGATAACTCAAAACTAATGGATGATTTTCGGAATTCCAATTCGTCGAGTGATCAAGAGTTTGCGCTTAGATAATCACATCACTTACCGCAGTGAATCCTGATTTTTTTAACCATTCCCACTAACAACTATCCCTTCCATGATAAGCGCTAGGGAACCACGCTATAGAGGCGACCCTTCTGGCCTTCGGGCGGCGAATATCATACTAACATTCCTTCCCTTCCCCTGGTGACTGTAAGGACGTGGCCGGCGTCGTTATTGACAATTTAAAGCTCGAATCACCGAAAATTGCACAACGAGAATGATTTGCTAGTCCCAAGCGTCATTCTGTGTGTTCTTTGTGCAATTTGGTTGGTTCAGGTCAATCACGGAGAGCAACTACGAATTGTACAGTCTACCCAAGCTCAAGCTCAAGCTCAAGCTCGAAAGTTTCAGGATTTTATTCCAATATATTTCAGGCCGCCTTACAACATCTTTATTTGATTTTAGAGTTTTTGTTACGTCGAGTAGTTGTTTCCGCGCTTATAACATTAAGTCAATTACCGGAGTTCCGGTTATATTGCATAGGAAACCTTTTCTGGTAATCCTTTAGTATATTCAGCCGCTTCATTTGATTTCTGATTGTTCGTTTCGTCGAACAGAAGAGATCTTTTCAGATCACCCTTCAATATCTTTAGCGGATACGAAATTTGTTTGACTTTCGAGTTTTCGTTTCGTCAAATTGTTGTTTTCGCACTTATAGAATCAAAACACTTACTGGAGCTACGATCATATTGCAGAGGAGACCTTTTCAGGTCACCCATTTATATATAATGCTGCTACGAAATGCATTTGATTTTCGAATTTTCGTTCGATAGTTCCGTTCACATAATCACATCACTTACCTCAGTGAATCCTGATTCTTACCTTCCCCACTAACAAATATCCCTTCCATGATATTCGCTAGGGAACCACGCTATAGAGGTGACCCTTCTGGCCTTCGGGCGGCGAATATCATACTAACATTCCTTCCCTTCCCCTGGTGACTGTAAGGACGTGGCCGGCGTCGTTATTGACCATTTAAAGCTCGAATCACCGAAAATTGCACAACGAGAGTGATTTGCTAGTCCCAAGCGTCATTCTGAGTCTTCATTGTGCAATTTGGTGCAATTCAATCGCGGAGAGCAACTACGAATTGTACAGTCTACCCAAGCTCAAGCTCAAGCTCTGGATGGTGTTCTCTTTCCGGTATTCAGGACAGGAACGAGATTCGATCCACATTTTATACAAAACAATGTCCGTTCGCATTTGGGACCCTCCGCCGGAATCGCGTGTTTTTCAGATCAATTTCCACAAGTCGGCGTGTCTTGTTTGCATTTTGTTCTGGTATGACCGAACACCCAGTAATTGAAGCATTGCATGGGCGACGGGTGGTAAGGCCTTGTTCTGACACTCAAATATCCAAAATCAATGAATTCCGGAGTTAGAGTACCGTTTATAATGAGTATTATCGTCGAAGTATCCTCGAAAGTGGTCGGGTCGGTTCGTCGCTTTATTCTCCTCACCTCAGTTTCGTGCGCTAGATTGGTCAGTTCCAGTAGTCTCTCTGCCTGTTTCTTGTTAGGGGGATTTCCAGCGTGTAATTTCGCACAGCCACCTTCGGAGAGTGCACCTTCAAATTCTCTGTCAACTTACGAATGGGGAATGGTACGGTAGGGAGCGCCTTATCCTTGCCGTCGTTGTCCACGCCAGTAATTCGTAGCACCATCAGTTCTACATTACGACGGCTCAGAGACAAAGCCCCACTCACGTTTTATTTTCCGGCGGTTAAAAACAATAACACAAATCCACAAAACAAAATTAACAAGAACCAAACATAAATCTCGTTTTCAATTGAAATCATACAGGTACTTAGTTCCGGAATAACGACCGGATTGGTGGGCAACTGTCCATTGGTGGTTGAGTGAACTAGCTAGCCCGATTTGCGGTTTTCGGGAGGCGTTGCGAGTGAGACTACGTTCGGCTATGGTATAGGTGACGTTTTGGTCGTCGGAATCGGTGTCTGAATCGAATCGATTATAAATAAAATAGTTGTGAGTAGCTGCATTTTTCGTTTCTTCCGAGACAGTTTCAGATGTCGAAGTTGTTTTGGTAGGGGAAAAGGATGAGAGTGTTCATCGAACGCGAATGAGTCGTTTTGACAGGCTGCGCTGTCCCGGATGCATTGGATGTACTAGCGCGGGTCGAAAATGATCTAGCTACGATGATCTGTTTGTTGAGAGGTGTTCGGTGCAGCTTCTAGAGATGGGCAAAACAGTTCACTTTGATGAACGGTTCAGTCACTAACCGTTCATATAAGTGAATCAGTTCTTTTGAACCGTTCTTTCGCTCTTTCGTCCAGTTATATTAAGAAAAACATAGAATGTTAGCTGAAACCCAACATCAATAGACAGCTATTAATTGATATCGTTGAATTCATATTTTTGAAATTTAGTGGGGAAAGATGAGCTGCTTCTTCTTTAAAAGTCGCAAACTGTATGTGAAAACATGGTTATCGGCCGACATTTGATGCGCACAAAATATGTGCAATTTTTCATATTTTCTGTTTGGACAACACATAGGTTCCATGTAAGAACATTTTTCATAATGTTCATTCAGAGAAAAAAATCAGCAGCGATCTTCACTCACAATCAATCGTACAAACAATTACGATAACTCGTACACGCAATAGGCCATGCAATGGATTGAAAGCAACGAAAAACCTTTTTGCTCAATTTGCCCTCACTAGAAGATTTCATGTTTACCTAATTCATGCAACGCCCCAGCTTCCCCCAGATTTTTTTTCTGATGATCAGGAAGAATATGATTCGCGGAATTCAAAAAAATACATGAAATTGAAAATATATAGCTTCGGTTTTAAAACTACGAAAATCTAATTCAATGTTTAAACCAAAATTGAGTATACATCAACAAAATAAACCCTGCGTTATATGCATTTTGCTCGTAAATAACAATATCGTTTTATTTTTCTTACAAGCATAATCGTTCTATTGATTCCGTCCAGCGCAAATCAGTTCAGCTGCACTCGTTCGTTCACAAACAATTTGCCCGCAAATACTTCGTTCTCAAACAGTTCACTCTCAATCAGTTCTTTCCCATACAGTTCATTCGCAAACGGTTCACTCTCAATCAGTTCACTCGCAAACCGTTCTTACGGAATCAGTTCGTTCACAAACCGTTCGCTCGCAATCAGTTCGTGGGGAGAACTACCTTTCCTTAAAAAAGAATGACCGCTCGTTCACTCTTTTCGGTGAACTTGTTCTTTCGTACCGTTCGTGAACGGTTTGCCCATCTCTATTACAGAGTCAGTTTGGCACTAACTCAGTTTTAAAAACGAATTTGCTATTAGTTTGCTCAAAAACGAATCAATTTGCATTGTAATAGGTTATTGATAACAACTGTGATTAAATTATCTTAACTTTGTTTAATTAAATGAAGTAATTTTCCGGCTATGACTTTCATTAAATACTTTTTTACCCTCATGTATATTTTCAGGTGATTGCATCCAGAAATCTTTAGACGATATCGCACAAAATTCAGCCATTCGAAATGACGTTCCTTCACAACAAACAGGCTCAAAACAAAAGAATTCTGATACTGGAAATACGTTGTCTAGCAATGAAAGCATGTCTGTTGTCGATGAATTGAAAGGTATGTACAATAGAACAATCAATTTTTTTTATTCTTCTAATTTGTTGATTCGTATGTTGTAATTTAAAAACCAAAGATTGTTTAAAGCACTGGTTGGAAAACTTATGAAGCGATCGCCGTTGACGTATTCTATGACCAAAACCGCGTTCTCTCTCGACCTCTCCGCCATTGGTTCCGATCTAAAAGTGATTGGATAACAACTCGACAAATATTTGGATTTTTGAAATATTTTGAGCGTATCAGTGGTGCAATGAGTTTGTTCTCTATGATCGGAAAAATTACCGACTGGACCATTTTTGGATCCAAATGCTATTGGATTACATCACGGGAACACCAAGCCAAACTGATGCTATTGGATTACATCACGGGAACACCAAGCCGAATGCGTAAATGGGTGCGAATATTACTTCGCTCGGACGCATTCATACGCAAACAATTTTTCATGACTGTTCCATGCGAAAGCAGAACAGAAACCGATGCGAGTGAAAGTACTCACGCCTTGCGTATGTCTGCTTTTCGCGTTGACGGTGGAATGGTGTCATCTGGATACGACATTAGTTTGTATGAGACCAGCTATTCTCTATCAGATTAGTCGCTCTTAAAGCAGTTTTAAATTGCTAAAATTTGTATGAAATTTTTTTCTTGGTGTTATTTACCTATTAGATGTACATCGTTATGACCCTAATTTAAACGATTATCAGATTTTTCAGATATTCTCACCAGAACATAACATTATAATATAAAATTATCTAGAGACACAATTTTTGCATGATATTTTTTCACTACTTGCAAGCAAAAGTGATTTTCATTTACATAGAGTACTAATTTGGTTTGGGAAAATTAATTCTCATTTATAATTTTGATTTTAAAAGTGTGTTCATTTCTACTGCAACCCCATATTGTCATGCCTACTCCTCCATTCCGTAATACGAAGCTCAATGCCCAAACACTCATGCAAGCGAGCAAAACAAATCACGGTTTCTTCATGTGCCTATATTTTGTGACCGTGTTCGGGAACACATTGCGATCACCAAGCATCACCAGCAAGATTGTTATGATTTCAATAGCTTGCTTTCAAAGCAATTTTTAAGCTTTTGAACCGATAAGTGACAATCATATAATTCGTTGACATTTTATCTCTTGGATGAAGTGATTATTATACCACTCCATCCAGCCGGTAAAGAGGTATTAACGTTCAAAACCTTGCAGTCCAGCGTCACTCTCTCGTTTTAGAAACTTTGAACTAACACCCCGGTACAGAAATGAAAGACGTAGTCAAAACCAACATCTTCTATACAATTTTCGACTCTTTTGAGTTGTGTTGGAAAAGTTCTAGAAAGGATAGTAAATCGACGCCTAAAGACCTTTTTAGAGTCTAATAAGCTGCTCGATCCAAGACAGTTCGCTTTTCGTGCGGGAAAATGCACAGAAGATCACCTCGAAGATCTACAGGCTATTGTACATGACGTTATTTGAGAAAGATCACCACGCAGATGTGGCATCACTTTATCTAAGTAAAGCATTTGATCAGCATGGAGATATCCAGTATTGAAGAGTCTCTTCGACTGGGTGATCCGTGGAAGACTAGGTTTCTATGTGAAAAGTTTCCTAGAAAATAGAACTCAGAGCCATAGTCAACAACACAAAATCTTCATTGAAAATCCAAGAAAGGGGAATTCCCCAAGGCTCGGTTGTATCGCCAACCCTCTTCATAATTATTATGCAGTCCCTTTTTGCAAAAAATCCGGAAAATGTAAAAATTCTTGTCTATGCGACATTGTGCTAGTACTAGCGACATTGTGCTAGTTTCAGTTAGCGTCACTGCATCAGCAACAAGAAAAACAGGAAGTGGGTTATATCTATGGTATAACCGCAAGGGTGACGTAGGACTATCGTTGATTTAGAGATCATTTGTTTGAATTTGAATCTGAATTCATTCTGAATGAATGAATATTTGGGGGACTTCGAAAACGAGAGTGTTACGTTGGATGCAAAAGGTTTTATGCATCCAATATTGGATACGGAAATATTCTACTGATAGGGAAGAATAATCTTCAGAAGCTATTCTGTTAATTGCGATTGATTGAAAAATCACAAAACCAAATGTATTTGGTCACAGTGTTACATGGATAGAAAACATTAAAATAAACTCTTTCACTTGAATGTAATTTTAAATTCCCAGAGGAACTGGCAGATTATTTTCAGTAACGATTAGATATTACCACATTTTCCTCGATACTGGAAGCCCACCAGTGGTTTATGCTAACTCGATAACCATCTGTTAATAGCACTTGATTGAAACATATTTGGTCACAGTGTTACATAGATAGAAAACATTCAAATAAATTCTTTCACATGAATGTATTTTTAAATTCCCAGAGGAACTGGCAGATTATTTTCCGGATCTTTCTCGATGCTGAATGGCATCCAAACGGTAAGAATTCCGTGCGTGTATATGTGTGTGTAGCGGCTGCTTCGATGGTCACCTTCTCTTCTCCTGAAGGATCGGCTTCTCTGTGCTCCCTCACAGGTTCAAACAAACTGCCTGCGTTTCAGGGCAGATCTCGATCCTTCGCCGTCCAGCACCCTCAGCAACGATGTTGTCTTGTCGATGTCCTCACGAAAAATGAATGCGTCTCACCACCAGAATATCGCTTAAGTATGCTTTTTGTGCGTGATTGAATCGAGAGAAGGCATGGTTTACGATGGCAATTTGGAAGGCAAACTAGAGGGGAATGAACTTTCTGAGCTCGGAACTTTCGGCGACTGAGCAATAATCGATTGCGGGCGCATACAATATTGGATACGGAAATATTCTACTGATGGGGAAGAATAATCTTCAGAAGCTATTCTGTTAATTGCGATTGATTGAAAAATCACAAAACCAAATGTATTTGGTCACAGTGTTACATGGATAGAAAACTTTCAAATAAACTCCTTCACATGAATGTATTTTTAAATTCCCAGAGGAATTGGCAGATTATTTTCAGTAACGATTAGATATTTCCACATTTTCCTCGATACTGGAAGCCCACCAGTGGTTAATGCTAACTCGATAACCATCTGTTAATAGCACTTGATTGAAACATATTTGGTCACAATGTTACATGGATAGAAAACATTCAAATAAACTCTTTCACATGAATGTATTTTTAAATTCCCAGAGGAACTGGCAGATTATTTTCCGGATCATTCTCGATGCTGAATGGCATCCAAATGGAAAGAATTCCGTGCGTGTATGTGTGTGTGTTTGTAGCGGCTGCTTCGAGATCTTCCCGGGGAACAGTTTGTGGCATCACTCTCCTCCTGATGGATTCCCTTCTGGCCCTTCTGACAGGCTCTTAGAGACACCGTTCATTCGCGCTTTCATGATAAACGAAGAGCTTCACCACAACAGCGACAACATGCTCCAATCGCTGTTCAATTAGAACTAAGTGGATTTCCGAGCGGCGCTCGCTTATATACCGATTGGTGATTTCAATAGCCTGTTTTGAAAGCAATTTTAAGACTATTGAAACAAGTATAGAACGCGTAGACATTTTATCTATCGAATGAAGTGTTTATCATACCATTTCGTTCAGTTGTTTAGGAGCTATTAACGCTCAAAATCTCGGTCTCCGGCGTAACGCTTTCGTTTTCGAAACTTTGATTTTACACCCCGGTATAGAAATGTAAGACGTAGTCCTACGTCAAAAGACTTCAGAAAGCGATTGATTCTGTTCAAAACGGGGCTGGTTTCGATATATCCCCGAAAAATCAAAACTTCTGCATATATGTAATCCCAAAGCTCACTTCAAAGTTTCCAACCCTAAAATTTTCGAAACCCAAATTCCCTCAGTCAAAACTCTCAAAATACTTGGAGTAACTTTTGATAAGAGACTGATTTTTAAACCACATGCTCAGATGGTCAAAAAAGATGCCCGCAATAGATTGAATCTATTGAAGGCGATTTCTGGCAATCTAGCTTTGGGACATAGGAAATCTCTTTTACGGATAATAAATGCTTGGTTAATACCAAAAATTCTCTATGGAGTAAGCATCTTCAGCCGAGGTGGTGAAAAACCACTAAAAACGATCGAACCGGTATATAACAAGGCAATAAAGATAGCCATTGGTGCCTTCGTTACAAGTCCTACCCTCGCTGTTATGGCAGAGAGTGGGCAACTACCATTTGATCGACTCGTTACGAAGATTGTATCAAATAGAGCTATTCGTTACCTTTCAATTCCTGACCGTGACCATGATGTTACATTAATATCTCGGGCAAAGGACCAATTCAAAGAACACACGAATTAGAATCTTCCCGATATATGTGTACATTTGACGGTCATGGAAAGGAATTGGAAAGTAAAACCGCCGAATGTTAACCTTGATTTACTCAAGGAAGTTCGTGCAGAAGATCTCCCATCAAAAGTGAAGGTCTGTTTCAATCACCTCGTAGTAACAAAATTCCAGTTTGAACATCAAGTACACTAAGCACTGATGGTGTCGGTTGCGGTATTTTTGAAAACCGATATACTGGTAGTTTCTCGCTTCCTCCACAATGCACTATTTTTAGCGCAGAAGCATTTTCGCTTCTAATCGCTACCCAAGAGTGCACACATGATTCTCTTCCTATTGTTCTGTTTTATGATCCCGCGAGCTGTCTCCGGGCTCTTCGAAAAGGTAAAAACCTTCACCCATGGATCATTGCAATAGAAGAAGCTGCCTCAGATAAAAATATTACCTTCTGTTGGATTCCCGGTGATACCGGAATTCCTGGAAATATTGTCGCCGACAAATTAGCCGGTAGGGGCAGAATTCAAGAACCCCCTAATGTACCCATTCCTCGCTCCGATGCGAAACTTTGGGTAAAACAGCAGATCCACCAAAGTTGGAACATAGCCTGGAGAAACAACAGACCAACTTTTCTTCAAAAAATTAAAAATACCACTCTTCCATGGCATGACAGAAACAACAGTAAGGAAAGACGGCTTCTCACCCGTCTTCGAATCGGCCATACAAAGGTCACTCATACATATCTTTTTCAAAGAAATAAAGAAAACCCTCAATGCTCTTGCAACGAGGCTCCTATCTCTGTAAGTCACTTACTACTGGATTGTCAACATACGAAGGATGCTAGAATTAGGATTAATATTGGAAAAAACCTAAGGGACATATTGAGTAATGATGACATTCAGGAGAATAACTTAATTGAATTTTTGAAAGAAACAGGACTTTACAGGAAAATATAGAACATTTGAAACTAGAATAATAAAAATAGTAGAAAAGAAAATCGGAGACGATTGAATCGTTAGATTTAAAGTCTCCGTAAACAAAGGAAAATAAGAAGAAACATTGCAAATACATAGGGGGCGCTTTTGCTCCCACCGAAATGTTGCTTCGTGTAATTTCATATCAATGGCCGATCGTGTATTGTGAAAAAATGATCACAAGTGTAAGTGTAAATTTTGTGTTGTGGTGAAAATTACTTGATATGTGAAACGATTTATTTCAATTTTCAAAAATCAAGCTGTTTTTCCGCTCGAGAACGGGTCGTTTGGTTAAGCGGCGAGAAAAATTGTAGAAGTGAAGAAATATTAGAAAAAGTGACTTCCCATATGCTCTACATATAGTATAGTGTAGGTGTTGTTAGTCCAATTAAAATTCGCATTGGGTTGAATTAAACACAAACTAAAAATTATAAAAGAAAATTACTTTTTCCGTTTCCAATATGTTTTCTCTATATTAAGGTTAAAGTGGAAGCTAGCCACAATGGCGCTCATTTCTTTCATGTCCCTCCCTCATCACTCGCCCGAAAATCTATAATTTTGCGAAACAGTGTGAAGAAAATGATCGTTTTCGCACACTTCCCATCAAAACTCGAGCAAGTGCTCTGAAAGTTAAATTTTCATTTTCCAATCTTCGACCATGGTTTTGTTTGTTTGGTGAAATTCGTTATTTTTTCGACACTGATGCCAGACAACATCGTCGAAACAGCTATAAAAACTACTCAATAAAATGTTATTCCTTAGTCATAGCGTTTCATGTCATGAAAATCAATAGAATAAAATTTTATTGATATCAATACAATTATTATTTTTACGTTTAATGGGTGTATAATGTAAGTTTAAGCAACTTTAACATTGGGTAAGAAAATTGTATTGCAGAGCTCGGAACACTGCCACGGCTGCCTATGCTTTCAAAAATAGTAAAGTATTACATTACATCAAAATGCCTCGGCCAACGAATATGTTCGAATATGCTCTCCAACGTGAATAGGTTCACAACAATACGATCAACGAAGGAAAATATTAAGGAATTCTCGGATCCCGAACGGGTTGAAATTGGCAAAATAATGCATTTTGTAACCCGTTCGACTTCGATTAAGCACATTTATCAATCCGTTCGTCTTCGAATTATTTCGAAATTTGTTTATCATCATTGCAAGGATGCCAAATTTGCAGACAAGTTCGCAATTTTACTGATATTAAATTTTTATCGGAGACTCTATTCTGTTGCAGTCTACAGGGCTATCGTATTTCTTTTCTATATGTCTTGACTCAATTCCCTGCAGTTTTTCAAACATCACTTTACTATTCTCACGATTACAAAGGTAGCTGGCAGGTATTTATACACATCAACATTTCATATTTTCGACGAAGACCTTCTGCTGGCATCTCTGGAGGTAATGATATTTACTAAATTCCTAAAGGGCACTGTTTAGATCTGGTGCGCTCTATCGCATTTGTGTACAAAAAGATC
Source organism: Toxorhynchites rutilus septentrionalis (assembly GCF_029784135.1). Classification (NCBI taxonomy): domain Eukaryota; kingdom Metazoa; phylum Arthropoda; class Insecta; order Diptera; family Culicidae; genus Toxorhynchites; species Toxorhynchites rutilus. The sequence continues at coordinate 99,952,186 of NC_073744.1, forward strand.
AATTCAAAAACAAAATTTGCAAATGAGAGTCCATCTGAGGAGGATATTCTAAAAAAAAAAAATGTAAGATTGTCATTTGTTTCTTTCTTAAATGTAACAGCACTATTCGCATTTCCGCACATCGGGAAGAAAAGATAGCATTATATTAGATCCGCCATTATGAAGGTCAGCAAACTCAAATCAATGTGATATCTAATGGACAGACCAATCCACCAACATTGATTCCAAGTGCCCCAGCAAACTTGCAATGACAGCTTCACCAATGTAGAGCCCTCCGCCAATCTATCAGCAGCTAACATCCCTCCAAATCCAATATTCGCACATACTTTGTCGAACCTAGCATACTACCCATACCTCTCGCCAATGCCATCAGCCGGTAGCATTCCAGCTTCGATAACTTCGAATGGGGCGATCCCGGATCAGCGCCAACACCTGTCAATCAAGGATCATCTAGTCAATCCACGATACCAAACAGTGCAAGCTCTCCAATGCCATCATCACCTGCGATTGGAGTGGGCGCGGAAACTTCACCATCAGCAGCTGCTTCATCAAATGTACCCTCGGGCACTGCCACTGCCATTACCGCTGTTGGAACACTTAAAGCACAACCTGCGACAGTTGCGGAGGCGGGCGCTGCCCGGCTAGAAGGTTTCCTAATATTGTGGTCGAGAAGCAAGAAAACCGTGACTGGTTGGACATTTTCTTTACCTTGTGTCGGGTGTGAATCCTGATGACCGTGGTACAGCGCGGACTCGATTATATACAGTTTTTGATTTCTGTTCACTGTATATAATCGAGTCAAATTTTTTTTTTATTTGTTTTTTTTACATGTATTTTTCGATTTTTGAAAATAAAAGAGGAATTTGATTTTTGATTCATCCCCTTTAAGTCAGAAAACACCTTTCTCACACGAAAAAAAATAATTTTTCCAGATTGTCTTAGGAGGTGATAGACGATTATATTTGATGAAAAAAAATACTCCTACGCATATTTTCGAATTTCAACAATGACAGAGTTATAGAACAGAGAAGAGATAGTTTTTTTTTGTTTCGGACTCTGTTGCTTCAAACTGGCTCTACATTAAAAAGTACGCTAAGGAAGACAATTTTGATGATTTCATTTGCAAGATGAGAAAAATTAGTACAGGATTAGTAGTGGAACAACTCAATTAGTGGATGTTAATAACATTTTGGAAGTGAAAAACTTCAAAGTTAATAATTTTTATTGTGTTATTATTAATTTTATCCTAAAATTTTAAATTGAACTACATTGTTTTGCAACAATTAAATTGAAGTTCTTTAACCGCTCTACAATTCGTTCTTTGACGCCCAACTTCTATCTTTCATTATTTGGCTGCAATATCGATCTAAACAATTCCTGGTGAAAATTCAAGCAATATCTTAAAAAATCCCGATTTTTACCCCACTGCACATGTAATAGCCACTTAAACTTCACCTTAACGCTGAAAGGCTCTCCTTTCCTTCTTGAAATAAGGTAGAAAATTTTTTTTTCCAAGCTGTATATAATCGAGTCCAAAATTGTATATAATCGAATCACATATAATCGAGTCCGACCTTTATATCTATACTCGTCTCCGGCAAGATGTTTAACGGTAGTTTTCGTAGGAGTGTTGCTCTATCTATATCAACTCGGCTGTTTCCGCAACAATAACACCGATCGGTTGGAAAAAGCTCGCAGAATTGTCGTTCAGCAGATCAACAATGCTTACGGAGTGAGACCAAATATCATTCCTCGGGCACGAATGGTTCCTCCCAGGCCGGTTGCTGCGGATGTGGCAGTTAATTATCTTTAAGCGGCACAAAACCCGGTTCCAGCACCTCCAGCTGAGTAACCTCCTGTGGCCGCTTACCTCTTTAAAAATCAATGAGAAAAATTATAAATTGAAATCTATATAATTTTACAAGGTTTTACCTTTAATTCGAATGTAGACGAATGCACAATAAATAATTTGCTGCAGAAACTATAACTTTTAAAACCATTTGCCGTTTTGACGTGGGACTACGTATAACCGGAATATATGGAGGGTAAAATGAAAACCTAAACACAGAACATGCAGGAAAAAATGAAAGATTTCGAATGCTTATAGCTCGAACATTTCTTACTGGATAGGAGAGATGTTTGCATCACTTGATAGGGAATATTTCTACGCATCTATCGCAACTAACAAAATGTTGTTTTTCATTAGATAAACAATTGAATAACTGTAAAATATTAGGCGTTATCTAAACGCCCTAACTGCATCGTTCTGATTGGCCCGATTTACGGTTTCCCTAACACAGCCATCAAAACCAAGCAGCTTTGGGGAAATCGGCATTGCAAATACATGAAAGTAGGGGGACTTTTGTTCTCATCGAAAAATGTTCCCTAACACAGACTTTAAAACCAAGCATGAAGTGTAGATATTGAAAAGAATTGGTCCCAAGATGGATCCTTGAGGAACACCTGCATTCACAATGAATTTCTCTGATGAAATATTGTTTATAGAAACATTGAACGCTCTATCAGAAAGATAATTTTTTATAATTTTTATCAAGTATGTAGGAAAACCAAAGTTCTGAAGCTTGTAAATGAGACCATTATGCCAAACATTATCAAATGCTTTTTCAACATCAAGAAGTGCCATGGCAGATGATTTTGAAACTGACTTGTTTCGTCTGATTATATTGTATACTCTACGAAGCTGGTGAATTGTAGAGTGACCTTTTCGGAATCCAAACTGCTCATCCAAAAATATATTGTGCTCATCTGCAAAAGCAAGAATGCGCGTTAATATAATTTTTTCGAATACTTTCGAAAATGCTGGGAGAAGGCTAATTGGTCGATAGCTCTTTGAAGAAGAAGGATCTTTTCCGGGTTTTAGTATCGGGATCACTTTTGCCAACTTCCAACTCGAGGGGAAGTAGCCAAGTGATAGACATCTGTTGAAGACAGAAGTCATAATTTCATATAAGTTGTTACTAAGATGTTTCAACTCAATGTTAAATATACTGTCGAAGCCGGGGGCCTTCATATTCTTCAACGAGCGTATAACCGAGATAACCTCTGCAGTCGAGATGATTTCACTCTCTTGAGGTACAGAATGGATATTGTCAATAGCCCTTACAGTATCATTCGCCGAAGCTTCAAATGGACTTGTAATGTTCTGGCCAAGATTGTGTGAACTAGCGAAATGGTTGCCAATTGCATTAGCCTTTTCGGCAGGTGTTATCAATCGTTCTGAATTGTCAGGTTGAAGAAGAGGAGGAATAGGATTAGACTTGGTCTTGAGAATTTTAGCGAGCCTCCAAAAAGGCTTGGAGTTATTCGGAAGTTTACTAATATCTTTTGCGAATTTTTTGTTACGGAGATCAATCATTCTGGCCTGGATAACCTTGGTTAACTGATTATACTGTCGTTTCCTCTATCGAATAACAGTACGTTGGTACTGCCTTCGATAGAGGTTCCGAAGCCTAATCAAATGTTTAGTAATGGAATCAATTTGAACAGAGTCACTCACCTGAATCGTTTCTGGGATGTGGTTTTGGCGAGCCTGAATAACTGCAGTTTGAATAGAGCTGACTGTTGCTTCGATATCTTCGGGAGATTCAAGAGGCTGA